>NC_057733.1:52169639-52182644 GCF_004010195.1 Chiloscyllium plagiosum | reverse complement strand
GAACAGCAATAAGGCCTGGTGACACAAACACAGATCGGGAGCATTGCACAAACTGGAGGAGGGTCCCGCCGTAGGGAGGACTGTAGACGAGGGTAACATTTACACAGATAGAGCTGCAAGAGCTGGAGAAAGTTATGGAGATCCTCGAGGAGCTTATATTGACACGGTGGGTGATAGCGATGGGAGAATGTTACATAGATAGTGAGTCTTGTAAGAACTGGATTGGGAGAGTGACAGGTATTGGACTGGGTCTACAGATAGGGAGTAATGCAGGGACATGAGAGGATTACACAGATGGGGAGGATTGTGGTCTCTCCACATTTTCCGAGTGTTTCAGAAAGAGGTTACACCGATAAGGAGGGATATTGGCGCTGTCGGAGTTTACAGAAATTGGGAGGTTTGGAGCTGTCTATTCGTCAGATGGATATTTTTAGGGTCAGCAATATGGAACGCAGAGGGAGAATGTATATTTAATTAAATTCCCTACTGTATGCAAACGGCACTTCAGCCCATCAAGTCCACACCAACTCTCCAAAGACTAATCCCCCCAGACCTATTTCCCTCTGACTAACGCTCTGATTAGTTTAGAATGGCCAATTCACCTGACCTGCACATCTTTGGACTGTGGGAGGAAACCCATGTAGATATGGAGAGAATGTGCCAACTTCATACAGACAGTCATCCGAGGCTGGAATTGAACTTGCGTCACTGGCGCGGTGACGCAGCAGGACTCACCACTGAGCCACCCGAAACTGCAGAGCTACACAAAGAGAAGGTGTTGGAGGTGCAGGGAGGAGCACACAGAGATGGGAAGTGTTGTTGCAGCTGGAAAAGGGTCTGGAGGTGTTTACACAGATAAGGAGGTCGGTAGGGTTGGGAGATGGTTACAGAGTTCATGTGGTGCTGTTGGCCAGCATGCAAGAATGTGATCTGGCCTGCAGAAGGTTACAGTGATATTATGTTCTCTTGGGGCTTGAGGAAGGTACACAGGTGGGCATTTTGGTGCAGGCTGGAGGATTTTGCAGAGACAAGATGGACTGTAGTTATTCTGAAAATCTACACCAATAGGGATTATTGTACTGCGAGCAGGATGAGGTAATTGAGATTGGGCATGTTACCGAGACTGGAGCAATTTACAAATAGGGAGAGTTGTCAGCATTGGAGTAGGTTTCAAATATACAACGGGATTGTTGGCGGGGTGGAGGTTGCAGAAATAGGAATTTTTCTGGGAATTACAAGACACTGGCACAGATGAGTTGGACCAAAAGGTGTGTTTCCTTGCTGTATGACTCTATCACATGACAAGAGATTGTGTGGGAGGGGAAATATAGATCATAAAGATCCCAGGTTTCAATACCATCTCCTTGAGGGAGGCCTCCTTTCCCCTCTGTTGTCCTGATCCTCACTAAGGCAGTACAGTCCTGGATTAATAACTGTGAGCTTCCTATATTGTCAGAGGAAGGCTCAGAACTGCAGAGATGAAAGTAAACAAGAGAATAGAGATTGAGCCTGGGACCATTATGCTCTGTGATCACACTTCAACACTGTATCTATGTCATGTCTTCCGGACCAAACTTCGATCCCTTAAATACACTCTGCTCTGTTCACTGTGAGTGATCTTACCTCGCTGCAGGATTTATTGAAGACTCCAGATATCCCTGCCCTCTGGCTTCCCAATTGCGTTCAATGAGATGATGAACGATACACCCAGCAGTTGGGAGGTTTATTGAGTCAGGAACGGCCTGAATACATGCAGGAGACAGAGAAATAGACAAAATGGGAAATTAGATTGATGCAGTGAGGGTCACACAGGGAGAATGGCACTGAGTACCACAAAGATCTGGAAAATCCCACTCTCCGTCCCTGGCCCGTGATGGCTCATCTCCCTGTAGTGGAGAGTTCTGTTGGCTCCGTTTCTGGAGGAGCTGCAAAAGGTGCAGTCACCGGCAGCAATTAGACCCATACAGTAACAGATACCACATGGAGAGATACTGAATGATATCACCCGAGTGCAGGAAGGTATCAGAATCAAACCACGGTCAGGAAGAAGGGGTTTGATTCATGGTGCACTGGGATCAGTACTCGGGGTGAGGGAGCTATCAGTGGGACAGGCAATGGCCTCGTGTTACTCTCACTAACCTGTTCTTTTAGAATTTAATGCCAGTGGCAGGGATACACATCTAAATGCTCAATATCCTTTCAGGAAAGAAATCTGTGATAGGCAGCTGGTCTGACCTACATATGACTCCACACCAGGAGCAATGGGGTTAACTCTAAATTGCCCACTCTAATGGTCTAGCAAGGCACTCAGCTCAAGGGCAGCTCGGGTGTGGGCATGAAATGCTGGCCAGCCAGAGACAGCAACATCTACGAGTGAATTAAAAACAACCCTGCTGGGAGTTGTGTCTTGGCTAATCATCTCGGTAGGTTTATGGACAGTGCTTTAAGCTGTCATGGAGGATGCAGGACAGGGTTCATGTGAAAGGAGCTTTCCACATCCAAAGCGAAATGGTGACGCGTTCGAACAGCATGGGGATGTGGCTGAAGACAAGCAGAAAAGAACAGGATGGGACAGAGTTTAACTATAACTGTACATCAGTGAATCGGTTTGTGACAGGGCATTGTTGGAAAACGTTAATTATAATGTTCATTTTTGGAATGGACAACTACTGCATTACAATAAATGGACTCGTGACACAGATAAATGAGCTTTAATCAGCAGAGAGACGTGGTTACAGGATGAACAAAATGTGGAACATAAGTATTCAACTGTATAAATCTTTGTGGAGACTCAGGCAGAATGGAATGCAGGATGGGTATCCCCGACGATAATGCGTAATAAACGGTTTTACAAAGAAAGCATTTGGCCTCAGATTATGCAGTTGAATCAACCTGAATGCAAATTCTGGGCAATCCGTGTCAAAAACACAAGTCGCAGAACATTTTTTTAAATGCTGCCTTACAGCATTCATTGCTCTTCACTGCATTCAACAGAAATTCATTGGACTTTGTAACAAAGGCACTGTGATAATTTTGGGAGACTTCAAAATTTGTATAACCTGGGACAGTCACACTGGCAAGAGTGATATTCTCCGAACTCCTCTTTCTTACACAGTGGCACCACGTTAACCAACCTCCAGTCTTCTTGCACCTCACCTGATACAAATATCTCAGAAAGGGGCCCTACAATCTCATCCCTAGATTCACACGGAGTTCTCTGTACACCTGATCAGATCCTGGGGACTAATTCACATTTATGTGTTTCAAGACATCCAGCACCTCCTCCTCTGTGATATGGATAATTTTGAAGTAGTCACCATCTATTTCCCAACACTCCAAATCTTCCACAACATTTTCCAGCCTTTCCTTTCACCCCAACTTTAATACTGTATACTGTCTCTGGACTGCCGTTATCTCATTTTGGAAGGCTTCCCAATTTCCAACGATAAAGTTTTCATTCTCTCAAAATGGACACTATCCAATTCCTGCATCTCGCTAAACNNAACATTCAAAATGAATGCTTTGATGAGGTGAGCTCTGGTGGGTCCTGTAGATCTGGAGGTGACCAGAATGACTGGAGAGTGCTTTGTAGCAGAGCAGCACCAGGTCAGTGTCAGGCACGCAGATAGAATGGGCAAATAGATTCACATCTGAAATCACATCTCCCAGCCTGGGAACCTGAAGCTGTGATCACACATTCCAGTAAAACTCTCCAGAATGAGGACATCAAGATCGGCCTAATAGTCCAATATATATATTAAAAAATCCGTCATTCAAATTGTGAAAACCTTCGGCTTTCCCGACCCATTCTAACTTGGTCCCCTCCCACAGGTTCTAAGATTCCCGCTACCTCTAAACACGTCCCTTCCTAAATTTATATCACCATCCAGGTTCTGCAGCCCTTCCTACCTCCGGAACATGGCCTAGTCTCTACAACTCTTTCATCCTCTTCAATGTTTCCCAGAAGGGCACTGGAGGTTGATAGGAGTTGCAGAGATATATCAGGACAATATCAGGAGGAATAACAGGACAATAGGGTTATGCAGATTTGAGGTATATTGCAGTGGCTAAAAGGGGCTTCTGTAATTTTGAGGGTTCATACTCATAAAGGAGGTTACAGAGCTAAAGAGGAGTCTAGACACTTGAAGAGGTTTCACGGTTTATGAGTGTTGTATAACTGGAGAAAGCTAGCAAGATAGGGAGAGTTTAAGATTGAAGAGTCTGCAGAAAACCTTTACAGGGTTAAAGAGAGGATTCTTGGCAGTCTGGAGGAACAGAAGGATCTTGGGGTCCACGTCCACAGATCCATCAAAGTTGTCACCAAGTTGGTAGGGTTGGGAAGGCGGCGTATGGAGTGTTGCCTTTCATTAGCAGGGGGATGGTGTTTAAGACCCTTGAGGGTTTGCTCCATACATCCCTGGTGAGACCACATTTGGTATATTGTAATCAGTTCTGTTTGCCTTCTTCCAGCAAAGATGTGGAAGCTTAAGAGAGCGTGCAGGATGTGCTTCTCAGGATTCTAGCTGGACTGGAGGGCAGCTGTAATGAAGAAAGGTTGAGGGAGCTCGGGCTTTTCTCCTTGGAATGAAAATGAATTAGAGGTGACATGATAGATGTGTACTGGATGAGGCGAGGCATAGATGGAGTGGATAGCCAGAGACGTATAGGCATTTTCACAATGGGAAATTATGGGACAGAATTTGAAGGTGATTGCAGGAAGGTTCAGGGAGAATGTCAAAGGTCGGTTCATTACACATAGCGTGGTGGGCGGTTGGAATATATTGCCGGCAGTGACCAGCAGCGTCAGATACAGGAAGGTTACTTAACAAACTCCTGGATAGGCACATGAAAGATAGTGAAGTGTAGGTTATAAAAGGATGATTAGGGTAGGAATAGGGCAAGTCAATGACAGAAGTGGGAAGTTGAGTGTGGACCCTGTAGAGATCGGAGAGGTGCTAAATTAACATTTCTCGGTGTTCACTCAGGAAAAGGAAGGTATTGCAGCGGAGGAGAATGAGGTACAAGATATTCGACTAGAAAGGATCGAGGTTAGTTACGAACAGGTGTCATAAATTTTAGAAAGAGTGAAAGTAGACAAGTCCCCTGAGGCATATGGGATTTATCCGAGGATTCTCGGGGCAGCGAGGGAGGAGATGGCAGAATCTTCGTCTTTGATACTTGAGTCATCATTGTCTACGGGTTTGGTACAAATAGGAAATCACTGGAGTTACAGAAACACTGCTGATGGAGGGACTGGACTCGCAGCTCAATGTTCCAGGGTAGAGATGCTTCAGGGAGGATAGAACAGGAGGAAGAGAGGAGGGGGTCTGGAGTTTTTGATCAGTGAAAACATGACTGCAGCAATGAGAGACGATATTCCTGGGGAACGCCCAGTGAAGCTGTATTAGTGGAACTGAGAAAAAGAATGAGTCATAACTTTTAAATGATTGTATTACAAGCTCCCAATCGTCAGTGGGTAAACGAGCAATACGTATGTCGGAAGATCTCAGATATCTGTAAGAATGATAGGGTTTTTGATCAGTGAAAACATCACTGCAGCAATGAGAGACAATATTCCTGGGGATCGCCCAGTGAAGCTGTATTAGTTGAACTGAGAAAAAGAATGAGTCATAACTTTGAAATGACTGTAAACAAGCTCCCAATAGTCAGTGGGTAAACGAGCAACACGTATGTCGGAAGATCTCAGATATCTGTAAGAATGATAGGTTTGTAATTGTCAGGGATTTTAACTTTCCAAACCTAGACTGGGACCGTCACAATGTTCACAGCTTGACGTTGTCTATCCTGACTTCAGCAATGCCTTTGACAGGGTTTAGCGTGGTACACTGGTTAGTAAGGTTAGATCATATGGGATCAGGGAGAGTAAGACAAACGGACACAAAATTGACTTGACAGTCGGAGACAGACGATGGTGGGTTGTTGTGAAGACTGGGGGCCTCTGACCAGTGGAGTGCCATTAGGATTGGTGCAGGGTCCACACATGTGCATTATTGATATAAGCGAGAACATAGGAATCATTGTTAGTAAGTTTGTGGGTCGTAAAATAAGTGTTATAGTGGGCAGTGAATAAGGTTATCGAAGGGGGTCTTGACCAACTGAGTCAAGGCATGAAAAATGGATTTCAATTGAGGTGATGGATTTTGTAAATAGAAACCATGGAATATTAACATAATTAATGGTAGGCCCTGGACAGTGTTGTCAAACACAGAGAGACCAAGGGGCGTAGTTATAGTGTTCCTTGGAAGTGGCATCACATGTGGACAGGATGGTGAAAGCAGCATTAGGCACACTAGCCCTCATGGGTCAGAGCATTGTGTACATGAGTTGGAACATCATCATGTAGCTGTACAAGACATTGCTGGGTCTCCAGATGGAGTATTGCATGGAATTCTGGTCCTCCTGCTTTTGGAAGCATTTTCTGAAACTGTAAATGGAACAAAGATTGACGAAGATGTTATGATACTGGAGGGTTTGACAGTATCGGAGAGACTGGATAAGCTGGAAAGTAAAATGGGGAAATGAGGCAGCTTTGGCAGATAGGGTTAAGGAGAATCCAAAGATATTCTACAGCATACAAGTACAAAAAGCAACTAAGAGACAATAGAGCCCCTCAAAGTTCAGTGAGGCCATCTATGTGTGGAACCACAGGAGACGGACGAGAGCTGAAATGAATATTTCATGTCAGAACGCACTGTGGATAAAGACTACTACACAAAGGGAAAGAAACAGCGATGGCTTGAAAAGTTTCCCCATTACATAGGAGGTGGTGCTGGAGGTCTTAGACCACAAAGTTAGAGAAAGCCCTAGGTCCTGAACAAGTGTATCCCAGAACATTATGGCAAAATCGCAGCGAGGACCATGGCAGAGATATTTGTCTCATTGTCCTTCGTATTTCCATTGGGGGTAGGTGGCTGAGGGATGACCTTATAATGGTTTATAAAACCATGAGTGGTATACGTAACATGAATAGCTAAGGTCTCCACCACAGGGTAGGCGTGTCCATAGCCAGAGTGCATAAATATGTGTGAGAGAGTAAATACTTGAAAGGGACCGGAGGAGAACAGTTTCCACACACACAATGGTGCACATATTGAATGAGCTGCCATGGGAAGTGGTAGAGAATAGTACAATGACAACATGGAAAAGAAATTTGGGCAGATACATGGGGAGGATCTGGTCTGACGGGATATGGGTGAAATGCAGGGAAATGCGACTCGTTCAGCAACCGTGGTCAGCATCGACTAGTTGGATGGAAGGTTCTGTTTCCGTGCTGCGTGACTCTGTCTTCAGTTATTGGAGGAGGAGATTACCGAGATAAAACATGTCATAGACACTGAAGCAATTGACAGCACGAGGGATGATAGCCTGGAATCCAGGTCATTTCAAATATGTGGAAGGACTAGAGGGAAGGGGAGAGGTTACACAGACAGGAACTCATGTAGGAGTTATAATTTATTGAAGACACTGGTCCACGAGACATGGTATATGTACAGTGTTGGAGATGGAATGCAGAACAAAAAGATCTCAGGCAGCATTCCCACCCTCTCGTAGAATGCCTGCTTTCCCCTCTGTTGTTCTGATGCTTACGAAGACAGCACACACCTGGATTGATAACTGTGACACTCCTGATGCTGTCTCAGTACAACAAAACTTCCAGTCGGAGCAGTGATTGAGCCTGAGGTGTGTCTGTAGCATTCTCCCCTTCCAGCACTGCATCTATGTCATGTCTTGTTAGCTGATGTTTGGAACTCTCTCATTGTTCTCTGCTCTGTGCAATGTGAGTGATCTTAACTCACTGCAAAATTTATTGAAGGCTCCATATCTCCATGGCCTTTGTCTCTCTGGCTGACCAACCATCTTTAATGTGGTGACAGAAGATACACCCAGCAGTTGGGAAGTCTATTGCGTCAGGACCTTCCTAAGTACCTACAGAATTCTGAGCAGTAATGGTTACACAGGGAGAATGGTACTGAGTCCCACAGAGATCTGGGAAATCCCAGTTTCTATCGCTGGACTGTACTGGTGTGTCTGTTTGGAGTGGATAATTCTATTGGCTCAGGATCTGGAGGAGCTGCAAGAGCGACAGACGCTGACAGAGGCAGCAATTAGACCCATACACTCAGGGATACCACATGGAGGGAGGCTGAGTGATATCACTGGAGTGCAGGAAGGTATCAGGACCAAACAATTGTATGGGAAGAACGTATTCTGCTTCATGATAACTGATCATGAATGAGCAGCCTTTCGAGCTGGCGACGTGATGGCCTAGTGGTGTTATTGCTAGAGCATGTATCCCAAACCTCAGCTAATGTTCAGGGGAGACAGGTTTGAATCCCACCATCAGAAATGGTGGAATTTGAAACAACTAATTTTTAAAAAATGAAATTAACAATCCATAAATAAGTATAAAACCATTGCTGATGTACAATAAACTGAAAAAAATTCTTTTTGAGAAGTATATCTGCCCATCCTCACGTGGTCCACACGACATACTCACAGCAAAGTGTTTCCCTCTCAATTACCCGCTGAAATGGCTGAGTAAGTTACTCAGCTAAAGGGCAGCTAGGGCTGCGTAAGAAAGGCTGGTCAGCCAGAGACACCCACATCCCATACCTGATTTTAAAAAAAATAATCAATTAGGATGGTCCCACTAAAACTGTGTTGGGACCAGTGTGCTCGCCAGTCATGTCGGTAGATTTATGGACAGGGCTTTAAACTGACAGAGAGGATGCAGGGACAGGGTTCAGGTGAAAGGAACTTTCCAAATCCAAATAGAAACGGCGACGCATCGGAACGGCATGGGAATGTGGCTGAAGACAAGCAGAAAGGAACAGGATGAGACAAAATTTAACTAAAACTGTACATCAGTGAATCGGTTTGAGACAGAAAACTGTGGGAAAGAATAAATTATGTCTTTTTTTCGAATTGACAAAGTCTATGCAATAAGGCAGATGGGTTTGTGACACAGAGGTAAAAAAGATTTAGACACCAGCGAGACATGGTTACAGCATGAACAAAAGTATTCAATGGTTAGCAATCTTGTGGAAACTCAGGCAAAATGGTAACACTAACAATAATGGATAACAAAGGCGTTACAGAGAAAGCATTTGGCCGCAGGTCATGAAGTAGAGTCAGTCTGAATGTAAATTCTGGCTATTACTTGGCAAGGACACAAGCAGCAGTACAGTTTTAGCCACCGAACAGCATTTCATTGGTCATCACTGCATTAAACAGGAACTCATTTGATTGTTTAATAAAGGCATTGTGAAAATTTCGTGAAACTTCAATATTCGCATAATCTGGGACAATCACACTGACAAGAATGATATCAGAAGAGGAGTTCAAAAAGTATTTTTTTTTCAGTGTTTCTTTGAATAACACATTGTGCAACTGGCTAGGGATGTAACTATCTCAGAGCGAGTGTTGCGCTACAAAACTTCATGAATGAATAATTCCACCTGGCGAGATCCTCTGGAAAATTGTAATAAAGTGCAGTGTAAAGGAATATAAAGTTTTAAAGTGAATCACAGAAAGGACAAGCTACAACTCGAAACAAAAATAACCAATTACATGAGTTTGAGAGGAGAACTGACCAAGGTAAACAGGCTAAACAGACTGAAATATGAGTCTATAAATGAACAATGGCAAACATTTAAAGGAACAGTGTAAATCACTCAACAAAAGGACATTCCATTGAAACAGTAAAAACCTCAGCAACAATCTCACACCTGTCCCTCACTCAGGACAAAATGGATCGTATTAGATTATGGGACTGAGAAGATCACCAAAAAGTACTTAAATCCTGAAGTGAGAGAGAGTTTTAGGAGTAAGTTTTAAAGGGATTGGAAAGGGTCTGCTAGCAGAGGGAGGGCATTGGGAAGGGGAATCATGGTCAGGGTTTAATGACACGATAGGAACAGGGAGAGGTGAAGATGCTGGAGGTGGTGAGAGTGTTAGAAAGAGTGGTCAGGGCCTGAACGGTGTTACAAAGCCAGTGCGGATTGCTGCAGCTGGAGGGGTTTGCAGAGGTCGGGAGGGACATATGCATTTTTCTTTAATCATTCATGGGATGTGGGTATCACTGAATGGACCAGCATTCTTTGCCTCCACTACTAATTACCCAGAGGGTAGCTCAGAGTCAGCCATATTGCTGTGGGTCTGTAGTCTTATGTAGGCCAGACCAGGTTAGAATATCAGATGTCCTTCCCAAAAGGCCGTAAGCGAACCTGAAGAGATCTTCGTACCGATCAACAATGCTTTTACGGTGGCCCCACCAATGTCTTGTTGTTTTAAAAAATTCTCAAGGTCAAGGACCAGGCTCGCAGGAAAGTAGTCTGACACAGAACAAACAGCCAAGAGGCGAGTCTGCTAGAATATAAGTGTTTTATTCCCCGCAGCGTCGCCACAACCAGGGCTCGTACTTACAACGGGTCTGGTTTATACTCACTCTACGTGTTACCGGAACTGGGAGCCGTCAGTTCTCGTAGAGCGGTTGCCAACAACCCACGCTCGGCGGTTAAACGTAACCCCGGAGCAGACTCTCCGAACTGGGAGATTTTCCCACTTGATATACTCTTTCCAGATATAAACATTCATGTGAACAGCAGAGCAAGGCTAAAAAACACATTCCATTCTGGTTACATACAGATAAGAAGATTCACACGGGGAGGTGTGTAATAAGATTCACACGGGACTAAGCAACACCTCCATTCCGGTTAGATTCACACATGTATTGGGACATAATTTTTTTTCACCACAAATACGAAGGAAGATCATTCCAAGTGTTAATCTCCGGTTCTAATACAGTCCTTTTATGAGCACCACATCTCATATTCTGATTGATTCATTCATCTTTTATAAGATCTGAGAAGACACAACTAAGCTGCTCTCGGCAGTTCTGATTTGTATCTGTGTCTAAAATAAGATCAAATAACTTGTCTCTGGCGTTGGATCATAGATAACCTTCTTCACTGTCCACTTTACCACCAATTTCAGTGTCACTCAAAAAAAATACTTACCAGGAAACCAATACTCCCATCCAAACCATTTACCCAAATGACAAACAGCGAACCCACTATACCGCTGGTCACATGCCTCCAGTCATAAAAACAAAATGTTTCCCATCACCCTCTGTCTCCTACCATCAAACCAATTTTGTATTCTGTTACTAGCTACTCCTGAATGCCATATCATTTTACATTGATCTGAGCTTAATACCCAGTTTACCATCGTAACGTAGAACACAGAACAGTACAGCACAAGACCCTTTGGCTATGATGCCATGCCAATCTATTATCCAACCGTAAGGACAAACTAACCTACAAACCCTTCATTTTATCATCATCCATGTGCCTATCCAGAAGTATATTAAATTTCCCGAATGCATCTAATTTTACTGCCACCGCTGGTAGTGAATTCCACTCACCCACCACTCTCTGTGTAACGAACCTATTTCTGAAATCTCCCCTTAAGCATCTTCTAATGACCTTTAAATTATACCCCCTTGTAATAGCTATTTATGTCATGGGAAAAAAAGTCTCTCACTACTCACTCTTTCTGTGCTTCTCATCATCTTGTTCACCTCGACCAAGTCGCCCCTCACCCTTTTTCACTGTAATGAGGAAAGCCTTACTGCCTTAACCTTTCTTCATAAGGCATGCTCTCCAGTCCGATCAGCAGCTCGTAAATCTCCTCTTTCCCCTCTCTGAAGCTTGCACATCCTTCCGGTAAGGAAGGGACCAGAACTGAACACAATATTCCAAGTGGGGTCGAACCAGGGCTCCATAGAGCTGAGGCAAATCCTCACGGCTTTAAAACTCAATCCCCAAGCTAATGAAATCCAACACAATATATTCCTTCTTAACAATTCTATCAGCTTGGGTGGCAATTTTGAGGGATCTATGGACTTGGAACCCAACATCCCTCTGTTCCTCCACACTGCCAAGGATCCTGCCTTTAAGCCTGCATTCTGCATTCTAATGCAATCTTCCAAAATGAATGACTTCACACTTTTCCAGATTGAACTCCATCTGCCACCTCTCAGCCCAGCTCTGCATCCTGTCATTGTCCCATTGCAACCTCTAACAGCCCTCCACACTATCAGCCACTCCACCAAACTTCGTGTCATTGACGAATTTACTAACTCATTCTTCCACTCAAATATCCAACTTATTCATAAAATCACAAAAGCAGAGGTCCTGTAACCTCTCCCTGCAGGAAACCACTGGTCACTGAGGTCGAGGACGAATGTTTTCCATCTATCATTACCCTCTGTCTTCTATGAGCCAGTAATCCCGTATCCAAACAAACAGGTCTCCTGGAACCCATGCCTCTGTACTTTCTGAATGAGCCATAAAGGACTTTTGTCACATTCTCAAAGGATTCAATAAGATTTGTGAGGCATGACCTGCCCATTACAAAGCCATGCTGACTTTCGCTTATCAAACTATGGTTTTCCAAGGAATCATAAATCCTGTCTCGGAATCCTCTCCAATAATCTGCACACGACAAACATAAGACTGACAGGTCTGTAATTCCCAGGATTATCCCTATTCCATTTCATGAACAAGGGGATAACATTTGCAACCCTCCAACCATCTGGTACGACTCCAGTTGGCAGTGAGGGCGCAAAGGTCATCGCCAAGTGCGCAGCAATCTCTTCCCTCACTTCGTGTAGTAACTTTGGGCATAACCCATCTGGTTCAGCGAACTTATCCATCCTTATGTTTTACACAATTCTCAGCACATCCTCCTTCTTACCATCCAACTGTTCACATATATCAGTCCATTTCATGCTGTCCTCACAAATAATAAGAAGCCTCTCAGTAGCGAATACTGAAGCACAGTATGCATTAAGGACCTCACCTAACTCCTGTGAATCCAGGGGCAAGTTTCTTCCACTCTCTCAGAGTATCCCAACCAGGAATATTCCTCCACCCTATTACTTCTGCAGATGCTGGAGATCAGAGCTGGAAATGTGTTGCT
>NC_057733.1:52167679-52168602 GCF_004010195.1 Chiloscyllium plagiosum | reverse complement strand
GAAATGTGTTGCTGGAAAAGCGCAGCAGGTCAGGCAGCATCCAGGGAACAGGAGAATCGACGTTTCGGGCATAAGCCCTTCTTCAGGACCCTTCTTCATTCCTGAATAAGGGCTTATGCCCGAAACGTCGATTCTCCTGTTCCCTGGATGCTGCCTGACGTGCTGCGATTTTTCCAGCAACACATTTCCAGCTACTGAGGATTGATCTATCTTTATTTGTTTTAAGATTCCAGCACTTCCTTTTGTCTGCTGAAGATTCTTTCCAAATATCATTATTTATTTCCCCAAGCTTCCATGTCTTTCTCCATAATAAATATTGACAAGACCATTTTGTCTAATATGTCACCCATCTCCTCTGGTTCCACACATAGGCGACCTTATTGATCTTTAAGGGGCCCTATTCTCTACCAAGTTACTCATTAGCCCTTATTGAAACTTGTGTAAAGGCTTCTGATAATTCAAAAACACCATATCCCCCATACAACTACACCCCTCCTACACCCTTACAAGTCTATCATTTATATTCACACCAACAAATAAAATCCAACAGGCTCAAAAACAAATTCTCTTCTATAAAATGTGTTTCCACGTGGCCAGTTAATGTATACTGACATATCCTTTTTAACATGCAAGAGTCTGAGGGGCTCTGATCGGGCAGATGCTGGGAAGTTAAAAAATGGAACAGTACAGCACAGCAACAGGCCATTCGGACCGCCATGTCCATGCTGTCCAAAATGCTATTCTAACTCATACCATCTGCCTGCACATGGTCCATATCCCTCTATTCTCCGCCTGTTCATGTTTCTGTCTAAATGCCACTTCAAACTTTGCTCACATTTCTGCTTCTATGATATCCCTCGGAAACCTCCATTCTCTATGTAAAAAATATCTTGCCTCACACATCTCGTTTAAACTTTCTCTTT
>NC_057733.1:52164627-52167179 GCF_004010195.1 Chiloscyllium plagiosum | reverse complement strand
GGGTTAAGGTGGAGAATGGGGTTGAGAAACTTACCAGCCATGATTGAATGGCGGGAGACAAAAGAACCGCAGATGGCAGAATCCAAGATAAACAGGCAGGAGGATGGAAAAACACAGCAAGCCAGGCAGCATCAGGAGGTGGAGAAGTCAACATTTCAGGTGTAACCCTTCTTCAGGACCGTTCATGATTGACTGGCGGAGCAGACTCGATGGGCTGAATGGCCTAATTTCTGATCCTATGGCTTATGGTCTCTGGATAACCATTAGACCTAGGAGAAGAAATAGGCCATTCAGTCCATCAAGTCTGTTCCATTATCCAACAAGATCATGGCTGACCTGAAAAAACCTCAATTCTAATTTCCTGCCTTTACCCCATAACTGATGATCCCCTCTCTGATTAAAAATCTGTCTAACTCAGCCTTGCATATAAATGACTCAGAGGTAAAAACAATAACTGCAGATGCTGGAAACCAAATTCTGGATCAGTGGTGCAGGAAGAGCACGGCAATTCAGGCAGCATCCAACGAGCAGCGAATTCGCTGCTCGTTGGATGCTGCCTGAGTTGCTGTGCTCTTCCAGCACCACTGATCCAGAATATAAATGACTCAACCTCTCCAACTCTCTGTGATAAAATATTCCACAGATTCACTACCCTCTGACAGGAGAAATGTAATCTCTGTCTTTAATGAAAGACCTCTTATTCTGACTTTATGCGCTGTCCCACAGGGAAAACAACCTTTTCCATATCAACCCTGTCAAATCCCCTAACATTCTGTGTTTCAATCATGTTTCAATCTATGTTGCAATAAAGTCACCTCTCATTCTTCTAAATGCCAATGACTTTTAACTCAATCTACTCAACCTCTCATAATATAGGCCCTACAATGCCTGGAATCAATTTCGTCAACTGCCCTAATGCCAGTATCTCTTTCCTTAGATAAGGGGCCTAAAACTGTTCATAATATTCCAACTATGGTCTGATTAGTGCCTTTGTATAGATAGCAAAAACTCCCTATTTTTATATTCCATTCCCTTTTAAATAAAGGCAAACATTTCGTTTGCTTTACCTATTACTGACTGAACTTCGATGCGAGCTTCATTCACAAAGACTGACAAATCCCTCTGCTTTGATGCTTTCTGCATTTTTCTCCATTCAAATGATATTCAGCTTTTCTATTCTTCCTGCCAAAGTGTATAACCTCATATTTTGCCACATTATATTCCATCTGCCAACTTTTTCTTCACCTTTCCCATATCCCTCCACAGACTCCTTTCCACCTATTCTTGCGCCATCTGCAAAATTAGCAGAATTCACAGTCTCCATTCAAGTCATTTATATATATTGTAAATAGTTGTGGACCCAGCATTGATCCTTGTGTTACACCACTAATTACATACTGCCATCCTAAAAATGCCCCCCCTCGCCTCTTATCCCAATCCTCTGTTTTCTATTAGTTAGCCAATCCTCTCTGCTCTCCAACACCATGGCCTCTTATCGGTATTAAGTAACTTAAAGGGTGGTACCTTGTCAAAAGCCTTCTGAAATTCCAACATTCGTTGCTTCCCCTTTATTTATCCTGCTTGTTACCTCCCCAAAGAATTCAAATAAATTTGTCAGGCTTGATTCCCCTTCATGAAGCCACATTGACTCTCCTTGATCATATTACAGATTTCTAAGTGTTCTGCTATTACCTCCTTTATAATATACTCAAACATTTTGACATAACAGACATTACGCTAACTGGCCCGTGGTTATCTGTTTTGGATGTCTCCTTCGCTTTTGGAGTTACAGTGCTACATTGGCAGTTCTCCAGTTCTCTGGGACTTTTCCAGTATCTAAAGGTTCTTGGAAAGTTACTAGCAGTGCATTCACTATGTCTGTACCTCCTTCCCATAACGTCCGAGGATGCATTCCATCAGGTCCAGGGGGTTTTTTAGCCCTCTTAGTTTCGCTAGTACTTTTTCTCCAATGATGTTTATTGTATTTATTTCCTCATCCTTTCACCGTTGATTCTTTGGAATTTTTGGAATGTCTTCTACCTTGAAAATAGACGTAATGTATTTACTCAGCTCTCTACCATTTCCTGGTTCCGCAATGTAGTTTCCCAAACCTGGTTCTCTAAAGGACTTCTATGCACTTTGGTTTCCCACTTTTTAGATTTATTTAAAATTGAGTGAATCCTTAGAAGACTACAAAGAAAGTAGGAGTATACTTAAGAGGGAAATCAGGAGGGCAAAACGAGGACATGAGATAGCTTTGGCAAATAGAATTAAGGAAAATCCAAAGGGTATTAAGGACAAAAGGGTAACTAGGGAGAGAATAGAGCCCCTCAAAGATCAGCAAGGTGGCCTTTGTGTGGAGCCACAGAAAATGGGGGAGATACTAAATGAATATTTTGCATCAGTATTTACTGTGGAAAAGGATATGGAAGATATAGACTGGAGGGAAATAGATGGTGACATCTTGCAAAATGTCCAGATTACAGAGGAGGAAGTGCCGGATGTCTTGAAACAGTTAAAAATGGATAAATCCCTAGGACCTGATCAGGTGT
>NC_057733.1:52145344-52163675 GCF_004010195.1 Chiloscyllium plagiosum | reverse complement strand
TTTACAAAATTATGAGGGACAGGGATAGGATAAATAGACAAAGTCTTTTCCCTGGGGTCGGGGAGTCCAGAACTTGAGGGCATAGGTTTAGGGTGAGAGGCGAAAGATATAAAAGAGACCTAAGGGGCAACTTTTTCACACAGAGGGTGGTACGTGTATGGAATGAGCTGCCAGAGGATGTGGTGGAGGCTGGTAGAATTGCAACACTTAAGAGGCATTTGGATGGGTATATGAATAGGAAGGGTTTGGAGGGATATGGGCCGGGTGCTGACAGGTGGGACTAGATTGGGTTGGGATATCTGGTCAACATGGACAGGTTGGACCGAAGGATCTGTTTCCATGCTGTACATCTCTATGACTCTATGACTCTACTACTGATGTCAGGCTAACCCATCTATAATCTCCTGTATTTTCTCGACCTTTTTTAAATAGAGGGGTTACATTAGCTGCCCTCCAATCCATCGGAACTGTTCGAGGCCCTATCTTTTCACTTTTTATCGATCCTTATGTCCTTCTTTGTTGAAAGATGCAGTTCCAGCAATAACCAGATAATCTTTTTCAGCAGGATGGCTGAGGGAAGATTCTTGTTCAAGACATGAATTCAACTTTTCCTGTTCTTCTTCAAGTAGGTTTGAAATTCTACAATTATAGCCCAGGATCTTTCAACAGCCAGAGGAAACCCAAATGAACACAGCACCTCCAACAGTGCAGCACTCCCTCAATATTGATCCTCTGACAATGCGGCACTCCCTCAGCACTGACCCTCTAACAATGCGGCACTCCCTCAGTACTGACCCTCTGACAGTGTGGCACTCCCTCAGCACTGACCCTCCGACAGTGCGGCACTCCCTTAGCACTGATCTTCCAACAGTTCAGCACTTCCTCAGTACTGACCCTCCAACAGTGCGGCATTCCCTCAGTACTGACCTCCGAAAGTGCAGCACTCCCTCAGCACTGACCCTCCAATGGTGCTGCACTCCCTCAGCACTGACCCTCCAACAGTGCGGCACTCCCTCAGCACTGACCCTCTGAAAGTGCAGCACTCCCTCAGCACTGACCCTCCGACAGTGCAGCACTCCTTAGAATATTATGTATTGGGGGGTCAAGGATGCCATAATAATGGTGATGTCTTCTTAGACAGAAAAGTGAGACTGGAAAGTAATCAAAACAGGAGGCAGATTTAACTCAGGCTGCAGTCAAAAAGTAATTTATTGAGTCTTTTGTAATACATATTCTTTCTAAGTTCATGTGTCCACATGGGTCACACACGTATAGGCAAACCAAACCATCTCAACCAAACCTGAGTGAGGATTCGCCCATCCTTAAATTTATTTTTATTGTTTATTCATGGCAAGTGGGCACTGCTGTAATTTATTACCCATCCCTTGACAAGGTGATGGTGAGCTGCCTTCCTGAACTGCAGGCAGTCCATTTAAAGTCTTACTCTGTGATGTGGGTTAAAGACATTCAACACAAAGTCAACATCCCCATCTGGGCAAATACCAAGGTAACCTCACTGTGATGATTGGAGGAAGGTGCTGATAGTGAAGCCCCATGACTCCCAAAGTCATCCGTTAGTATAAATGTGACAAAAACAGTAAGTGTTGGAGAAACTTCGCTGGTCTGGCACCATTTGTTGAGAGAGAGAGAGAGAGAGAGTAAGAGACATAATGTTTCAATACCTTTGACTCTGAGAGTGGGAGTCACTGAAGTTAGAAAGGTAATTCCGTTTTTCTGCTGAGAGACCTGCTGAGTTTCCCCAGGGCTCTCTGTTCTCATTTCAGATTTCCAGCCTCCACCGTTCTTTGTTTTATATCAGAGTAAATGTGTTGACTTAGGACCAATCATGCTTCCTGCATTGGATTGGATAGATTTTTGTTGGAGAAGGCTACCGAGGAATATGCAGAAAAAGTTGCGAAAGAGATTGAAGTGCAGATCTGTCACATCTAATCATGTGGTAGGACAGGTCCATGGGCTGAATGGCCTCTTCCTTCTTTATTCCTGGCATTGTCACCATGATCCAGTAACAAACAAACAGACTCATGACTATCACTGACTGATCTCACTGAATATTTTGAAACTGGTTTTTCCTGACCTGACAGGAATTTGATGCTGGAGGTGTGTTCATATTGTTAAATAGAATTTCCCGAACTAGGAACGTCACCATAATATTAAAATGGATACCTACATCAGGCTCCTCCTTTTTTATTACAGTTCTGCCTTCAATACCATAATTCCAAACAAACTCATCTCCAGACTCCGATACCCAGGTCTCAGCTACCCTCTCTGTAACTGGATCCTTGACTTCCTGACCCATAGACCGCAATCAGTAAGAGTATATGACAACACCTCCCCCACTGTGCCCCGCACGTCTACATACTCAGCCCCCTACTATACTCCTTACACACTCACATCTGTGGCCAAATTCCACCCCAACACCATTTACAAGTTTGTTGATGACATCACCATTGTCAGTTGGATCTCAAATAGCAATGAGACAGAGTACAGGAAAGAGATTGAGTGCTTAGACAACAATCTCTCCATCAACATCAGCAAAACAAAGGAGCTGGTCATTGACTTCAGGAAGCGGAGTGGAGGGTACATCCCCGTCTGCATCAATGAAGCTGAGGTGGAGATGGTGGAGACTGTCAAGTTCTTGGGAGTGATGATCATCAACAATCTGTCCTGGTCCACCCATATAGGTTGTGTCCACAATGACTCTAACTAATTTGTATTGATGAACCATAGAAAGCATCTGATCTGGATGCATCACAACACAGTACAGCAACTGGTCTTCCCAAGACCGCAAGAAACTACAGAGAGTCATGAACATAGCCCAGTCCATCACGCAAACCAGCCTTCCATCCACTGACTCCATCCATACTTCCCTCTGCTTCAAAGACCCTCAACGATCCCTCCCACTCCAGTTATACATTCTTCCACCCTCTTCCATCTGGCAGAAGATATAAAAATGTTAATACATGTACGAACAGATTAAAGAACAGCTTCTTCCCCATTGTTATCAGACTTTTGAACAGACCTCTCAAGTGTTAATTCTGATCTCTCTCTCTCTCTGCACCTTCTCTACGGCTGTAACACTATATTCTGCACTCTGTCCTGCTACCCTGATGAACTTTCTATGGTACAATTTGCCTGCATAGCACATGAAACAACACTGTTCACTGTATCTCAGCACCTTCCTCCAATCATCACAGTCATCACAGTGAGGTTACCTTGGTATTTGCCCAGATGGGGATGTTGACTTTGTGTTGAATGTCTTTAACCCACATCACAGAGTAAGACTTTAAATGGACTGCCTGCAGTTCAGGAAGGCAGCTCACCATTACCTTGTCAAGGGATGGGTAATAAATGCCAGCAGTACCCACTTGCCATGAATAAACAATAAAAATAAATTTAAGGATGGGCGAATCCTCACTCAGGTTTGGTTGAGATGGTTTGGTTTGCCTATACGTGTGTGACCCATGTGGACACATGAACTTAGAAAGAATATGTATGACAAAAGACCCAATAAATTACTTTTTGACTGCAGCCTGAGTTAAATCTGCCTCCTGTTTTGATTACTTTCCAGTAAAAATGCCAGCAGTACCCACGTGCCATGAATAAACAAAAAAAATTGTGACAACAATAAATCAATCAACCGATCATGGATAAAGTGACTTATCTGATTTCAGGTCCACTCACACAGCCACCTACCACTCTCCCACAACACCACGGCTATCCATCCCCAACCTCATATAATTGGGCATTTTCTGAGGAGGAGGCATTGACTGAGGAATATTGCTGTACTAATGAAACCTGAGGGATCTCATGCGGAACAATCTAGAAATTTAACTGTTGAAAATTGGGACTGCAAGATGTTGACTCATTGAGATTACCCAATGCATTCACTGAGCTACAGGTACTGCTTACCTCAGCTTTTGTCACTGGTTCTGAAGCCCAGTATTTCTATGAGGCAAGAAAGAATGAATGGAATCATAGAATCATGCAGCACAGCACAGGCCATTCAGTCCATCGAGCCTGTCTCCAAAAAAATCTACTACCTGAATTAACCTCACTTTGCCAGATTAGACCCATACCTTAAATGTTACAACACTTGAAGCGCTCATGCTGAGTACTTTTTAAAGTATGTGAGGTTTCCAGCCTCAACTACTCTCCTCGGTGGTGCATTCCAGACCCCCACCACCCTCTGTGTGAAAAGACTTTTCCTCAAATCCCCTCTAAACTTGCTGCCTTTCACTTTAAAACTGTGCCCCCTTGTTCTTGAACCTAGAGAAATGTTGTCAGCTGCTGTGGTGTAAATTTGAACACAGGATCCAATGACAATTCGGTGACACCACCACATCCCATGTAGATCTCAGGAATAAGTAAGGTGCAATCACTATCATGGGGCTATATTACAGGCCATCATGCTAAAATGTAAAAACAACATGGCTCTGGCACTGGATGATTTTAATTTCCCCAATATTCACTGGGACTCCCTTAGTGCCTGGGCTTTAGATGGAGCAGAATTGTTTGGTGTGTCCAGGAAGGGTTATGGAAACAATATGTAGATAATCTAACTAGGGAAGGGGCCAAACTATATTGGGGAATGAGCCTGACCAGTTTCATAGGGGGAGCAATTTGGGAACAATGATCATAATTCCATAGGTTTTAAGATAGTTGTGGAAAAGGATAAGGTTGGTTCCTGGGTGAAGGTGTTGAACTGGAGACAGCTGTGACACACCTGATATGTGGGAGGCTAAGGGGTGACCTGATAAATGCATATAATATTATGGGGGGCATGGATAGGATGGGTAGATGGGGTCAATTTCCCAGGGTGGAAATGTCAAATACGAGGGAACATGGCTTTAAGGTGAGAAGGTGAAAGTTTAAAGGAGATGTGCGAGGAAAGTATTTTACACAGAGGATAATAGGTGCATAACAGCAATGGAACAAACTGCTAGTGGAGATGGTATGAGCAGATATGATAAGCAAAGTTTAAAAGGCTTTTAGACAGATACATGAACAAGCAGAGAATAGAGGGATAAGACCATGTTCAGGCAGATGGGGTTAGTTTAGAATAACATCATGGTCAGCACAGACATGGTGGGCCGAAGGGCCTGTTCCTGTGCAGTACTGTTCTATGTTCTACATCGCACCTTGCATTACCTCAGGATGTTCCAATGCTCTTTAGTTAAATAGTTTTTCAAGTGTATTAAAAGCAATTAGCAACTGCACAAACAGCAAAGCAATAATGACAAGATGACCCACATTTATTGTTGAGGTATACATTGGTCAGGATACCAGAGGTAAATCCCATGCACTATCTCAAAGTTTCTTGGGATTGTTTAATGTCTGTCTGAGAGTATAGATAGGGCCTTGTTTCATTAAAAAGACAACACAGCATTTCCTCAATCCTGCTGTAGTATATCAGTCCAAAGTATTTGTGATTAAGCCTTTGGAGTGGGCCTTGAATCCACAACCTTCTTACTCTAAGACAACAAGGTCACCAATGCAGCCACAGGTGGTACTCTGGTTGAGTTTCTGGATGCTTAGCTGGAGTATCCAGACTAGGTGGATCAACAATCCCACTGGAGAGTCACAGTCTTCAGAAATAAATTTGTTTCAAAAGATTGAAGCAAATGCTAGAACAGCATTCTCCAACAGAACACAATCCACTGGGAATGTCACCACAGGAATGTCATTATTACAAGTTAAGTAATCTTGGGATGTTACCAGATAACCTGGTCAGGCTGAAATCATTTGGGAAATTTGTCTAATGCAGGACATTAAATAAATTACTGGCCCAGAGGGAGGGAAATCCCAAGAGGCAGATTTTTCTGTAACCTGTGCATCAAGAG
Source organism: Chiloscyllium plagiosum (assembly GCF_004010195.1). Classification (NCBI taxonomy): domain Eukaryota; kingdom Metazoa; phylum Chordata; class Chondrichthyes; order Orectolobiformes; family Hemiscylliidae; genus Chiloscyllium; species Chiloscyllium plagiosum. Next base: position 52,157,814 of record NC_057733.1, on the reverse strand, counting down.
TAGTTTAATCGACTTATCTTAATCTCTCACATATTCTTCCAATTCCCCATAACTTCCCCTGAGAGTGTTCTTCCCTTTCAGATACTACTTCCTGGTTAACTTGGCAAACCTCCAGAATCTCGGCCCATATGATATTTTCATTATGGACCAAGCTGCACAGTCAGTACAGGCAGGGTGTTGAGCTGCATGAGGCATCACAGCCAGGCCTGACTTTGTGTCACTGAAGCATTCATACGCAGTTTGAGCAGGCCGTGTCAGTGACATTGTTTAGGTGTTTGGGGAGATCTTGCATGACTTGTACTTGAGCTCTCTGGGCTCAGAATTTACTTGCTCCAAAAGACGTCCCCCCCCCCACCCCCCATACCCCCGTCTATCTCTTTAATCTTTACCCTCTGAGATATCAATACTCCCGCAATTCTAGTCTCTTCAGCATTCCTAATTTCCATCACTCCGCCATTGGCAACCATACCTTTGACTCTTTGGATCCTAACATCTGGGATTCCCTCCGTAAACCATCTGCCTTGCTTTTAAGATGTTCCTTGAAATTAATCTCTGACTGTGCTTTTGATCCTCTTACGTCATTCAACACCAGATTTTGTTGAACTTTTGCTCCCTCAAAACACCTGGAGATGCTCAACGTGCTAAGTGACTGCAAGTTGTTTGTGTTGTTATTGGGGGTTAGCTGGTTTTCCATTGAATTGTTAAATCAGGGTCCCATCCTGGCAGACAGTGAGGAAGACCAGGATGGGTCATCCAGGCTAATGTCCCTCCCTCAACAAGAACAGATTCACCCACCTCCTCAGAACAGTGGCAGCTGCTCGAATCTAATTCATTGATTGTGAAGGGTTCCAGGACTCACAGGGACATGACAGTTGCTACGGAAATGCAAGATGGTTTTGTTGATCCTAAATCTTTTCTTAACTATTTCCCGAATCCATCTGGTCCTTGATCCCCCTTTCACCCAACACATTCCCTTCAGAGAAGGCCTGGTGTAGGGAACATCTCCGAGACACCCGCACCAATCAACCAAATCGCCCCGTGGCTCAACATTTCAACTCCCCCTCCCACTCTGCCGAGGATATGGAGGTGCTGGGCCTCCTCCACCCCCGCTCCCTCACCACCAGACGCCTGGAGGAAGAACGCCTCAATTCCGCCTCGGAACACTTCAGCTTATCTCTCCACGCTTCAGGCTCTCTGCCTTTATTCCTGATGAAGGGCTTTTGCCCGAAACGTCGATTTTGCCTGTCCTCGGATGCTGCCTGAATTGCTGTGCTCTTCCAGCGCCACTGATCCAGAATCTGGTTTCCAGCATCTGTAGTCATTGTTTTTACCTCGTGTTCTATTATCAGCTGTGGGGAAGCTGCACTCAGACAATGACACTGAAACCACACAAATTCTGCAATAAATGATCTTCCTGGCATCAAACTCCAAAGTCCAACTTCCATTCATGTGGCCAACTGATCCGGCAATGACTACTCCCACCCCCACTAGCTGCAGGTTTCACCATGCCCTCACCTCCCTGAATTTATAAGATGACGAACTGAAGATGGATGTTCCTTCCCTGATTGGACAACTGACATAGATCCCAGCCCTAACAACAGCTTGAATTTAATTAGCACCTTTAACATATGAACCATCCCAATGTGCCTCACAGGGCATTATCGGAGAGAGTATGGCACTAAATCACATGTGGATATGTGATGTAAGGTGCAGAAGGGAAGAGGGCATGACCCGGAGATGGGGGTGGGGGGGGGGGGCGGGGGGAGAATGGTTTCTGGAGCTCAGGGCCCAGGTGATAGGAAATGAAGGTGCAGAAGGCAGCAGAATTAGTGAAGCGCAGACATTCGAATCACAGAATTACTGAAGTGTTGTGGAGTAGAATGTGGCCATTTTGGCCCATTGTGTCTGCACCAGTTATTTTACCTAGTGCCAATCTCCTGCCTTTTCCCTTTTGCACTAATATTTCGACCCAAATAATCTTCTGATACCTTCTTGAATGCCTCAGTTGAACCTGTCTCCATCACATTTCCAGACAGTGTATGGTAGACTCTAACTACTTGCTGTGTGAAAATGGTTTTTCTCACATTACCCTAATTCTTGGAAAGCAACTGGACCTCAAACAACGACAAGAGAGAATATTGGGAAGTGATTGAGTGGTAGGGGCATGGTGTAAAGACAATAGTCTCTCCCTCAACATCAGCAACATGAAGGAGCTGGTCATTGACATGAAGAAGCAGAGTGGAGAGTACACCCCTCTCTGCACCAATGGAGCTCAGGTGGAGCTGGTTGAGAACATCATGTTCCTGGGAGTGATGATCATCAACAATCTGTCCTGGTCCACCCACATCGATGCAATGGTCAAAAAAGCACAGCAACATCTCTAATTCCTCAGGAGACTAAGGAAATTCAGCATGTCCACAATGACTAACCAATTTGTATTGATGCACCATAGAAAGCATCCGATCTGGATGCAACACAACACAGTACAGCAACTGCTCTTCCCAAGACCGCAAGAAACTACAGAGAGTCGTGAACATAGCCCACTCCATTGCAAACCAGCTTTCCATCCATTGACTCCATCCATACTTCCCATTGCCTCAGGAAAGCAACCAACATAATCAGAACCCCCACCCCAGTTATAGGGTCTTCCACCTTCAGGCAGAAGATATGAACAATTTAATGCAGTTTTAATATGAACAGATTCAAGGACAGCTTCTTCCTCGCTGCTATTAGACTTTTGAACAGACCTCTCAAATGTTAATTCTGATCTCTCTCTCTCTCTCTCTCTCTCTCTGCATCTTCTCTGTGGCTGTAACACTGTATTCTGCACTCTGTCCTGCTATCCTGATGCACTTTGTATGGTATGACCTGCCCGAATAGCAAACAAAACAATACTGTTCACTGTATCTCGGTACAAGTGACAACAATAAATCAAACTCAAAGTAAACTACGTTAAGTTTTTGCCCTTTTGTTTTTTTTTGTTCATGAACAGAAACAGCTTCTTCCCAACTACTCTGTCCTGCCTGCTCATGATTTTGCAAACCTCCTCTCAACCTTCTTCTCTTCAAGCAGAACGGTCCCAATATCTTCAATCTCTCCTCATCGATGAAGATTCTTATCTCTGAAACCATTCTAGAAACCATTTCTATACTCTCTCCAATTCATTCATATCTTTCCATAATGTGGCACCCACCTCTGCACACGATACTCCAGCTGAGGCCTAACAAGTGTCTTGTACAAGTCCAACATCACCTCCTCGCTATTGTATTGTTAATATGCCCCTATTAATAAAGCAGAGGACACTGTATGAACTTCTCTCTCCACCTGCCCTGCCACCTTCAATGGGCTGTGCACTTACACACCCAGGCCTCTCCCCTGCAGCCCCTGTTGCAGGGCTGCAAGGGCTGACAGACATTCAGCACTGGATTTTCACTGGGTGACAGGTGAATAGAGGTAATGGTATCAGGATTGTTTTCTGTCCCCAAATCTCTCAACAAGGGGTTAACGGCCACCTTTTGGACTTTGAAAAGGGTTAACCCAAACCACCCGCCACACCCCGCCCTTATTGAAAAGGAGGCAAAAGCTCCCTATCTCAGGGTTGGGCTCTATCCTGGGACGGGGGCTCTATCCTGGAACAAGGGGAATTATCCTGGAACAGAGTGATCTATCCTGGGGACAGGTGGCTCTATTCCAGGACAGAGGCCGCTATCCTGGGACCGGGAGCTTTACACCAGGGACAGTGGGCTCCATCCTGGGACAGGGGGCTCTACCCTGGGGCAGGGGCTCTATCCTGGGGATGAGGGTCTCTATCCCGGGACAGGTGTCTCTATCCCAGGACATTAGATTAGATTACTTACAATATGGAAACAGGCCCTTCGGCCCAACAAGTCCACACCGACCCGCCGAAGTGTAACCCACCCATTCCCCTACATTTACCCCTTTACCTAACACTACAGGCAATTTAGTTAGCATGGCCAATTCACCTGACCTGCACATCTTTGGACTGAGGGAGGAAACCGGAGCACCCAGAGGAAACCCACGCAGACACGGGGAGAACGTGCAAACTCCACGCAGTCAGTCACCTGAGGCGGGAATTGAACCCGGGTCTCTGGCGCTGTGAGGCAGCAGTGCTAACCACTGTGCCACCATGCCACCCAAGGGTCTCTAACCTGGGGATGGGGGTCTCTATCCCAGGACATGGGGCTCTATCCCGGGACATGGGGCTCTATCCCGGGACAGGGGCTCTATCCCAGGACATGGGGCTCTATCCCGGGACATGGGGCTCTATCCCGGGACAGGGGCTCTATCCCGGGACAGGGGGCTCTATACCGAGACAGAGGGACTCTGGAAAATGGTCAAATAATCAGGAGATAATTTTTCAGACCGTGGGTTTGGATTAAAGTGATCTTTTTAAAAAGGTGATGTTATGGTATTTAAAGTCTCCCCCAGAATCCGTTCCTTCAGTAAAACCTGTCACTCTGAGTTCACTTGGCCCCAACAACCGAGATTCACATCTTACACTTGACCGAAAAGGTTTTGGAAGGACCTGGAAGGTCGACTCCACGCCGGATTTTCAGAGCACCGTCATTTGTATCTGAATATTGCGGTCTCTGACCCGGGGGCAGAACTGGCGGAAGGACCGGAATTAGAGAGAGAGAGAGAGAGAGCAGGGACTGGGATTCAGGAGATGTGCCTCCCGCCGAGAATTGGACAGGGAGGAGACTGGGCTGGCTATAAGTGAGAGGGAGGGAGTTAGACAGGGCTCAAGCAGCAGGCTCGCTCTCTCTGTCTGTCTGTGTGTGTGTGTCTCTGTGTCTGTCTGTCTGTGTGTGTGAGAGAGTCACTGGGAAAGGGCGGACGGCAGTCGCTCTGCCTCAGGAGCTGACGATGGGAGACCGGGACAGGAATAAGAAGATTTTACTGGAGTTGCTGAAAGAGGGAGAGAATAGTCGCTGCGCGGACTGTGGGACAGCAGGTCAGTCGCTGGAGCTGCCGGGGAGTTTTGGATTGATTTCATTCACTGTCATTCCATGTTTACCCTTTTCCTTCACTACATCCAAGTCTGTTAGTGCCTGTGTCCCAACTTGTGCCAAATCCCAGCTCCCTCGCCCTCCCCAACCCCCATTTCTGGGATATTCACCCCCCCCCCCCCCCCAGTCTTTCTCTGCTGATCCCATTCTGGTTTCTGACTAATCCCCCTGCGATTGGGATCACTCCGCTCTCCATTGACCAACCTTTCAGATGTCATTCCCTGTCAGCTCCAGATCTCTGCTCTCTCTCTCTCTTTCTCAATTCTCTCTCTCTCTCTCTCTCTACCTCCGTCCCTAACGTCTCAGTGTGTCACCTGGTACCAACACGGTGTTTGTCCATCACTCTTGTCAAGCGCCCTGGACATTTAACTATGTGAGAGGTATGCTAGAAGAATGCAAGTAATTGTTGTTGTTGTAGCAGACAACGTCCAATCCGCTAGCCCGGGATCCGCTCCTATCGCGGTCGATGGTTTCTGAACGGCTGACTCGTACAGTCTGAGCTCACTCTGTGTCATAAGCTGCTCTCTGTAACTTTCAAATTGAGATCAGTGGGAAAAAAAAGGCATGGAGGAACAGGGAGAGAATTGGATTAGAACAGGCGAGACTGGCCTCCCCGTGTGACCCGGGAGTTTCCCCAACAGTGAAATCAGGAATCACAGAATTCCTACTGTGTGGAACCACGCCATTCGGCCCATCGAGCCCACACCGACCCTCCGAAGAAGACCCCAGCGAGACACCATCCCCACCCTGTAACCGTGCATTCCCAATGGCTAACCCACCTCACCTGCACACTATGGGCAATTTCCCTTGGCCAATCCACCCTTACCTGCAGTATGGGGGGAAGCCGGAGCACCCGGAGGAAACCCAGCAGACATAGGGAGAACGTACAAACTCCACACAGACAGACACCCGAGGCTGGGATCGAACTCAGGTCCCTGGCGCTGTGAGGCAGCAGTGCTATGCAAGTACCAGATATACTGTTATACATGGTGAGGCCTATCGGATGCTCATAATATATAATACTCCTTGCACAATGTGTGGACAATCGTAAGGCTGAATCTCCCAGGGTCACCTCTGCAGAATTCTGCTTCACATTAGTAAACAGGATGTCTGATGAGATTACAGTTTCCAAACAATCATCCTTTAAGTACTGTCACTTCAGTAAGTTAGTCTCCAGTCTGTAACTCTCTCCTTGGTGTCTGTTATTCTATATATAAACAATCCTGAATCCCTCAATTATATTCGAGTCTGCAACTCACTCCTGGGCATCTATTATTCTGTATCTGATATGTTGTATATAAATTATCGTGAACCCCTCGATTGGATTACAGTCTGTAATTCACTCCGGGTATCTGATATTTTGTATATGAACCATCCTGAAACCCTCGATTACATTCCAAACTGTAACTCACTCCCCGGCATCTGTTATTCTGTATATAAAATACCCCGAACCCTTTGATTATATTCCGTCGGGAACTTACTCCTCAGGATCTGTTAATCTATATATAAACCCCACTGAACCCGTCTTATAGATTCCAGTCTGTAACTCACTCCTGGTATCTGTTATTCTACATATAAACCCCATTGAACCCCTCTTACAGATTACAGTCTGTAACTCACTCCTGTGTATCTGTTATTCTACATATAAACCCCATTGAACCCCTCTTACAGATTACAGTCTGTAACTCACTCCTGTGTATCTGTTATTGGTCATTTAAATGTGTCTTGGGAAAGGTTTTATTGCATGATGGCTGACTGAGGTGTCATGCACCCGGGTGATTCAGATGAAGCCACAGTCAGTTAAAAACTATCAATAAATAACTTTTTTTTCTTTGCAAGTATGCTTTGGTTTGGTAAAAATAGTAAAGAGCAAGTGAAATATCCAGCCGACAGGAAACATGTGTAAAGTGAACAGCAACAGTTTATCAGATGCGAGTAAATACAGAGCTGTAGGCAGTTGATAAACCTACAAACCACTGGGTCCTGTGTCCAAAACAGAGTCAGCCTTACTGTTTTCTGCAGCAGCTACAGCACAGGAGCTAACCTCATACACACAGCTCCAACAAAATTACAACAGCGGCTACACTTTCAAAACCACTTCATTTGGCGGTCAGAGCCTTTGGTTTGTCTTGAGACGGTGAAAGTTGCTGTATAAATACAAGACTAGGTGACCACTTCACAGAACACCACAAGACTATAAGACATAGGAGCAGAAATTAGACCATTCAATCCATTGAGTCTGCTCCACCATTCAATCATGCTGTTAAGCTTCTCAACCCCACTCTCACACTTTCTCCCCGTAACCCTTGATCCCCTTGATAATCAAGAACCTATCTATTTCTGTGTTAAATATACTCAATGACCTGACCTCCTCAGCCTTCTGTGGCAGTGAATTCCATAGATTCCCCACACTCCGGCTGAAGGAGTTTCTCCTTCTCTCCATTCTAAAAGGTCTTCCCTTTACTCTAAGGCTGTGCCCTTGGGTCCTAGTCTCCTCCCAATTGCAAACATCTTCCTAACATCTTCTCTGTCCAGGCCATTCAATTTTCTGTAAGTTCTATTAGATTCCCCCCTCAGCCTTCAAAACTCCATCGAGTATAGACCCAGAGTCCTCAAACATTCCTCTTATGCTAAGCACCTATATTCTGCCCACAAAAAATGACCCTGAGCTTCCTTCCAGTTGCTTGCCACTTCAACAGCCCACCCTGTTCCCTGGCCAACAACTCTGTCTCAGGTTTGCTGCAGTGCTCCTGCAGAGCTGAGCACCAGGCTGGAAGAACAGCATCTCGTCTTCTGCTTGGGAACTCTACAGCCTCCTGACTCGATATCAAGTTCGACAATTGTACGGCTTGAGGCACCTTCTCCCATGTCTTTACTCCACCTCCACACACCAGACCATGTTATCACATGGTCTGCTATTACACACTATTGATCATTAGCCACTAATAGTCACCATTAGTAACTATTCATTTGTCCAGGCTGATGGTTATCCACTCCTTTGTCTGTTCAATTGTCCTTCTCCCTTTTGGCTCTCTCTCCACCTATCATTTAGTTTTTACCCTCTCTCATCACCCTTTCTTGCATAAAATAAATTTACTAGCTACCATCAGTTCTGAGGAAGGGTCACTGGAACTGAAATGTTTATTCTGCTTTCTCTCCATAGATGATGCCAGACCTGCTGAGCTTTTCCATTAATTTCTGGTTTTGTTTGTAATATTAAAACAAAGTTCAGCTGAGGAGCTGGCTGACAGCTTTATTTTGATCCTCTCTTCCTTCTGTCCAGAGGAATTTCCGATCGGGGATTTCCCCAGTCACCTTTCAGAAAAACAATACTCCTGTCTTTCAAAATGTCACTGAGTTTTCTGTTTAAGGAACAATGGCATATAAAAATCAGATTGAACAAATAGTGAGCTGCTTCATCCCCATTAGGGTCACTGCCCCACTCTTGAATTCATCCAATGCAGTAGGTGTGTGTGTCCCTGTGTGTCTGTGCACTTGTCCGGGTCTGCGTGTGTGTGTGTCTGTATCAGTGTGTGTCCATTTATATGTGTGTCTGTGTCCATTTGTGTGTGTGTGTCTGTGTCTGTGTCTGTCTGTATTGAACATCTTTCCTTGACCTGTTTTATTTACTTTTACATTAAAGGTATTGGACAAATACAAATGACTGTTTTGGTTGTTAATCGGTTATAACCACAACCTTCTCCTCTGGCTTCACATAGCACCCAGAGTGAGGACACACTCAAGCCTCTCCCTTTCAGCTCAGTTTTAAACCTGGGTAAAAGTTCCAGTAAAGAACAAATGCAACATGTTAAAATAAAGAATTGCATTTAAATACTGTCTTTCATGGTCACTGGATACTCCAAAGCACTCTGCAGTCTCTATACTGCATTTGAAATAGAGGTAACACAGTAAGCATACAGAAAGATCCCACAACTAGCAATGCACGATTTGTTTATGTAATGCAAATTGAGAGATAAATATTGGCCTGGCACCAGGAATAATTCCCTGACTCTTCTTCAATATAGACCCCTGTGATATCTTATAACCAACTGAGGGAGTGTTTATGTAATTTCTCATCTATTAAGAAGCCACCTCTGACAGTGCAGCCTCCTCTCAGCACTGCACTGGAGTGCTAGCTTGGATCTTCCCCTTGAGACTCTGGACTTGAGCCTATAACCTCTCGGCTCAGAGATGAGGTTACTCACAGTCCCAGCTGAGACCAAGTGTTTGCTGTTACAGTTTTGACATTGTGCTTGTGTTTCTCAACCACTTGTTCATCAGGTCAAGCGACAACAGCAGTGACCTTGATTGCTGTCATTTCCCACCCTTTATAGTGGGCAGGGTTGGGAAGTTCTAAATTTCACACACAAGTCCAGAATCACCCTGCCTTCTGGGCACTGTAGCAGCTCCAGGATAGGGAGGGTGAGGAAAACAACACATCAGCCAGGAATCCTGTCTTCCTGCATTATCCATTAGGAATGTGCTCACAGGTATGTGACAGAATCAGACTGTGTGGGCGGCACGGTGGCACAGTGGTTAGCACTGCGGGTTTAATTCCCGCCTCAGGCGACTGACTGTGTGGAGTTTGCACATTCTCCCCATGTCTGCGTGGGTTTCCTCCGGGTGCTCCGGTTTCGTCCCACAGTCCAAAGATGTGCAGGTCAGGTGAATTGGCCATGCTAAATTGCCCGTAGTGTTAGGTAAGGGGTAAATGTAGGTTGCGCTTTGGCGGGTCGGTGTGGACTTGTTGGGCCGAAGGGCCTGTTTCCACACTGTAATGTAATCTAATCTAAACAGGACTAAAGGCAATCGTTACCGAGATAGTTAAAAACAGGTTTAACTAGAAGCACTAGCTTTCAGAGCGCTGCTCCTTCAGGTGGTTGTGGAATATAAGATCATAAGACACAGAATTTATAGCAAAGGTCTACAGTGTGATTTAACTGAAATAATATATTGAAAAATATCTGGATTGTTAGTTAAGTCTCTCATCTTTTAGAATGACCATGTTGGTTTCAGTTCTTTCATATGTAAATCCCAGAACTTTTTTAAAAGTTACATTCTCAAATGAACTTTAACAATAGGTGCCATGTCAGCTCAGATAATGCATTGAAGGTATGTGCATTCAGACTGATTCTATTTCTAAAAAAGGGATTTAAAGAATCTTACATGGATTCATGCAGTTTTTGAGCAAAATAAAATGTAATTCTGCAAGTACAAATTCACTTCACAAACTGTATATGTGCATGTGGGTGTGTGTGTGGGAAAAGGGATATGAGTGTCTGTGAAGAGTGTGTGTGAGTGTAAAGGGGTATAAATCTGTGAGAGGATGTGCGTGTGGGTGTGTATGTGTGAGCGTATGAGAGAGAGCTTGTGTATGAGAGAGGGTCTGTGTGAGTGTATGGATGTGTGGGTGTGTATAGGCGAAAGTGAGGACTGCAGATGCTGGAAACCAGAATTTCGAATAGAGTGGTGCTGGAAAAGCACAGCAGATCAGGCAGCATCCGAGGAACAGGAAAATCGACGACTTGGGCAGGAGTCCTTCATCAGGAATGAGACTGGGAGCCTCCGGGGTGGAGAGATAAGTGCAGTGGGGTCACCTACAGTGTGACATGAACCCAAGGTCCCAGTTGAGGCCCTCCCCAAGGGTACCGAATTTGGTTATCAGCCTCTGCTCGGCCACTTTGTTGCCTGTCCCGAAGTCCACCTTAGAGGATGGTCACCCAAAGGTCTGAGGCTGAATGGCCTGGACCGCGGAAGTGTTCTCCGACTGGGAGGGAACACTCCTGGCTGGTGATTGTTGTGCGGTGTCCATTCATCTGTTGCTATAATCCAGTTGTACATCTCAGTCCATAACCGGCGGGCAAGGACTATGCCATTGTTCACGCAGAGTCAAAAAGTGTGGCGCTGGAAAAGCACAGCCGGTCAGGCAGCATTTCAGGAGCAGGACAGTCGATGGTTCGAGCATAAACTCTTCATTGGGAATGTGGGGGAGGCCCAAGGAGGGTGAAAGATAAGTAGGGGGAGGGTGGGGCTGGTGGGGGATGGTAGCAAGGAATACAATAGGTAGATGAAGGTGGGGGGGTTGATGGTGATAGGTCGGAGCTGTTGCAGTGTGGATTAAAGCAGGGAGCTAATTGAGGTGTATTACAGGAATCAAAAGAATTGATAAAGAGAAACCATTTCCTTTGGTGGAGGTGTTGGGGCGGGTGAGGGTCAAGATCATCTTAAATTTTGAGCTGGGTCATTCAGTGGCGATGCAAGGAAGTACCTTCGACACACAAAGCAGAATGGAATTCTGGAACCTTCTCCCCAAAAAGGCTCAGACTGTTAAGATGATCATTTCTATAGCCCGCAATGTCCTACTCCTATGCTTCCACTGCAGTTTATTAGATTAGATTCTCCACAGCGTGGAAACAGGCCCTTTGGCCCAACAAGTCCACACCGACTCTCTGAAGAGCAACCCACCCAGACCTATTCTCCTATATTTACCCCTGACTAATGCACCTAACAATTCGTGCAACTTAGCATGGCCAATTCACCTAACCTGCACATCTTTTGGATTGTGGGAGGAAACCGGAGCAAACCCACGCAGACACTGGGAGAATGTGCAAACTCCACACCTACAGTCGTGAATAGCTCTCATATCACCACCCAGTTTCAGGGCACATGTGGCTTCACATCCTCAGCAAGAGCAACACTGGGAGAAAGGCGATACACTGGCAATCAGTTTAGAGAGATTGGATACTGTATCAGAATCAGGTAGACCTTGCTCTAGCTAAACAAGCCACTCCCATATTTCCGAGAAATTAAAGCAACTCAGCAACATTGGTGCAAACCCTCTGGGAGCTAAGGGGAAGTGAAATTTCAAATTTTCTTCTTTCAAAGGTGCACAGCTTCTAAAAATACATCACGTATTTACTGATATTTACAATTCAAAATGTTTAGGGTGAATCCAAAACAACAGCTCTTTCCACAGATGTAGTTACTTACTAAAGATCAGGAAAAGCCAGGCCTTTCATGATCACAGGTCATCTCAAACACTTTACAGCTAATAAGGTACTTTTTAAGTCTAGTTGCAAATGTTAAAAATGAAACAGCTAACTTGCACACAGCAAAATCCCACCCTGTAACAATGTCCTGATCATCTTTCCTTTTCAAGAATGCTGTTTGAACGATAAATATTAACACAGTGCTCTTTGTGCCTGGAATCTGTTTTGTGCAGCACTGTCCTTCTGACAGTGCGGCACTCCCTCAGCACTGACTCTCCAACAGTGCTGCACTCCCTCAGTACTGACCCTCCGACAGTGCAGCACTCCCTCAGTACTGACCCTCCGACAGTGCAGCACTCCCTCAGTACTGACCCTCCGACAGTGCGGCACTCCCTCAGTACTGACCCTCCGACAGTGCGACACTCCCACAGTACTGACCCTCCGACAGTGC
>NC_057733.1:52066227-52144618 GCF_004010195.1 Chiloscyllium plagiosum | reverse complement strand
ACCTGTCCTACCTGCCCATCTTCCTTTCCACCTATCCACTCCACCCTCCTCTCTGACCTATCACCTTCATCCCCACCCCCATTCACCCATCACATTCTTTGCTACCTTCCCCCACCCCCACCCCCTCCCATTTTTCTCTCAGCCCTCTTGGGCTGCTCCGTCATTCCTGATTTTCCTGCTCCACGAATTCTGCCTGACCGGCTGTGCTTTTCTAGAATCACACTCTTTGACCCCCATCCCCGTAACTCCGCATTTCCCATGGCTAATCCTCACAGCCTGCACATCCCTGGACACTAAAGGGCAATTTAGCATGGCCACGCTACCTAACCTGCCCATCTTTGGACTGGAATGTATTGCCATTCCTTCAGTGTTAGTGGGTCAAAACCCGATGCCCTTTTGTTGACAATACCCAGATCCCAAGGGCTGCTGTGGTTGAAGAAGGGGCAATTAGGGACAGGCATTAAATGCTGGCCCAGGCAGAGATGCCCACAGCCCATTAATGAACAAAAATGCCCAACAGGGCTTCCTATTCTTTGTCATTAGACAATCCTTTCTTTTTAGTAATTAATCAAATGAACTTCAGCTGGAATAGTGGGACATATTTTTCTCTGGTGTTAGTGTAGAAATTCAAACATGATTTTATTGAAGGTGTAACAGGCTTGAGCGGCCACTTTTGTCTTTTCCTGCTCTTAGTTCATATATTTTCAAGAAATTCTTTTGTGGATCAGTGTCCCCCTACCTTCAGAATAAATGCCACCTTTTTCTGGATAATATCAGTTCTGAAGAAGGGTCACTGGATTTGAAATATTAACTCTGATTTCTCTTCACAAGACCTGCTGAGTTTCTCCAGCAATTTCCGTTTTTGTTTCAGATGTCCAGTACCTGCACTTTGTTTTATTTTAGATTTGTCTGATACTTGTGTCTGGGAAATGCTATGTGACCTTGTCCTAAATTATGGGCGTTAGACAAACATAGTTGTTGTTAAATATTGTTCTTGTGCTAACAGGGCAGTGAAACAGCGATTAACGAGCAGTTTTCAATTTCTCTTCCCTTCAGATCCTGACTGGGCGTCTTACACAATTGGAGTGTTCATCTGCTTGAACTGTTCAGGGATACATCGGAACCTCTCAGGAATCAGCAGAGTCAAATCTATCCGGCTGGATTTCTGGGATGATGATTTAGTTGAGGTACAGGGAATGTTTGCATTACAATAAGGGCTTTCTTGAGTCGAGTTTGACTGCAGCTTGTGCTGGGTTTGCTTAGATCAGCAAAGTCATAGTTTGTTCACAGTCAGAGTATTTTACCAAACTTTACAAAATTTAAATCCACTGAATGTGGGTGTCACTAGCTGGCAATTGCTATCCTATCTGTGCTGATAATGAACCTTCCTGAACTGCTGCAGTTCGTGTGGTTATTCTTTGTAGCAATTTAAAACATTTGAGGAAGCTAGTCAGACCACTTCACAGGGCTGCACAGTCAACGATGGTGGGCCTGGGATGAGATTCACATACATCAGTCAGACTGGGCAAGATCAATCAAGTTTTCTGTCCTAAAGGCAAGTGCTTTCAGGCCTAGGATTGTTCATGTGTATAGTTAATGAGTAACTATGGGGACTTCTGTGACCCATGGACCTGGGAAAGATGTGAATCTGATGTTTGATCTGTGCTGATTAGATCTGAACTCAGTTGGAGCAACAGCATGGAGCTGTGAAGGGCATTATGTCACAGAGAGGTAGATAGAGTGACCCTGAGCTCCTGATTGTGATCCAACAATACCTCCTGATGACCCACCTTCTCCTGTACATTGGGAGAGGACACGATTAGATTATCTTTAGAATTCATTCATGGGATGTGGATGTTACTGGCTGGGCCAGCATATACTGCGTATTTGTAATTGCCTAGAGGGCAGTTAAGAGTTAACCACATTGCTGTGGGTCTGGACTCACACGTACACTAGACTAGAGAAGTTTCATTAGTGAATTAGATGGATTTTTCCAACAATCAATAATGGTTTTGAGATCATCATTAGACTCTTAATTCCAAACTTCTTATTAAAAAATGGAATTCAAGTTCCACCACTTGCAATGGCAGGATGTGAACCCAGGTTCTAAGAACATTACTCAGCTTCGGAATTAATAGTCTAGTAATAGTGGGCTAGGCCATCACTTCCCCTAACTGTGGGTTATGTTATCTCACCACAGGGAGACTGAGCATTGGGACACATTATTCACCAATCTGTATGTCACCATTGAGTCAAAGCTTCTGGGAATGTGGAGCATCTAATATATAATGACTAATAATTAATAAGATATTTTGTTCTGTGAATTATTGAGTAATAACCAGAGGGCATAGGTTTAGGGTGAGAGGGGAAAGATATAAAAGGGACTTAAGGGACAACTTTTTCAGAGGGTAGTGTGTTTTTGGAATGAGCTGCCAGAGGAAGTGGTGGAGGCTAGTACAATTGCAACATTTAAAAGGCATCTGGATGGGTTTTGAATAGGAAAGGTTTAAATGGATATGGGCCAGGTGCTGGCAAATGGGACTAGATTAGGTTGGGATATCTGGTCGACATGGATGAGTTGAACCAAAGGGTCTGTTTCCATGCTGTACATCTCAATGACTCTATGACTAATAGGCACATGTTTAAGGCTTTGAATGAGGTTTGCATTGTAGATCAGCTGTGGGACAATAAAAAGAAGTCCCTTTTAATCTGACACTAATAAAAACATCTCTTCTTGTTGTTTTTTGTGTATAGCAAATGAGAAGTCATGGTAACTGGATGGCGAGGAAACACTATGAAGCAAATGTTCCTCCTTTCTACTACAAGCCTCAGGCTTCAGATTGTGTGTAAGCAGCAATTTCTTTTACTGAGAACAGCACTGCTGTTCACAGAGATATCTTTGGTACTGCCCACCTTACAGTTAGCCATGTGGAAGGTCATTCAGCTTCACAAGCCTGTCTCACCATCCAGTTATGGCTGATCCATAATCTTTAATTCATTTAGCTAGTCTTGCTGCAACAGAATATGACTCTAATGGAAAAAAGCTGCAGAAGGCTGCAACATAAAGGGGCTTGGGGTACTTGTGCATGAAACACAGAAGGCTAGCACACAGTTGCAGCAGGTAATCGGGAAGACTAATGGAACGTCAGCCCTTATTTCAAGAAGGTTGAAGTATCAGAGTAGGGAAATTTTATTGCAACTGTTACGGTGGTGGTAAGACCACATTTGGCATACCATGAGCAGTTTTGATCTGCTTATTTAAGGAAAGATATTATTTCATTGGAGGCCGTTCAGAGAATGTTCCCCAAGCTGATCCCTGGGATGGAGGGATTTTCTCATAAGAAAAGGTTAAACAGCTCAGATCTATGAATGTGGGAGTTGGGACATCATGTTGAGGTTGTATAGGACATTGGTGAGGCCTCTTCTGGAATACATTCTGCAGTTCTGGTCGCCCTGCTATAGGATGGATATTGTTAAATTGGACAGGGTTCAGAGATGATTTATCAAGATATTGCTGCGGTTGGAAGGTTTGAGAAATTAAAATAGATTGAAAAGACTGGGACTTTTTTCAGGCTGGGACTTTTTTCATTGGAACTTAGGAGGTTGAGGGATGATCTTATTGAGGTTCATGAGAAACTTAGATAATGTGAATGACAAAGGTCGTTTTCTTAGAGTTGGCAAGTTCAAAAACTAGGGGGCATAGTTTTAAGGTGAGAGGAGAAACCTTTGAAAGGGACATGAGGGACAACTTTTTCACACAGAGAGTGTTTTGTCTGTGGAATGAACTACAAGAGGAAGCGTTGGATGCAGATACAGTTACAACATCTAAAAGATATTTGGATAAGTACATAAATAGGAAATATTTGGAGGTATATGAACCAAGTGCAGGCAGGTGGGACCAATTTAGTTTGAGATCATGGTTGGTGTGGACTGGTTGGACCAAAGGGTCTATTTCCATGCTATATGATTCTATGACTATATGCACTTGAGTTTAACAGAATGGGAGGTGATCTCATTGAATGATATACGATTCCTAAGGGGTTTAACAGGAGATGTTGTTTCCTTCATGGGAGGGTCAAGGATCAAAGGGCACAGTCTCAGAGTAAAGGGGCTCCAGTTTAAGACTGAGATGAGGAGGAATTTCTTCTCTCAGACAGTTGAGAGTCTTTGGAACTCCTTGCCACAGAGAGCTGTGGAGCCAGAGTCCTTGTGTATACTTAAGGCCGAGATCGATAGATTCTTGATCAGGAGGGGAATTGAGGGTCATAGGGAAAGGACAGGCAAGTGGGCATGAGGAATGTCAAATCAGCCATGGCACAGCAGGCTTGAGGGGCTGAATGGCCTACTCCTGTTCCTCTTTCTTATGGTTTTATGGCAATTTTAATATACTCTGCTTGGCAAAGAACCATCTGTTTTGTGGAAGCACAGTTTGAGATTTCTGCTCCCCATTCTGTGAGACCATATTATGTACTCACTCAGAATGGCCTGATTCTACATTCAAGGTTCTGCACCTTTTTCCTCAACTGGCGGCACGGTGGCACAGTGGTTAGCACTGCTGCCTCACAGCACCAGAGACCCGGGTTCAATTCCCGACTCAGGTGACTGACTGTGTGGAGTTTGCACATTCTCCCCGTGTCTGCGTGGGTTTCCTCCGGGTGCTCCGGTTTCCTCCCACAGTCCAAAGATGTGCAGGTCAGGTGAATTGGCCATGCTAAATTGCCCGTAATGTTAGGTAAAAAGGTAAATGTAGGGGTATGGGTGGGTTGCGCTTCGGCGGGTCGGTGTGGACTGGTTGGGCCGAAGGGCCTGTTTCCACACTGTAAGTAATCTAATCTAATCTACCCACCCTGCTCCCTCCCAAAGGAAATGGCTTCCTTCCACCAACAATTTAGCTCCACTGAAAGGTGGCTCCTCTTGCCTTGGCTCACAGATTTTTCTGGGTGTTTGTCGGGTTTGTAACATGGCAAATGGATCCTTTGGGATGAAGACCACCCATGAGATGAAGTTACTGCATGTTCTCTGTCATATTTGCATTTTTCATGTTGAAGAATTATAGTTTCAATAATTAGCCTTTCTCACAAGGTATCTTCACCAGTTGGGGTCTCAGCTGAATGGTCCATGACTATTAAACAGCTCATTAAATGTTCAACCCTATTGCTGTGGGTCTGGAGTCACATGGAATCCAGACCATGTAAAGATGGCAGATTTCCTTCCCTAAAGATATTGAGGGATGAGCTCTGTTGTTGCAGCAAACTAACAGCTTGAGGCTCAATCCTACTGAGACCAGCTTTTTTCAGATTTATGTTGAAATGAGTAAATTGCTCATGCTGAGATCTGAACTCACCTTTACTAGATGGTGACTCTGGGTCTCTGGATGATTCACTCTGATTGTTTGAGGAAAGGGTGTGGCTGGGAAACACTGCTACATATGGGCATTCATACAAACATATAAATTAGGAGCAGAATCAGCCTCTTAAGCCTGCTCTGCCATTCAATAAGGTCAAATCTGATCTGATTTCTCCACATTCTAATAACCTTTCATTCCCTAACCTACCAAGAATTTGTCCACTTCAGACCCTTTAGTCAAATTCGTTCATGCCGACCAGATATCTGAAATTAATCCAGTCCCATTTGCCAACATTTGGCCCATATCCCTCTAAACCATTCCCATTCATATACCCATCCAGATGCCTTTTAAATATTGTAATTGTACCAGCCTCTAAACTTCCTCTGGCGGCTCATTCCATACACGCAGTATCCTCTGCGTGAAAACTTTACCCCTCAGGTCCCTTTTAAATTTTGACTCCATACTCACTGCAGACTGAGGATGGAGCCATTTTGGACAGTATATCAGCCTGGTTTCCTCATGGCTGCAGATCCAGTTGTCTTGAGTTGTTGGGGGGAGGGACTGTGCTGGTACACTGATGTCAAGTGGAAAGATAGATATGTCCTTTAACCAATCTGGCTTGGCAGGAATTGTTCACCTGGCACTCACAACTCTGATGTTCCTCTCTGTCCCCGATCCAGAGTTCTGAAGGAGCAGTGGATTCGAGCCAAATATGAGCGGGAGGAGTTCACTGACATTGTCACTGAGCAACGGGAATCCCCCATATCAGGTACAGGGTTGGGGGGATTGACCCTCCCCTTCATATACAACAACTTGTATTTGCCTAGCACCTTCTCATGCAGTAAAACATTCCAAGAATCTCTGCAGAAGCAGAAATCAGGCAAAAAAATTGTCAAGGAGCCGCAGGGGGAGGGACAGGTAACTTAAAGTCTGGTCAAAGATGAAGTTTTTAAGGCATGCTTTAAAAGACGAGAGAGAGAGAGAGACAGAGAGAGTCCAATCCAAGGGCTTAGGGCTCAAGTGACAGAAGGCAGTGGGCACCAATGGTGGAGTGATTAAAACCAGAAATACTCCATCACGTTATTGGGATTGTATTATAGACCCCCTAACAGTCAGAGGGAAATTGAGAAACAAATTTGCAAGGAAATCTCAGTTATCTGTAAGAATAATAAGGTGGTTATGGTAGGGGATTTTAACTTTCCAAACATAGACTGGGTCTGCCATACTGTTAAGGGTTTATGTAGAGAGGACTTCGTTAAGTGTGTACAAGAAAGTTTTCTGAGTCAGCTTGTGGACGTACCTACTAGAGCAAAACTTGACCTACTCTTGGGAAATAAGGCAGGACAGGTGACTGAGGTGTCAGTGGGGGAGCACTTTGGGGAAAAGGGTAGACCAGATCTAAAAGTTGAAGTTCTAAATTGGAGAAAGGCCAATTTTGACAGTATTAGGCAAGAATTTTCAAAAGCTGATGGGGGCAAATGTTCACAGGTAAAGGGACGGCTGAAAAATGGGAAGCCTTCAGAAATGAGATAACGAAGGTCCAGAGACAGTATATTCATGTTACGGTGAAAGGAAAGGCTGGTAGGTATAGGGAATGCTGGATGACTAAAGAAATTGAGAGCTTGGTTAAGAAAAAGAAGGAAGCATATGTCAAGTATAGACAGGATAGATCGAGTGAATCCTTAGAAGAGTATAAAGGCAGTCGGAGTATATTTAATAGAGAAATCAGTAGGCCAAAAAGGGGACATGAGATAACTTATGGCAAATAGAGTTAAGGAGAATCCAAAGGGTTTTTACAAATAAATTAAGGACAAAAGGGTAACTACAGAGAAAACAGGGCTCCTCGAAGATCAATAAGGCAGCCTTTGTGTGGAGCCGCAGGAGATGGGGCAGATGGGGCAGATACGGAGTATTTTGCATCCGTATTTACTGTGGAAAAGGACATGGAAGAGAGAATGTAGGGAAATAGATGGTGACATCTTGAAAAATGTCCATAATACAGAGGAGGAAGTGCTGATGTTGTGAAACGCATACCTGATCAGGACCTGATCAGGTGTACCCTAGAATTCTGTGGGAAGCTAGAGAAGTGATTGCTGGGCCTCTTAATGAGATATTTGTATCATTGATAGTCACAGGTGAGGTGCCAGAAGACTGGAGGTCAGCTAACATGGTGCCACTGTTTAAGAAAGGTGGTAAGGACAAGCCAGGGAACTATAGACCAGTGAGCCTGACGTTGGTGGTGGGCACGTTGTTGGAGGGAATCCTGAGGGACAGGATATACATGTATTTGGAAAGGCAAGGACTGATTTGGGATAGTCAACATGGCTTTATGAGTGGGAAATCATGTCTCACAAACTTGGTTGAGTCTTTTTGAAGAAGGAACAAAGAAGATTGATGAGGGCAGAGTGGTAGATGTGATCTATATAGACTTTAGTAAGGCTTTCGACAAGGTTCCCCATGGGAGACTGATTAGCAAGGTTAGATCTCATGGAATACAGGGAGAACTAGCCATTTGGATATAGAATTGGCTCAAAGGTAGAAGACAGAGGGTGGTGGTGGAGGGTTGTTTTTCAGACTGGAGGCCTGTGACCAGTGGAATGTCACAAGGATCGGTGCTGGTTCCACTACTTTTCATCATTTATAGAAATGACTTGGATTGATTATAAGAGGTACAGTTAGTAAGTTTGCAAATGACACCAAAATTGGAGGTGTAGTGGACAGCGAAAGTTACCTCAAATTACAATGGGAACTTGATCAGATGGGCCAATGGGCTGAGAAGTGGCAGATGGAGTTTAATTTAGATAAATTGAGGTGCTGCATTTTGGGAAAGCAAATCTTAGCAGGACTTAATATATTTAATGGTAAGTCCTAGGGCGTGTTGCTGAACAAAGAGACCTTGGAATGCAGGTTCATAGCTCTTTGAAAGTGGAGTCGCAGGTAGATAGGATAGTGAAGAAGGTGTTTGTTATGCTTTCCTTTATTGGTCAGAGTATTGAGTACAGGAGTTGGGAGGTCATGTTGTGGCTGTACAGGACATTGGTTAGGCCACTGTTGGAATATTGCATGCAATTCTGGTCTCCTTCCTATCGGAAAGATGTTGTGAAACTTGAAAAGGTTCCAAAAAGATTTACAAGGATGTTGCCAGTGTTGGAGGATTTGAGCTAAAGGGAGAGGCTGAACAGGCTGGGGCTGTTTTCTCTGGAGCGTCGGAAGCTGAGGGGTGACCTATAGAAGTTTATAGAATCATGAGAGTTATGGATAGAATAAATAGACAAAGTCTTTTCCCTGGGGTGGGGGAGTCCAGAACGAGAAGGCATAGGTTTGGGTGAGAGGGGAAAGATATAAAAGAGACCTAAGAGGCAACGTTTTCACTCAGAGGATAGTACGTGTATGGAATGAGCTGCCAGAGGAAGTGGTGGAGGCTGGTACAGTTGCAACATTTAAAACGCATCCGGATGGGTATATGAATAGGAAGGGTTTGGAGGGATATGGGCCGGGTGCTGGCAGGTGGAACTAGATTGGGTTAGGGTATCTGGTCAGCATGGACGGGTTGGACCAAAGGGTCTGTTTCCATGCTGTACATCTCTGACTCTATGACTCAAAAGATCAGAATTAGAGGAGGGTTGTGGATTACAGAGAGTGGTCAAGGCTATGGAGAGATGTGGAAACAAGAGTTTTAAAATGGAGTCATTGATGGTGAATCACTGAGCACCAGGAGAACAGGACTAGTCATGAATTGGAACTGGCATTCTTCAAGGTTCATAGATGTTTCCTTGCTCATTATAAAGGTGACCGTGTCGGTTATCTCTGGAAACGGGGAAAAGACAAAGGAAATTTTCAGAAGCGGAGTTTCCGGCTTTTGGAGAAAGAGGGTGTTATCCAATACTACGCTAAGGAGGAGGTATGGCTCTTGTATCTGTCCCAGTTGTAAAGATTTCTCCCTCTGCCTCAATACATATCACATACCATCTTTACTGCTAGAGGTTGAATTGAACCTGAGCCGAGCTCCACTGACATCAGTAAGGCTGGATATTGACAGTGTCTGTAACAGATGGGTTACCAATCTTCTGAAGTCTTCAAGAATTTGAGTATGATTTTCTGAACATGACTGCATACAAATCCAGCAGAAAAATTTAGTTATCAATGGTGTTTCTCCATGGAAAACTTTTGTTTATTAATTCTAAAAATATTGGAAATGGGAGAAATGCTTCTTGTCTGGAATTGGGGTGCTTAGAGGTCATGTGATAAATAAAGAAATTGGCAAATCCTGAAACTGAGCCTAACAACCACAATATTTTCTTTAGTACAGATTTAACTCCAACCAGTGGAGAGATTTACCCGCCCCCCACCTCCATTTCTTCCCTCTGCCTGATTCGTACTAATTTCAATTTCACTCAAGCTCCTCAATGCCACACTCTATCAAATGCTGTGTTGGTGACATGGACAGTCACACTCATGTCATGGAGGTCAGTTCCTTTGTCCATGTTTAGGCCGAGGTTGCAATTAGAACAACAGCTGAATGGTTCTGGTGGAACCCAAACTGAGCAACAGCGCTCAGGCTATTGGTCTGTAGGTACTACTTGGTTGCACTGTTGATGATACCTTCTATCACTTTGCCAATGACTGACAGTAGCCTGGAGGGTGATTGTCTGTGCTGGTGTTTTTATTTTGCTTTTTTGTGGACAGGACGTACCTGGGCAAGGTTCCATATTTCACATTACCTGACTGAATGCGTGCTACACAATCCCACAAACATTTCAAATCATGCTTTTTAATTTCCAACAGTTAGCCTTTATGTGCCCATTCTTAAGGCAAGTATGTCATAGAGATGTACAGCATGGAAACAGACCCTTTGGTCCAGCCTATCCACACCGACCAGATATCCCAACCCAATCTAGTCCCACCTGCCAGCACCCGGTCCATATCCCTCCAAACCCTTCGTATTCATATACCCATCCAAATGCCACTTAAATGTTGCAATTGTACCTGCCTCCACCACATCCTATGGCAGCTCATTCCATACACGTACCACCCTCTGCGTGGAAAGGTTGCCCCTTAGGTCTCTTTTATATCTTTCCCCTCTCACCCTAAACCTATGTCATCTAGTTCTGGACTCCCCGACGCCAGGGAAAAGACTTGGTCTATTTATCCTATCCATGCCCCTCATAATTTTGTAAACTTCTATAAGATCACCCCTCAGCCTTCGACGCTCTAGGGAAAACAGCTACAGCCTGTTCAGCCTCTTCCTGTAGCTCAGATCCTCCAACCCTGGCAATATCCTTGTAAATCTTTTCTGAATCCTTTCAAGTTTCACAACATCTTTCCGATAGGAAGGAGACCAGAATTGCACACAATATTCCAACAGTGGCCGAACCAATGTCCTGGACAGCCACAACATGACCTCCCAATTCCTGTACTCAATACTCTGACCAATAAAGGAAAGCATACCAAACGCCTTCTTCACTATACTATCTACCTGCGACTCCAAGGAGCTATGAACCTGCACTCCAAGGTCTCTTTGTTCAGCAACACTCCCTAGGACCTTACCATTAAGTGTATAAGTCCTGCTAAGATTTGCTTTCCCAAAATGCAGCACCTCCACCCTCTGTCTTCTACCTTTGAACCAGTTCTGCATCCAAATGGCTAATTCTCCCTTTATTCCATGAGATCTAACCTTGCTAAACAGTCTCCCATGGGGAACCTTGTCGAACACCTTACTGAAGTCCATATAGATCACATCTACTGCTCTGCCCTCATCAATCTTCTTTGTTACTTCTTCAAAAAGCTCAATCAAGTTTGTGGGACATGATTTCCCACGCAGAAAGCCATGTTGACTATCCCTAATCAGTCCTTGCCTTTCCAAATACATGTGTATCCTGTCCCTCAGGATTCCCTCCAATAACTTGCCCACCAGCGAGTTCAGGTTCACCAGTCTATAGTTCCCTGGCTTGTCCTTACCACTCTTCTTAAACAGTGGCACGTTTGCCAACCTCCGGCACCTCACCTGTGACTATCGATGATACAAATATCTCAGCAAGAGGCCCAGCAATCACTTCTCTAGCTTTCCACAGAGTTCTCGGGTACACTGATCAGGTCTTGGGGATTTATCCACCTTTAACCGTTTCAAGACATCCAGCACTACCTCCTCTGTAATATGGACATTTTGCAAGATGTCACCATCTATTTCCCTCCAGTCTATATCTTCCACATCCTTTTCCACAGTAAATACTGATGCAAAATATTCATTTAGTATCTCCCCCATTCTCTGTGGCTCCACACAAAGGCCGCCTTGCTGATCTTTGAGGGGCCCTATTCTCTCCCTAGTTACCCTTTTGTCCTTAATATATTTGTAAAAACCCTTTGAATTTTCCTTAATTCTATTTACCAACGCTATCTCATGTCCCCTTTTTGCCCTCCTGATTTCCCTCTTAAGTATACTCCTACTGCCTTTATACTCTTCTAAGGATTCACTCGATCTATCCTTTCTTTTTCTTAACCAAACCCTCAATTTCTTTAGTCACCCAGCCTTCCCTTTCACCCTGACAGAAATATACTTTCTCTGGATTCTTGTTATCTCATTTCTAAAGGCTTCCCATTTTCCAGCCGTCCCTTTACCTGCGAACATCTGCCTCCAATCAGCTTTCGAAAGTTCTTGCCTAATACCGTCAAAATTGGCCATTCACGAATTTAGAACTTCAACTTTTAGATCTGGTCATCCTTTTTCATCACGAATTTAAAACGAATAGAATTATGGTCGCTGGCCCCAAAGTGCTCCCCCACTGACACCTCAGTCACCTGCCCTGCCTTATTTCCCAAGAGTAGGTAAAGGTTTGCACCTTTTCTAGTAGGTAGGTATGTATATAGTAGGTATGAATCACACTTATCCTCTTTTTTAAATTTCTGATATCTTAATCAATGTAACCATTGGTTATTCAAAGTTCAAAATCACACAAAACCAGGTTATAGTCCAACAGGTTTATTTGGAAGAACTACCTTTCAGAGCACTGCTCCTTTATCAGGTAATCAGGTAGCAGTACTCTGAAAGCTTGTACTTCCAAATAAACTTGTTGGAGTATAACCTGGTGTGATTTTTAACTTTGTTCACCCCAGTCCAACACCGGCACCTCCATATCATTGTTTATTCACTCAGACCCCCGATCTCTCTACTTTACGCAGGTGTTTGCAAATAACAGCTTACATTCTTGTTTTCTTTTCCTTTATTCTTTTATGGAATGTAGCTATCTCTAATTGCTCTTGAATTCAATAAATTGCTAGGCCATTACAAAGGGCAGTTAAAGGTCAATCAAATTGCTGTGGGTCAGGAGTCAAATGTCTGTCAGATCAGGCAAGGACAGCAGACCTCCCTCCCTGAAGAAAATTAGTCTAGTTTTTTAATTCCAGATTTTATGGAAGCTGAATTTCACTATGTGCTGTGGTCAGATTCAATTTCATGTTGCCAAGGTTGCTCTGGATGACTACCTCAGTGATATCAATATGATGTCACCACCTCCCCCAATTAGGACAAAATGTCAAATTGAAACCATTTTTAATGGGCAGCTCAACAGCAGCTGCTCTTATCTTCCAAGTCCCATCTTATTCCCAAAATGTTACTATTTTTAAATTCACTCATTAGTGAGAGAAACTAAGATCTTAGTTGTTCAATTTTTTTTTTGACCCATATCATCTCTCAAATACAATGCCCTTTTCTCTCTCGAATTTCACAGAAATCTGATCCTGTTATTTCCTCAAATTCGTAAACATTTCCCTGAACTGCCCTGACTAGTTTCCTTAGTGTCATGGTCATGGCACATGAAAGAGATGAGTACACTTCCAAAATTAAACAAAGAACAGCAGATGCTGGAGATTTGAAATAAATAAAAGGAGAAATTGTGAGAAAAACTCAATAGGTCTGACACTGTCTGTGGAGAGAGAAACAGAGTTAATGTTTTCAACTCATGTTCATTCTTCAGAACTAGGAACAGCTTCGCTGGTTTACCATCCATAGTCTCTTTGCCTTCCTTTCATTTTCATTCTCTCCCTCTCTGCCTCCACCTATTTGCTCACTCCTACCTCTCCACTCCACCTAGCATCAGCATAAATATCACCTTTACCCAACTGCTTTTAGTTCTGAAGGGCCACTGGACTCGAAACATTTGTTCTTCTCTCCACAGATGCTACTTGACAGACTGGGTTTCTCCAGCATTGTCTGTGTTTATGTCAGAGTACAGATCTGAAGCAGTCTCCACAAAAACGCTTTGCAATCAAATTGTCCATTTGTAATTTTGTCACAATTTTGTCGTGACATGAAACACATTTCAACCTCTTTTGCACTTAATTTAGGGAAGAAGTGAGTCAAAACCAGAAGTTAAATTTGAAACATCAGCAAGTAGCCCCTATTCATTGAATCAAAGCTTTTCTCCGTTCAAATCTTGTTTTGAATTTGTCTCGGAGGAATTTCTCTTTTCCCTCCCTGTTTTTGTCTTTAACGCACAAGGTTTTTACTGTCTTCTTGTTCTTTGAAATTCAAAGTTCACATTTTTGCATTTTTCTTTCTCTTCCCTTTAAATCAGGTTTTATTTTATTAATTCCTGGCAATGTGAGCGTCATTGTAATATTCCCAGTGGTTCCAGTGGGGTCACAACCTCACACTATCCTTCCTTCCTTCCTTCTTGCAACATTGGTTCCAGCTTCACCTAAAAACCATCCTTTTCGTCTGTTTGGCAGCATCTAATGTGGGGCTACTTCTGCACAAATCCTTTGGTCTCACTGACTCAGTCTGTCAATCTGTAGCAGAAGTCAGCTACCTGATATTAAAGCTTCAATAAATTTTAACCCCCCTCTCCAAGACCACACTGACACATTGTTCGTCAGTGAGCAGAGTTCAGCTTCACATCATCTCACCCACCTCCGACATCACCATCCTTCCTACCGCATTGTTTAATTTATATTAAGCAACAGGTTCATCATAGCTACTTTATGAAGTCTAGTGGCCATAATAACATATATATACATGCTTAAATGCAGAGAAGGAACGTAAAATAGCAAATTACGAATTTATTTTGTTTACTTGGAATCTGTTAAAAAAAAAACAGATGACATGAAAAGAGCAGATGTCATTCCATAGTTGCACATCTCTCCATCTCTCCCATGCTCGACTCCATTTCATCCCAGGCTGACTCCTTCAGGATAATTCCGATATTCCAGCTGTTCAGGATCTGATATCCCATGGAGAAACCACACAAGTACAGTGTGAGAAGAGGAAAGCAGGCAGAGGTGTTACAAATGAAACAACACAATCTGTTTTAACAGGATAAAGAGCCAAAAGGAGTCATTCACGTGTCAGAGCTTAATGCCACATTCCAGCCAGAAAAAATTGGCAATCCAAATGGGCTGCAAATCACCTACCTGAAAGATGGGCGTACCAGGAGTATGTTTGTCTACCACAAAAACGGCAAGGTAAGGGAGGGTCTAACAGCCTCAAAAGCTCCACAGCAAACAGAAGCTACACATTCCTCAGTGTCTCTCTGTCCCAATCCTGATCCACTCTCAATATGACCCCCCCCCCCCCCCCCCCCCACCGTCTGTCTGTCTGTCCCAATACTGACCTTCTCTCACTCTCTGTTCAAGTACTAATCCACTCTCAATACTGACCCTCTGTCGACATGACTCTCCCTCTCCCAGTCTATCTGTCTCAATACTGACCCTCTTTCTATATTGACTCTCTCTCTGCCCCAAAACTGACTTTCACTCAATGCTGACTCTCCCTCTTTTTCTCTGTCTGTCTGTCTCAGTCCTAATGACTGACTCTCCTGTTTTGTTCCTAGGACATTGTGGATTGGTTCAATGCAATCAGGGCAGCCCGTTTCAGATATCTGAAAAATGCTTTCCCTACAACCAGTGACACAGAGGTGAGCTCACATATGTGTGAATCATATATTGACAAAGAGCTGCAAAGATACAGAGAAACACATAACGTAAATGAACACATAAAATGTAGAGTAGGCCATTTGGACTTGCTTGGTCATTCAACAACAACACTGTTGATCTTCTACATCACCTGCACATTTACACCCTCTACTCCGAGTGCCCACCATCCTATCAGAGTTTATCTGGCTCCACCTATGCAACCCTGTTCAATAACATGCACATAGACACCCACCAGGCCATGCACACGGACGGATACATCTATGGACATAGCCATGGACACACACTGAGATGCACATACACACACACGATCACATGGATACGCACAGACATGCACACAAAGATACAAACATATGGACATACATAAACACTTCCAGATGAAGACACTATGAATAACACAAACAATTGCATAAACACAGGCTTTGAAATGTACATATGCACAAAATACACTATGCAAATACCAGTATATACAGATATATGCATAGATACTTTCACAAATTTATACATACATTAACAGAGCCACATACTTCACATTATAGAGTCTGGAGGCTGCTTTACAAATGGTTTAGAAAATGTTTGATTGAGGGGGAAATTACCCCAGAACTAACGAGAATAGTTGAATTCTTAGAATACACTTTTTAAAATGATAGCATGAGGTAGCATGAGGATACCTCTGGGAACAGGGAAGTCAGTTCAGCAACAGGATTCAGATCTCCCTAGATGGAAGAATTAAAATGAGCTAATGGTAGCTGTGAGAAAGGACCACGACTGGACCACTGTTTCATGTGTCTGTATAGTGTGTCTACTGAACTGATGGATTTTTATATTGTTATTTTCTCAGCTCATACCAAAATTAACGAGAAATTATTTAAAGGAGGGATATATGGAGAAAACTGGCCCCACGGTATGTACATTGTGCATTACAGAATAAATATGATGCGCTTATTGTAGAAATGGTAAATCTTTCATGGAATTGCTGTGTTCTTCCAGCCTCCTGCTTTTCTAAAATGGGGCGACACGGTGGCACAGTGGTTAGCACGGCTGCCTCACAGTGCCAGAGACCAGGGTTCAATTCCCGCCTCAGGCGACTGTGTGGAGTTTGCACATTCTCCTCATGTCTGCATGGGTTTCCTTCGGGTGCTCCGGTGTCCTCCCACAATCCAAAAATGTGCAGGTTAGGTGAATTTGCCATGTTAAATTGCCCACAGTGTTATGTGAAGGGGTAAGCATAGGGGAATGGGTCTGGGTGGGTTGCGCTTTGGCGGGTCAGTGTGGACTTGTTGGGCCAAAGGGCCTGTTTCCACACTGTAAGTAATCTAATAAAATACATGACACTCTCAAAATTTGAGGAACTTTATATCTCACACTATACAATGTATTCTTCTCTGCTTTAAGACTACAAAATCTAATTGCGTACAGAAGGGTGAGATTAGTTGGTGTTTAAGTAGTCTTTCCAGGAAGGCTTTCTCAGGAATTTGAAATTAATTTTTAATACTTTTTAAAAATATGATCCAGAAATTTGGATATAGTCAACAACTCTTGCAATAAAACTAGAATCATCAATTAACTATATCGCCGTCAAGGGAGATTCCCAGAACAGTAGACACAGAATAGCAAACATTCAAGTGCTCTGGTCAGCAGTGTCATTGCTTTTATGTCAGATGTTCCAGAGCATTCTCTCTGGCTAGCGCACTCAGGATACGAGGAGAATTTGGAGGATCACCTTACCATACTAGCTCTGATCAGGAATCCCTCTCTATCTTGGAGGTAGGAATTTATGAAAGGACTAATGCAGAACACTAAAGCTATATATAAAACAAATAAAGCACTGAGATTCATTTTGAGAAGGATGGAATTGAAAAGCAGAGAAGTTGTATTAAACAAAAAAACAAATTACTGCAGATGCTGGAAATCAGAAACAAAAACAGAAATTGCTGGAAAAGCTCAGCAGGTCTGGCAGCACCTGTGGAGAGAAAGCAGAGTTAAGGTTTCAGGTCCAATGACCCTCCTTCAGAACTGACTGTAGCTGAGGAAAGGTTGGTATTTATTCTGAAGATGGAGTGTGGCAAGGGGATGGAGTAAACTTATATAAATCTTGGTTACATCACATTCAGAATAGAATTCTAACTCCATATTTTAAGTAGTACATAGAGGCAAATGCAAGGACATTAATCATAGCTAGAACATTTTAAAATTTTGGTAAAGGATGAACAGGCTGAAGATCTTATCTCCAAGGTTTGATAGGGAAGATGTTTCTATTTGTTGGTGACCAAACCAAGCAGACAGTTACTAAAGAAATTTAGCAAAATCATCTTAAGGAACGTGGAACAAAAAAATAAGGGAAATGCATTCAAGGGAAAACTCAATAACTATCTGAGGGGGAAAAGGAAAAGAATGATGCAGAGCTGTGGTCAGATCAAGTAAGGTGAAGGAGGCTTGTGGACTAGAAACATCAGCATGGGTCAAGTGTTGAAAGACTCACTTCTATAATGTAATTCTATGTAAATTGAACCTTATTTCGTCTGATATATATTAAAATGTTAAGAAAACTAAATATACATGTAAAGCATTCAAGTGTCAAAAAGACAGAAATTTCATCATATACCATAGAAATAAACTGAAGTATGGCCCTTTCCTTCAGCAAAAGGAACCTTTTAAGAGAAGATGGTTCACACTGGATATTCAGGATCGTAAACTGCTGTACTTTAAGGAACCGCTGGTAAGTGCTCAGAAAGGCAGTAGTTGTCGAAGCATGCCAGGGACAGCAAAACACCCAAGGGCTGATACATCACTCAATGAAGTACACCACTGTTGGTGTCAGATTGATCTAAGATTCATACAATGGCAACAAGAACACGATTCCTCTCAACCTTTGACATGATTGTTCCTCAGATGAGGTGAGAAGAGTTACTGAGATGCTAAATGAATCATAGGCTATTTTAAGGAATTGGCTCAATGGGATCTTTAAATATCTTGCTGTTAATATAAATTAATGTAAACACATGAAAATTAACATTAAAAGTATAACAGGGGCAGTGGGCTACTCTACCCCTTGTGCCTGCTATACCATTCAAAGAGGTCAAGACTGATGTGTGAAATAACTCCACAGAGTATCCCAACACAAAGTCACCCTTTATCTACACGTGCAAAGTCTTTGACACTGGTCCAGCTCCTTCAGAGTCAGCTCAGTGAACAGAAGCCCTGACACTCCTGTTTATGTCTGTCAGCCAGGGCTCCTTAATTGTCCCACATTAACACCATCTGGCATTATAACTACTGCAATCTGATTACTCCACATCTTTAGCTTCTTCCCTGATAACTTTTTATCCACTTTTACTGTAAAAACAGTCAAGGATTCTGTTGCCACCATCTTTTGAGGAATACAGTTCAAAAAACTCACATATCAAGACTTTTTTTTTTCAATTCCGGATTAATTCATTGAATTCCAATTCCAAGTGCTGCTGTGGTGAAATTGGAATCAGTGTCCCTAGATCATTTGCCAGGGTCTCTGGCAGATTAATTCAGTGATAACACATTATCCCTAACACAATCTGAACAGCTGCTCTGTGTTTGTTATCAATTGACAGATAATCTGATAGCATCAGTTTCCCACAGGAGTAATTTGAAATCGAAATCCCTATTGGTTGGTGAGGCTCAGTGTCATGTGTTTTCACTGTGGGATCATCGGGATTAGCTATTGCCCCATCTTCCTCCTTGTCATATTGGACTTGCCGAAGGCTGGCATGCTGTCTTGACCAAGATGGAAGTTGTGGGTTTAAGCTCCACTCCAGGGCAGTACTGAGGGAGTGCTTTACTGTTGGAGATGCTGTCTTTCAGAGGAGATGTTAAACAGAAGCCCCGACTGTCCCTGCAAGGAGTCATACAAGAACCCATGACACGACGTCAAAGAAGAACAGTGAGCCTTTCCCTGTATCCTGATTCAATCAATTTATCCGTGAACCTACCACAAGTAGTAATAGACATGAAAAAACACAACAGACACCAGAAATCTGAAATAATCACAGAAATGCTGGAAATAAATCCTCAGCAAATCTGGGAATTTGCATGAAGAATGATATGGAATTCACATTTTTGATCAAAGATCCTTCTGTCAGAACTCACTATCAACAAATGATGTGGTCATGGTCACATTGCTGTGTGGGAGGAGCCAGGCTGGGCACAAATTGGGTTTCCCGCAGTCACTTCAGTTTTACTGATGGCAAAAACCTTTGGGACATTGAGCTTAACAGCGCTTTTCACAAAGTTCTTTCTTTCAGGATGCCTATGCACAAGGCGAGGTGTTCATTGGGCATTCACAGTATGGGTATAATATTCTGGAGGGCCTCCCACCCGGTGTGAAAGGCAATAAATGGAACTTGGGGATAACGATTGAGACGCCAGAGCGGAAGTTTGTATTTACCTGCAAAGATGCTCAGGATCTCAAGGAATGGATTGTAGCTTTCAAAGAAGTGATATTCAAGCCAATGTGCTCCCAAGATTACACAGGTAAGAACCACAATTTTAAACTTCTGATTTTAACATGCCTTTTTGTGTTCCTCGTGCTAATCCAACACAGCCCAGATACTTGAGGGAGTTGGGTGTTACACTGATAGGACCACAGTATCACACAGCCAATAGGCTGACAGGGCTAGTTCTGCGTGAAATTGGTATATGATTCCATGTTGCTGTTTTTCAGCAATAATTGCAGCCAGATAGCATCAGGAGCTATTCACCACTCGGGTCATCGTGTCTGTATGATACGTTTGCCTTGTCCGGTGGACAGTATGCCAGACCAGCCCTCTGCCCGGTATGTTGTTCAATTCTGTGGTTTGGGGTGCAGACTCTAATGCCTCTAACTGGCGCATCTGAGACAATCGCCTCAGCACAGAAATGGGAGCAAACCTGAACCTAGAACCCCACTTCCCATGGACCAGAGGGCATCCCACATTCTCACCAAGTCTTCATGATTGTCCAATTCAGACATATTCCTGGCTCAGAAAATCCTCAGCTATTCTGACTTTTGAAAACAAGAACACAGTAGGGTGAAAACACAGCATCATCAAAATAAGATGTAGTAAAGGAGTAAATAACCCAAGCTGGTTCTTGTGTTCTGTTTGACCAACTAACACTTTTATTTTTCAGTTGAGGCCTCTTTAAGACGGAAGCAGAGGTGATGATAACTCAAAAAAAGTGGTGGCCAGACTCCGAACAGGGCATTCCATTCAGAAGATAGTCTGCAAATAGTAAGGGGGAGGCACTCTTCATTTGGATAATCCCCATTTGCTCTGAACAGACATTGAACAAACATGAACGCTGGTTAACACACAATGTCTGTTACATTCTGGGCTTTGAACACAGATACTCAAGCCCAAGGAAAGCTATTACTCCTGTATCAGTGTTCCAACTTGTCCATCGGGCACTCTGCCAACATCTGGTCCTACTGAAAGCACCCATTACAATTCAGTTACTCAAGTACCAACAGTTCATGAAGTGTTGTAACTATAGCTGTACATCCTGCAGATCAGGAACAGAATCAGCAAGATTTCTGGGAGGCATTCTTCTGTACCAAAAAATTTGGAGTACAAGAAAACCAGAAGTGAAACCCCAATGCCATTATTTCAGAGTCTGCTGACACTCCCGGTTTTGGACAATACGGATATTTGCTGCATCATAAACCCATGTGCCAGAATCCATAGAGGAGGAAACTGGGAAATGAACAATTCTTCACCACCTTCTGTTTTATTGGGTGGGGATCTTAGTGTGCAGCCTCTGAATAGATACATTCTGGAATTATAAAACACTACAGTCAGGAGTTTCCATGTGCAGTGTTTGCTTCTGATGAAAAATGGGCTACATTGTACATTAGTAAAATGATTCCTTCAGGAGCTTTCCACAATAATTGTGGTTCCCCACAGACAGACTAGGGGCCATACTGCTATTTGAAATGAAATTGGGGACCCACAGTCTGTAGGGCTCCATCTCTGTAAAATGTGAAACATTTTTAAAACAGAATAATTTGATTATTCATTCTGGTTACTCTTTGTTCTTTATGAATGTAATAAAGAGAATTCCAAACAAAAAAGGTGGAAATATCTTGAAGGAGCATGGTGTTTACTTTAATTCCATGTTTTATTTGGTTTTTGATAAAATCAGCAGTCTGGTACTGGTGTACAATACAGGTCGGAGATTCTCATTCAACACCTGTTCTCATCTCACAAAGGAAAGATCTTCTGAATCCTGGTTGGATATTTTACAAAGGATGGCCTTCACTCTTCCTGCTCTCTTTTAAGGGGGGGGGGGGGGCACACACGGTGGTTCAACATGTTTATGGTCAGGTGGGGTTTCTCTTTCAGCACCAAGAAAAATGCAGGAAAAAAAACTTGTCTTTTCTCACACTAGTTGCCTTTAAAAAGACTTTGTGGTATACACTGTGCCTGCCACAAAAACCTGGAGAGAAGGGATTGAAAATCCAAAGTCCTGGTAAGCAAAAGGAACCCTGTGGAGTGATGTGAGTGAGCTGTGAAGTCCAGTATTTCCTCAACTCAAATCCATTTCTTTTCTTTTTTAGTTTGCATATGTGTGCGCGCATAGGAATTTTAAAAGGGGATTAGACTTTAACAAGTAAAGGCATAAATTGATAGCTTTATTGCAAAGAGTTTGAAGCTAAAATTATTTGCCTAGCTACTTACTGAACCAAAGTGTTTTGTGATTCTTATACATGCTTTTCATCCAAATAATTATCTAATGTCCTCTTGACTGCTTCTTTTGCAAATTACTCTAAATCCATGCCCTCTCATTCCTTTCACAAGCATGAACAGCTTCTCCCTATTTATCCAACTCAGCCAGGTCATGATTTTGAAAATGTTAACGACCTTCTCTCCAAGGGGAACAGTTCCAACTTTTCTAATCTTTCCTCATAACTGATTTTTCTCATTCCTGGGACCATTCCTGTAAACCACTTTGGCATTCTCTCCAATGTGTTCATTTCCTTCTTGTAATGTAACACCCACAACTGTATACAACACTCCAAATGAAGTCTATTAAGTTTCTTATATTAGTTCAACATCACCTTCTTACTCTCATATTCCATTCCTCTATTAATACAAAGTTGAGGACACTATAAACTTTACTAACTGCCCTTGCTACCTGTCTTGCCATCTTCAGTAATGTGTAAATAAACATCCAGGGCCCTCTGATCCTGCATCCCTTTAGAAATGTACCCCTATTTCATACTGCCCTTCATACCAGAATGCATCATCTCTCATTTCTCTGCATTGAATCATATCTACCACATATCTGCCCATTCACCCAAATTGTCCATGGCTTTTGGAGTTCTACACAGTGCTCCTCAGTTTACAATTCTTCCAAGTTTTATGTCATCTGCAAACTTTGAAATTACCCCCTGCACACAAAGATCTAGATCACTGAATAAATGCCAGAAAAAACAAGTGTCTCAATACCAACCTTTGTTTTAGTTCACTACAAACCTTCACCCAGCCCCAAACATATCCACAATTACAGCTTCATATCACTCAGCCAATCTTGTATCCATATCTCTCCTGACCCTTTTAGTCTATGACCTATAACTTTCCTCAAGTCTATTGTATGGCATGATATCAAATGTCTTCTGGAAGTCCACATACACATCAACACTATCACCTTCATCGAGCCTGTTACCTCTTAAAAAAACACCAGCCACCTTTTCCATGCAATCACTAACTCTCGCCCAAATAACTGGCTCAAGAAGCTTTCCCACTTGAGACATTAAGTTAATTGTTCAGCTTATCCTTTCAACCTTTCTTGAACAAGGCTGTAATACTTGCAATTTTCTAGTCTTCTATGGAAGACTGAAAGGATATATAGCACCTCTTCTATGGAAGACTGAAAGGGTATGGCCAATGTCCCTGCAATTTCTACACACACTTCCTTCAAAATACTTGGATGCATCTCATGATCCCAGCGCCGACAGTCTATTCAAGACTTCTTCCTTAAGTTTTGAATTCTTCTAGCTACAGTACCCTCATCACTATGGCCTGAATATCATCCCTCTTGTTAAAATCAGACACAAAGTTTTCATTTAATGTTTTGGGGCCAATCCCTTCATTTCTCCTGAATCAACCCATCTCCTTTTACCAACTTTTGTATATCTATTTGGATATCTATAGAAAACATTTGGACATCCTTTTATGTCTGCTGCCAGTCTTTTCAAATCATTCCTCTTTGGTCCTCTTGCCTATTCACCTCCCCTCTGAACCTTCAGCAACCATTTAGATTCTCAATTTTATTTTCTCCCTGACGTCAGCTGACTTTTCCTCCTTTGTCCTAATTTCTACCTCCGTTGTCATTCAGAGCGCTCTGGATTCGTTTATCCTACCTTTCCTATTGCAGAAATGTACCTTGACTATACCCAGCTGAAAATGTGTTGCTGGAAAAGCGCAGCAGGTCAGGCAGCGTCCAAGAAGCAGGAGTATCGACGTTTCGGGCATGAGCCCTTCTTCAGGAATGAGGAAAGTGTGTCCAGCAGGCTAAGATAAAAGGTAGGGAGGAGGGACTTGGGGGAGGGGCATTGGAAATGCGATAGGTGGAAGGAGGTCAAGGTGAGGGTGATAGGCCAGAGTGGGGGTGGGGACAGAGAGGTCAGGAAGAAGATTGCAGGTTAGGAAGGCGGTGCTGAGTTCGAGGGTTGGGACTGAGACAAGGTGGGGGGGAAGGGGAAATGAGGAAACTGGAGAAATCTGAGTTCAGCCCTTGTGGTTGGAGGGTTCCTAGGCGGAAGATGAGGCGCTCTTCCTCCAGCCGTCGTGTTGCTATGGCCTGGCGATGGAGTCGACCAAGGACCTGCATGTCCTTGGTGGAGTGGAAAGGGGAGTTGAAGTGTTGAGCCACGGGGTGTTTGGGTTGTTTGGTCCGGGTGTCCCAGAGGTGTTCTCTGAAACGTTTCGCAAGTAGGCGGCCTCATCTCCTCTTTGAAGGTAATCCAGGGGGATCCAAGATGGCGGCAACCCAGCAAGTCTGAGTCTATAGTGCTCCTCCCAAGACTTGGGCAAAGTGGGCCACCCACCCCCACCACACTCACCAAATCATTTAAAATAGCTGTTTAATTTAATTAGTTGCTCAGTATTAAATTTAAACAATCTAATCTTTAGTAAAAATGACTAAAGGGAAGGGAGCCCGCAGCTCTCAGCAAGCAGGAACCCCTCCCCACCCTCTCCAGCTGCAGCAGAGGCGTCCGCAGCCGCTTCGAGGGACTTACCTACAGTGAAAAGTCTTGTGGAAATCATCTCCAAACTGGATGCGAAGATCGATGCTTTCATTGAAGAATCCCGAAGTTGATGGGACTCACTCTCGGCCGCGCTGCAAAAGCACGATTGAGACATTAAAGAAATCGAGCGCCGAGTCGGAGGGGCGGAGCTAAAGGCCGCGACCTCCGAAACTACAGCGCAATTGGCCGTGGATCAGGTCTGGACTCTCGAACAGCGAGTCCGAACCTTAGAGAATCACATTGACAACCTCGATAATCGAGGTCATCGAAAAAATATTCGTTTGCTGGGGCTTCCGGAACAGGAAGAGGAAGGCCAGCTTACAGCGGTTCTCGAGCAGTGGCTGCCACAGCTTTTAGATCTGGAAGCTGGATCAGGCCAGGTAAGGGTAGAATGGGCCTACCAGATCGCAATACGCGGGCCCGGCTCGAACCAGCGCCCACGCCCGGTCCTGTTTCGGCTGCAGAGCTATAGGGAGAGGCAGTTACTCCTGGAAGCCTCTAGAAATCTTGGAAAAGATTCCCAAGCCACGATCTATAAAGGATCCAAGATCCTGTTATTCCAGGACTTTTCCCCAGCTCTGGTCCGAAAGAGGAAGGCATTCGATGAGGCGAAGAAGTGTTTAAGGGACTTAAACATTCAGTACTCCTTACACTACCCAGCGACACTACGCTTTAACCATGAAGGATCCGTGTATAACTTTGGATCGTCAGAAAAGGCTAAGGAATTTTTCGACTCTCTTAAATAAATTGTAAGAAATAATGGATGTTGGTTTGCCTTTCCCCCACTCCAGTTTATATCCCCCCCCCCCCCCTTTTTCTTACCTTACTGTTTAATATTATCGTGGGGGGTGGGGAAAGGGATTTATTTATTTGTTCTCTATTTAACGATTTTCTCCCCCCCTTGGGGTTGTTTTTTTTAATTGTTCTTCTATGTATGTATGTGGGTATGTATAAATATAAATATGTATGTATGTGCATGTGTGTATAAGTCAGGGGGTTTAGTTAATGTTGGTGGGGGGAGGTGGTTACCTTATTCTATTTTACCTGTCTCTAGGAGCGGGGTTGTTTTCCCTTGTTATTTTGTATTATTATATTTAATTATTATTTGTTGAGGCTGTAATTTTATAGTTATATATGTTTATACATGGTATTAACATTACCAAATATATCCAGGTGTTGGTGTGGGTGGGGGTAGGGTGTTCACTGTTAATTTTAGTTTTGTATTATATCTGAATTCTCCTCATCCTATTGAGGAGCGCTTGGGTCAAGGGTAGGGCATTGGTTGGGAGAGGATACGATGGACCTTTGGAAAGGAAGTGATACCCCCTGGGAACAAGGGGGAAAATCTCCATTTAAATAAGTTTTATTTTTTTTTATTATTTAGAAGTAGTTTTTTTATTATACTGTTGTTAGTGTATTAGAGAGCCTTTATTTTTGTAAATTTTATATGCTCTACGCTCGGGATGTTCTGCATAAGGTTTCCCCTCCCGAGGGATCTCGGATTTGCCCAGATGATTATGGTTGATCAGTCAGTTAAGTGGTGCACGTGGAATGTCAAGGGGAGTAATTTGCCAGTCAAAAGGAAGAAAATATTATCAAACCTCAAGAAAGAAAGAGTTGATATAGCTCTCCTACAGGAGACACACTTGTTGGATAAAGAACACTTGAAATTACGACAGGGTGGATTTGATCAGGCCTTTTTTTCTTCTTTTAGCTCAAAAAGTAGGGGAGTTGTTATTCTTGTTCGGAAGAATTTCCCTTTCAAAATCCTAAATCAGACAAATCTGATTAAAGCCCTTATAAATGGAGAGGAATATGGGATTTTAAATTTGTACTGCCCCCCCCCCGGGCAACCCATCAATGATGTCGGAGACCATCAAAGCTTACGCGTGAGGTTTGATCATCGCCTACTCAGCGACCCAGAAAAAATTAAAGGGAGAACAGCAGCATCTGCTCGAAGCTCGCTTAAAAGCAGCTGAAACAGCATACGCTGATAGACCTTCTATTATTACATTGCAAAGGATTACGGCCCTTAGGACAGCTCTAAACACTACGCTTACCCAAACGGCTAAGAGGGAAATATTATTTGCAAAACAAAGGCTATATGAATTTGGCGATAAACCGGGTAGATACTTAGCATTTCTTGCAAAGAAAAAAAAGGCCCCTCAAACTATCACGTCTATCAAGGAAAGCAGGGGTACTTTGACTCATGATCATAAAAAGATTAACGCAATCTTTAAAAAATTTTATTCTAATTTATATAAATTGCAGGATTGTGAAGACAGGACTAGGAGGATGCAATCATTTTTGAAAAATTTGACCTTTCCGGGCCTAACTCCGGAACAGGTATCGGTCCTAAATGCTCCCCTAATAGTCCAAGAAATACTTGACGCAATCAGGCAACTTCAGAGCAGTAAGGCACCTGGCCCAGATGGTTTTCAAGCTGAATTCTATAAAGAATTTACAGGAATATTGGCTGGTCCACTTATGGACATGTATAACTCCGCATACAGTCAGGGCTGTCTCCCGCCTTCGCTGAAAGAGGCAAATATCTCTCTTATCCTTATAAAAGCAAAGGTCCCAGAAGATTGTACGTCATACAGACCAATATCCTTGCTAAATGTAGATTTTAAAATCCTTTCTAAAACGTTAGTATCGAGACTAGAGGAAAATCATTACGGATCACTGTAAAAACCCTATAATAATAAACACCATTAAAGCTTGGAATATAATGTGGCAAAATGAGGGCAACTCACATAAAACATCCCCCTATGCGCAGATAGTGGGAGCATGGGGATTCCAACCGGGGTTTACAGACACCACTTTTAAACTCTGGAGATCCAGGGGTATCTCATGTCTAGGGGACCTATTTAAAGATGGGGCCCTGATGTCTTTTGAACAGCTGCGTCAGAAATTCGGATTACCTAATGGAGACCTCTATCGATACTTCCAAATTCGAGACTATATACAGAACAAGACCACGTTATTAGATAGTCTTTATAAATCAGATAGAGAATGTAGAGTACTACGACCAATGGGGGTATCCTCCATCAGTACTATTTATCATTTACTACATGATGAAGTATCGGGAGATATGGACAATCTGCTTAAAACATGGGATCAGGAATTGGGACTAGAAATCTCTATAGAAATGTGGAATGACATTTGGGAAAACGCCAGAAGAATCACCAACTGAACAGAACTCAGGCTATCCAGCTAAAGATACTTCGTAGGGCCCATATAGCACCGGCTCGATTGGCAAAATTTAAGGCAGGAGCATCTCCAATGTGTCCCAAATGTAAAATAGAGGTGGGCACTCTTGTACATTGCCTATGGACCTGTCATAAGATCCGTAGATACTGGACTAAAGTAGCAAGTACCCTGACAGAAATTTTAGGAACTGAAATTAAAGTGGACCCTGTATCTCTCCTTTTGGGCTTTTCGAACTTTCCCTCCCTTGACATGCACGGGAAAAGACTATTTTCTATTCTCTCTTTCTGTGCAAGGAAAAATATTTTGGTAAACTGGGTGACTGAGGGCCCCCCTGGACTTTCAAATTGGCACAGATTAATTATGGAATGTATTCCCCTTGACTTCCTTACAAATATGGTGCACCAAAAGACCGAATTATTTTATAAAATATGGCAGCCCTTCTTGAATTATATGAATACAGATATTTTGGCTATCCTAACAAGGGCTTTTATTTAATTGAGATTACGAACCTGGCTGGTCCAGGGCCCCTTAAGAGAGGAATCCCGCACGAATACGGGTTTTTTTTACATTTGATGTTAACACATTCCGAGTATGTATCTCACTACCCAATTTCTGGGTTATCAGTTGTTTTTTTTTTCCTCTTTCTCTTATTTGAATAATGTAAGAGACTTAAATATACACTCTGGTTAGTTGTAGGTTAGATTAGTAGTTAGATTGAGTTTTGTTTTTTTCCTCGGTATTTTTCTTTTGTTAAATTTTGGCTATTATATATTTAAGATTTAATTGTATATCAATGTTTGTACTTGAGGGTTTTGTTTATTTTTGTAAACTTGTAAAAATGTTAAATTTCTAATAAAAATATCTATTAAAAAAAAGTAATCCATTGTTCAGTTACTGTTTGCCTCCACCACCCCTCATTCCAGTCAGTCATTCACTAAAAGATTCTCAGTCTTTGTTTGCATAATTAAAGTTTCCCATTAAAACTATTCTATAATGTTCACATCTCTAATTTACCTGCTTATCTGTTCCCCTGCCTCCTTTCGACTAGTTGGTCATCTTTAGACTACAAATAGAATTCAATTGAATCTTTTATGTTCCTTAGTTCTAGCCAAACTGATTCTATTCTTCAACCGTCAGACATTCTTTGTCCTTAACTAATACTATACTGTTAACCTTCCTCCTTTCTTGAACATCTTGAACTCAGGAATATCTAATACCCAGTCTTGCCGTTCCTGAGCCAGATCACATCAATCAGTCACTTTATATATCAAGAGTCATACAGCACGGAAACAGTCCCTTTGGTCCAACAAGTCCATGCTGACCATAATCCCAAACTACACTAACCCCACCTGCCTGGATTTGGCCGATGTACCTCCAAACATTTCTTATTCATGTACTTATCCAATTGCCTTTAAACATTTAACTGTACCCACATCCACCATTTCCTCTGCAAGTTTGTTTCACAAACCACTAAAAGATTGCCCCCATGTCTTTAAAATCCTCCTCTGACCTTAAAAAACATGCCATCCAGTCTCAAAATATCCCAAAAGTAAAAGATACCTACCATTCACCTTATCTATGCCCATGATTTTATAAACCTCTACAGTCATCTGTATCATCTTTTAAAAATACTGGATAATTTCACACTTGCACCATCTACCACCTCTGTATCCTTTGTCCTCCCCAAAGTTCATTTTTTAAACTTCACTTCATATCATCAGAAACTTGAATATACTACCTTGGTTCCCTCATCAAGATCAGTATTGCAAACTGCAACTATCAAAAGCCCAAGTCTAAATCCTTGTGCCACTCCACAATTTACAATATAAAGCCTGAAATGGGCCATTTCTATTGTTTAATTAACCAAGTGTCAAGCTCATCCACAGCAACCACAATCCCATGAGCCCAAATTGCTGTGTACCACTTGGTTGAAGCCTACTGAAAACTTAACTTCATAAAATGCCGCCCTTCAAGCCTTCCCCACTATTCAATATGATTATGGCTGACCATCCCACTCAGTACCCCATTCCCATATCCTTTGATCTCATTAATTCCAAAGACTATATTTACAACCTTCTTGAAAGTCTTCAATGTTTCAGCCTCAACAGTTTCCTGTGGCATATCATTCACAGGCTCACACCTCTCTGGGTGAAGAATGTTCTCACCTTTATCCTAAAACACCTACCCCGTTTCCTAAGACAGTGACTCCTGTTTCTGGACTCTCCAGGAATCAAGATATCCCTCCGACATCTACCTTGTCTAATTAGGTTAGAATTTCATAAATTTGCAGTCTACCATGCAAAGCCTTTTCAAAAGCCTGAGTGAAGTCCATCTAGATCACATGCAGTGCTGTCTTCATCAATCCTCTCATTACTTCTTCTTCAAAAAAGTTAGAGACATGATTTCCAACACAAAGTCATGCTGACTATCCCTAATTAAACCACACGGACTCTGGACCACCTTTTTTAAAAACCAACTCTATCCCTAATTAGTCCTTGCCTTTCCAAATATATAAGTCCCTCTCAAAAATCGCTAATATGTAAATCCTGTCACTCAGGATCCCTCCAACAACTTGCCCACCACTTATGTCAGGCTCACTGATCTATAGCTCCCTGGCTTTTCCTTATCACATTTCTTAAATAGTGGCACCTCCAGTCTTCCATCACCTCACCTGTGGCTACCGATGATACAATTATCTCAGCGAGGAGCCCAGCCATCACTTTTCTCAGTTTTAGGAATGTCACTGTCCATCTTAATGAAGAACCGACATCACACTCCACCTTAAGAATTTGATACGTTCAACATGGTCTTCTTCCCCAAGGAGAAAACTTACGAACATTTCAGCAGACTGCTGAGATGGTAAATTTGTTCTACAAGGAGAAATTGAAGAGTTTGGGCCTGCACGTGAGTTTGGAACAGTGAAGGGTAACCACAATAGAGGAGATACAGAAAGGAGACAGTGAGGACTGCAGATGCTGGAGATCATAGTGAAAAAGTGCCACATTTCTGAAGAAGAGCTTATGCTCAAGACGTCAACTCTCCTGCTCCTCGGATGCTGCCTGACCGTGCTTTCCCAGTACTACACTTTTTGACTATAAACACTAAAGGATGCTGCCCTGGCTTGGCTCACATGCACCTAGAACCATAGCCTACAATAAGAGATTGAGATGAAGAATTCCATCAATCTGGAATGGTAAATCTTTGAAATTCTCTCAGAGATGAGGAGGGTCAATTATTGAGCACATTCAAGTTGGAGATAGATAGATTTCTACGTACTTAAAGATATCAAGCAACACAAGGTAGTGCAGGAAAAATGGTAGAGGTGAAAGATCTTGTTGAACTGTGGAACAGGCTCAAAAGGCTAAATGGCCTATTCTTATCTCCGTGGCATGTAAAATTGAATACAATTATTCCACTCAGGTCTTAGGACAGTACAGCACAGGTACATGGTCTTCAGTCCACCATGAAGCTATTTTAATCCCATCTTCCAGAACATGGTCCACATCCCCCTCTCTGGTTTATACCTATAATCTGAGCGCTTCAAACTTTGCTAAGGTTTCTGCTTCCACCACCACCTCTGTAGTGCATTACGAACACCTACTACGCTCTTAAAAAACTTCCCTTGCACATCTCCTTTAAACATTTCCTTTCTCATTTTAAACCTATCCTATACATTTCCACCCTACATCAAATTTCATCAACACCAAGTAGGAAATGAGCAAATTCTTATGCTTGATTTGCATCAATCCCATGGACGAAGTGTACAGGGAGATGGCTCTCACTTTTCAAAGATTTGACACCTTGAGTGGAAAAGGAAAACAAATGGATAATGGGTTGTCAAAATACTATGAACAGAAGGGACTGGGTAAATCCATAACACTGGGAGCAACTTTATAGCTGAGGAAACAAGCCTAAAGTGACACAAATGCTACTGCAGATTTGTCACTGCAGTAATTATTTTGACTGTGATAATGTACATGTAATAAAATGAACTCAATAACCACCGTCAACCTCAACTGAAAGCTTTTATTAAACTTCTCCTAAACCTTTTGTTACGTCATCATGTGTACTACACCTTTTCATACTAAATTCTATTCACTTGTATCAAAATTACTTTTGACATCTTCCTACAACTTGCATCGTACATCATCTCAATACTTGGGCAAGTGGTTAATTGCTCTGGATGCAAACTTAATTATGGAGCTGGATTACAGTTTAAATCATTGATGACACCACAAAAAGTAAATGATTTGGACTGAGCATTACTATTATATTTTTAGAGGATATTTAGTAATGAAAAGGAAACACTTTCTATCACAATGTTCATAATGGACAAAATACAGAGCACAACTCTGAGACAATGATCTGACATTGAGGCATTGGTCATGAATAGCCTCCAGTCAGGCAAAAAAAGGGCTGTGCAGGTACAACTGTCAAAGCACAAGTCAGCTGAGGAATTAAATGGGATTGACGACAGAATCAGGCTAGCAAGTCTGTACAATTAAATTCTTGGGTTTCTCAGGCTTTTTCGCCCTTTGTCTTGCTCTTGAACCATACCTTTGGGTTTTCTCAATTTTACTTACCAATATTTACTCAAGCTCTCATTGTTTTTATAATTTTCTTTTTAAATCTGATCCCTGAATTCTGAACCTAGTGTTTTATGTATTATTTTTACCTTTTCCTTTCCATCCAATGATATGAAA
The DNA here is from genome assembly GCF_004010195.1 of Chiloscyllium plagiosum. Taxonomy (NCBI): domain Eukaryota; kingdom Metazoa; phylum Chordata; class Chondrichthyes; order Orectolobiformes; family Hemiscylliidae; genus Chiloscyllium; species Chiloscyllium plagiosum. Next base: position 52,112,169 of record NC_057733.1, on the reverse strand, counting down.
ACTAATCCTTTCTCCTTGAGGGAATGCATTGACAGATCTGTTGCAATCTCCTCAAAAGCCTGCTTGCTGATTTATGTATTTTTAAAAATCAACCTGTTCAAAGCAGGTTTATTACACACACCTCTGGAGCTTGAACTCCAGTCCTTTGGCTCTGAGGAAGGGACACTACCAGGATATCATTAGAGCCTCACCCGGATTTAAAGTAGCTGATCCAGTACGTTAAATTGCATATTAGCTTACAGTACTTAGTAAAATTGGATTTGCTCAAATGATCATGACTACCCATTTGTTCTAACACAGATAATCTTTGGTTATGAAAGCTTCAGTTCAGAATTGTCCTCACTTTTGTTTGATGATTCTCCTGCACAGTCTTCATCCCTGAACTCAGTTCTGTACTTTGTCCACCCATCATCCTTTTATGTAATACTTTACAAATCTAAACCAGTGCCAGCTACTGGCACTGATTATTCTTTGCTTACTTTACTTTTCTGCTACTCTTCAATCTTGAGGGGTCTTGGGGTCCCTTAGCTTCATGGTAGTTGTTTCATTTTTAAAAATCCTGCACAACTATTTTAGACATCAAGGCTCAGAGATGCAATCAAATGTATTTTAGTGAAACAGAATTTGGCAAACTTTAAATCTGTCATTAATTGTAATTAATCAAATTTCAATTGAGTCAGACAATATTCACACAGGTTTGTTTTAATTATCCTGAATGCTGAATTTAGATCAAATTGAGATGGTTGGACTCACTGCACACTGTCTCAATTTTCCAGTCAGTCCAAATGAATTATTGCAAGAAATAGATCATTACAACATTCAGTTACTTACTTGCCTCAACACCCTCTTTTTGGCAAAACCAAGTTGTAACTGAAAAGGTGCGTGGATCAAGATTTTTTAAAAATCCCCAGAAGTTGGTTTTACATAGTCAATGAAGATACCAAAGGATGGCTGCCTAGACACAAAAAAGCTTATTCAACCTACATGGAAAGTGATATTACTTCACATCGGCCTCAAAATGATAAGTAAGAGAATGCCAATAGCTCCTGAAATCATTGCTCTTCAAGAAATTGAGGTTTTTAAAAATCCAATGCATTGAGTGCTAATATTGTATGTAAAAATATTACATATAACATGTATTTTCTACAACTATACCAGGGATTTCAGGTTTTTGGAGAAGCTTGGATTTAAAAAAATTGCAGATGCTGGTGAAAGAGGCATACCATCATCTTTAGAGGAAGACAGTCTTTAGCAATGTTCCAAATAGGAGTCATACTGGACTCAAAATATTCCACAGATATTCCTAAACCAGCTTTGTTTTCAATATGAAAGAGAAGCTGGGCTGTTTTGCTTAACAACAAAAATACAGGAGAATCAATGTGTTCAAAAGTCAGTAAAAAAAAAAGGCAAAATAGTCTTCTAGAAAGGTCAGTAACGAGACAATAGAAATTTAAGGTGATTGGTGAAAACAGACAGAAACAACATAAGGATTTTAAAAAATGAAAATTGACCTCAAATGAAACACCAAAGATGTGGAAGCAAATGCATCAACTTTTACAAAGGGACCTTAAATTCTTGAAAAGAGGAAAAAAAACTAAGCTATAAACAAAAACTATGTGCAAAGGACTAACGCTGAAGTATTATTTCATAACTTTGGCACAGGCAAAATGGGATGAATAACCTAAGCTGTATCTATGATACATATAATTCTTGTCAATATTGTACAATGTGCCATTAACATCAATAACATCTGAATTGTTCCCAAACCATGGCTATTATAACATTTGATCCACTCAGCCTAAAACAGCCCCCACCTTCTAATATTTCTGGAGAATAGTGCTACTGATTTTGTATGACATCACACATGCACATTGATGCCACTTATAGTCAGTACTCACATTGCCCTTTCCCAATGTCAGTGAGAATACGGAGATATTTGCTACTAGATTAGAAGGGATTGTGGTTGACAAAGGGGAGGTTTTAATAATTTTGAAAGATCTGAAAATAGGCAAGACCCTTGGGCCGAATGGAATTTATCCTTGGATTCTCTGGGAAGCCAGGAATGAGTCTGCAGAGCCTCTGGCTTTGATATTTGTGTAATCATTGTCAACATTCGTGCCATAAGACTGCAGGATAGCAAATGCTGTTTCCTTGTTTAAGAAGGGGAATAGGGACAACCCTGGTGATTATAGGCCAGTGAGCCTTACTTCGGTTGTGGGTAAGATGTTGGAAAAGGTTATGGAGAGATAGGATTTATAATCATCTGGAAAGGAATAGTTTGATTAGGGATAGTCACTGTTTTGAGCAAGTGAAGTTGTGCCTACCTAACAGACTTCTTAAAGCAAGTGACAAAACAGGTGGATGAAGGCTAAATGATTAATAGTGTGTATATGGACATCAGTAAGACGTTTGATAAGGTTCCACACGATAGGCCATTGCACAAAATAAGAGTTTCTGGTTTGAAGGTGATTTAACGGTTTGGATCAGAAATTGGATAGCTGTAAGACAGAGGGTAGTGGTTGATGGGAAATGTTCACCAGGAGCTCGGTTACCAGTGGTGTGCCGTAAGGATCTGTTTTAGGGCTAATGCTGTTTGTCATTTTTATAAATGATCTGGATGTGGATATAAAGGACAGGTTAGTAAATTTGTGGATAACAGTAAGGTATGCAGAGTTGTGGATAGTGCTGAAGGATACAACCGAAGGATTGTGGGTTACAGAGGGACAAAGATAAGATACAGAGCTAGGCTGAGAAGTGGCAATTGAAGTTTAATGCAGAGAAGTGGGAGGTGATTCACTTTTGAATTAGTAACAGGAATGCAGAGTACTGGACTAATGGTAAAATTCTTGGCAGTGTAGATAAACAGAGATCTCAGTGTCCAGGTGCATTAATCCCCAAAAGTTGCCACCCAGGTTGATAGGGTTAAGCATACGGTGTTGGCGTTTATTGGTAGGGAGATTTGAGTTGAGTTTCGGAGCCACAAAGTCATGCGTCAGTTGTACAAGACACTGGTAAGGCTGCACCTAGAGTATTGCATACAATCTGGTCACCACATTATAGGAAGGAGTGGAAGCTTTGGAAAGGGTTCAGAGGAGATTTATTAGGATGTTGCCTGGTATGGAAGGAAGGTCTTCAGAGGAAAGACTGAGGGAACAGAGGCTGTTCTCATTGGAGAGAAGATTGAGAGGTGACTTAATCGAGACATGTAAGAAAATCAGAGGGACAGTGAGAGCCTCTCTCCTCGGATGGTGAAGGCTAACACAAAGGGACGTAGCTTTAAATTGAGGGTTGATCGATTTAGGACAGATATCGGGGTAGTTTCTTTACTCAAAGTAGTAGGGGCGTGGAATGGCCTGCCTGCAGCAGCAGTAGTAGACTCGCTGATGTTAAGGGCATTTAAATGGGCATTGGACATACATATGGATAATAATGGAATGGTGTAGATTAGATGGGTATCAGATTAATTTCACAGGTCGGTGCAAGAGGGCCAAAGGGCTCATACTGCGTTGTAACATTCTATAGATTAAGATCTTCCAACACAAATGTGATTAAACAGTGAAAGAAAGTGACAACTATAAAACAAACTGTACAAAATTAGGATGGTTAATACAATAAAGATACCGATGGTTGCAAAGATTGTTAAAAACAAATATAGAGCACAGTATTCAAAGTAACTGGACATGACTGTTTGTGTATAAGGCGGAGGCCTCAGAATATATGCTCTGAATCAGCCCCTGAAATTTGAATTGAAAGTTTGAGAAACAACCCAATCTCAAGTAAAGAAACATTGGGACAAGAAACACCAGACAAAGATCAACTTTATTTAAAATATGCAACATTTTCCAAACCTTAAGTTTGAACAATTAACTGATAGAGAAAAACTAACTTTTCTTGTAAATCTAATATTTGCAACAAACTATGTCTAGCTGATTTGTCTATTTCTCCTATTTACCTACAGTCAACAGATGTAAACCTAAACTCTGGCAATATCGGAGGAATTAATGCAAATGCAGACATTAAGATAAGCCGAGCTCCTTAACAGGGGTATTCAAACTGAGGTTTATGGGTGACCAGAAGTTTCAGATCCCAGACATCTGGCCCTTGTTTAAGTAAACTTGGTCATACTGGCACTTTGTTTAGATACTGAGTTGTCCTGTTTCTGTCTGGAGGTTTAAAAAGGAATTATTTTTTAAACCAAGTGAGATGCTAGAGTTATAAATTCAAAACCAGAATACTCCTTATCCACTTTGTCAACTGAGGCAAATGCCCAATAATGTTAATATTGTTTTAAATTTTATATGTGGAGCCTGAGACTCCATAGTGTACAGCTAATTTTCCCTTAAAGGTAGGGACCTTGCATATGCTACATCAATTTGAAATTCTTAGGTCAGATACTTCATTGGCTCCCAGACATCAAAAAGAAATCTTCGTGTATAGCTAAGTAAAAGCTACACTCATGGTATCAGTGTTCTCAAAAGGGGATCTTCAGATGCTTGTTGCAAGTTATAAAAATATCTATAAACAAAATTTATTTGGCTATAAAGTGATTACAACCAACAGTCTGTTGCAGTGCTACTTACCACCTTGAATCGAGGTAGTCTCAATACTTCAATACACTGCAGTGGCAGATATAGGTGTGCACTTATGACTCCCAATGAACATCAGATTTTGATCAAGTCACAATGAGCACCTGCTGGCAAAGGCCTACGATGTCCCCATAGTAGACAGGCCAGATCCAAGCAACCAGCTTCTAAATTCTTATCTGTGCTATGCTCTGATCAGAACTCTACTACCCAACACAATTACTTTGCCCATACTTAATGCAGAGCTAGGGCAGAAGAGGAAATGGTACCCAACTTCAGTTCCAAGTGGGCAAAGTGCAAACTGAGATGGAGTCAAATGATCACTAATTAAAGGTTCTGCTATTTTGTTACATATTATGGCAAACTAAGAGGAAGTGATTTATAAACTTTACATCATCAATTAAGGCATCCAGACTAAGTCAATGAATTAAAATTAGCATCAAAATTCAGTTAAGAGTTACCACGTACATAATGTTGATTGGTTTTGATTACATTTTAGTGTTCTGGAGACGTTTGGTAAATGAACTAAGCAGACCAGTACAACAGAAAAAACAACTAGACAGTATCATGATTGAACAGCCTAGATTCTGTTTAACACTGGATGTAATTAATGTTATCTATTTTCTGAAAACTACTCTAGTATGTACCTATATTAATTAGGGCCTGGATATAGGCAAACGTTGATGTGGTCTTTGAAGGAATTCATTGCTTGAAGAGATCTTGCTCAAAACACTTCGTAAATAGTCACGAAGGCATGGGTTCTTCATTTCGAACAACTTTTCTTCTGGGTTATGTCAATTCAGTTGTGTTTGCATTCTTCTCCCTCACACACCCCCTTCCCCCAACCACTTGTCGCAATAATTGAGATATCAATAAAAGAGGTACATTGATCAGACAAAAAGGACTTCCTAGCAAGCTTAGAGGAAAGAAAATAAATTTGCACGTGTTATACCCAAATAATGAATTGGTTGCATACAGATTTGTTATTGTGACATGGTGGTATTGTATTAGTACATCCAATTTAACTTTGGATATACTGAGACCTTTAATCCAAAGAATTCCTAGAATTTATCAAAATTGACAAATCAGTACATTACTTGATAAAATTAAAGTCAGTTATAAAAAATGCAGATTGTGTCAACTGGATGCAATTGGTACAGTTCTATTTTGCCGACAGTAAAACCTATATTAAATGTTACACTTTAAAAAGGCTGTACAAATATAGCCTAAATTTTCATTTAAATGGATCACCCCTGCCATTTTCTGGGAGTACACCACACTTTGATAAACGAACAAAGGAAAGCTTTTAAAAGTCAAAAGGAAATAGAGGGTATACACGTGTTCATTAGGAAAAGGATACTGCCTCCAGTTTCTCACACTTCATATCCTGATGACTTAGTAGACTGCTAAAATAAAAATGCATTTTATGTAGCATATCATAATTCTACAACATTTTGCCCTTGGAAGTTAACACAATGTTTGTGCAACAAATAAAGGGTGATAGAAGTTTTGAAACTTAAAAGTAGCCAACAAGTTTGAGTCACTAATTTAATGCATATTGCCAAGACACCATTCTCAAAACACTTCTTGGGTAATCACCAGAATTGCTGCTCGGTTTAGATACAGCTAGTGACCATACATGATGATAAGGGTTAGAATTTCTGCAACTTGAGTTGTACCATTTCCAGGAATATGCTGAGACAGTAGTGCTCCAGTCAGTTTTATTATGATATTGCAACATAGGTGCCCTACTTAAGGATTTCTTGTCACCAGCTTCATTAATTGAATAAAGGCCCGCACAAAACCATTCACACATTTCCAACAACTGAACAAAAACCGTAAAGAAATGCAGTAGATGGGTGCGTTGCCGAGACATAATAGTGGATTGGTCTTCACGATGCTGCATGTGGGCTGGGGGTGGGTTGGATAAAAAGTAATATATTCATCAATTATAGTTTATCTCAATTTTTCTCATTTGCTCCCTTCTTCCAGGAAGGTACCAACTCTTACAGGGTACAGTTTCTTGAGCACTAGTATTCATTCCTCCTATGAGGTTAGACAATTGACTATTGAGTGTGGAAATCATTGCAATTGAGACAGATCCTATGTAGGTCTGAAGACCAAAGACTTCCTGGAAAAATCTGCTCAATAAACTCAGTAGATGAACAAGTAAGTTTGGGACTTCTTTAGTCAGTGCCCTCCCTAGAGTATTTACCCAACAAGACTTCAATTTTAGCTAATGTCTGATGCGATCCTTTATTATATTTGGTGTAATAGATTTAGAAATCAACCAAAATTCAGATAAATAGCCATAAAAATAAGCATTCAGCACAAAGGTCTGTTCTTTTCAGATTCTTACAGAACCACTTATAGCAGAAAGTGTTGTGTTGCAGCCGTATACATGACCACTCAATAAAGGTTTTACTGTCGATCACTAATTTTTTTTTATATAAAAAAGTGATTAGACATTAGTTCTGAATGTGCTTTTCGAAGGAAACTTCCACCACTAATATTCACACTGTTTAGAGACAACGGATACTTACAGATTAAACTAACCTGTACTGCCAGAGCTCTTGGCATTTCCTTTCCTACACGTTAAAAAGCAAGTGACGGAACGCTGCTGTTATAGTTAACTGAAACAAAAATTATGTTGAAGAAAAATCTCAGTTTCGGGTGCAGGGAACTTCCATATTAATATAAGCTGAACATTTGAGAACCCATTCATCTGAATGGAAATCACTGATAACTTAAAAAAAAGTTTGCAACATTGCAAATTAGAGGGTGACATTTTCCATTCAGTGCTGACTTAGCATTTTACCACTGGCTTTCACCATGGTGAAGTGCCAAATGGAATATAAGGAAAATGAAATAAATATACTTAGACATAAACTACACTAATCAAATGAAATTAAATATACTCAATTGTCCAAAACTTAATGCAGAAAACACTAGCATAAGGGCACTAAATGAATTAATGGATCCTGCAAATCCCAGTTTGTGGCATACTTCAGAAATTAGGCAGGTAATTTTTTTTTATTAAGGAGATATTTTATGCCTTGAAGCCATGCAATAAAGGAATTTCTCCCTTTAATATACTTGTTCTAATGCTAGACAGATAACTGCATCAAAAGTGAAACCTTGCACTTAAATAATGATAGAAACCATTACGTTTATTCATTTGTCCTGTGCTGCATAGGAACATTATGCTGCAAGATAAAACATTCACACAACTTAAGGCTGCAAAACAAATAAAGCAGAATTCGTTATTGCATCTCAGTCCCAACTAATAATTCTAACCCACTCGTAGCCACTCAAACTACAAGTTCCAATCCCCTTCACCAACTTAGCAATATTGTGTAGCCCATCTCTGCTTCACAGCTTCTTTAACAACATGAAATCAGTTGACTTTTTGGAAAGGATTAGAAGAAATGCAGTTCTGAAATCTAAATAGAAATTAAGTTAGTCAGAAGCTTGAAGTTTGCCATTACAATAAAGGTTTCAAACTTTTGGGGTCACTATTTCAATCTACAAAGACATGTGGGTGGCTGGCACTGTTGCCTCACGGTGCCAGGATCCAGAGTTCAATTCCAGCTAGGGATGACTGTGTGTGGAGCTTGCACATTCTCCCTGTGCCTGCGTGGGTTTCCTGCCACAGTCCAAAGATATGCAGGTTAGGTGGACTGGCTATACTAAAATTGTCCATAGTGCCCCAGAATGTGCAGGCTGGTGGATTACTTGTGGGAAATATGGGGGGTTGGGTGGCATGCTCTTCAGAGGATCAGTATGGACCGGATATGCCAAATGGCCTGCTGCCACACTGTTGGGATTCTATGACCTGGTCCTTTTGAAATCATTAGTCTCAAGGTCTGAGAGAAAAATTTTGCATGTTCATTGGAAATTAGCACAAGCAAACTTGCACATACAAAACATTATCTTACATTTAAAGTTTAGCAGTCTTTAAAAATCATGTGAATCTTCTCTCTGGATGGTGCTTGCCATGCTGGGCTAGTTTCAAGACCAGATGACTTCCAGTATTTAGCACAAGCTTTTCTTCAGAGAAATGGATAGCAAACATTAAGGTGACATCACATTCTCTTCATAAGTAGGGCAGGCCATGTATAAAAAAAAATTCCTTTCAGATCCAACTGATATTAACTTGCTATTAATGAAACATGTTGAGTCTGCAATCTTTGCTTCAGTTCTGTTTGAGCGAAGTTAACTTTTAAAAGCAATATACTTTACCCCAGCCAGCGAACTGACTTGTTCAGGTCATATCACCCCAATCAATCTTTAACTGTAATGATGTTCATTTTGGATAGAATATTTGGAACACAACAGAAGGCAATGAGAGATTGTTTATTCACTGAGTGTCCCAATTATTAACCCACCGCGCCAGCAGTTAGGTTAGAAGACAGACTGGAGTCCGGAGTGTTTAGCCAGCTTATATTAAGATTGATGGAAAGGAAAAAGGGAGATGATGATTAACAGGTACCCATAAGAAAATGTAAAATTATTTAATTAATATAAAACGTAAAATGATAACTGAAGGAATGGCTGAGTTATTAAGATGAAAATCCAAGTCATTCCCCTCTACTTTGTGGAGAAGGGAATCGATGGACTGATGGCACTGAGGGGGGAAAAAAAAAAACCATCTTAAAAGGAAGACTTCTTAATCTTAAACTGTCTCCTCCAAATTTGGAAATATGCATCCCAGGTCTCCTCAGGACCTTAAGCTTTAGTAAGATCAATTCCATTCTCCCAAAATTCAATGATTAAAAGGTTTAACCTGCTCACCATTTCTTAATAAGGTGAAGCCTTCATCTCATATGAGCCAAGGGATCCATCTCTGAACTGCTTCTAATTCAGTTATATTCTGTTCAAATGAGGTGCAAAAAGACAAGCAGAGAAGACTACACTCGAGAGAGATGCAGATAGCTACAGTACCTCAAAATGTGTTTCATGTAATTGCTAAGTTTGTTCTCAAGCTAAAATTTAAGACAAAGGCTCAGCGCTGACACAGAACTTTCAGTTAATTAAATAGCCTTGTTAAACAAGCCAAACAGTGCTAGCTAAATTGGGTGTGGCTGGAACAGACAGAACATATTAATGCAAAACTGCAATGTAGATGAGGCCAGAATTTGCAAAAAAAGGTAAAGTGCATATTGATGACTATATCTGAACAGACAACATTCTTAAAATAGATTAATTACAAATTAAAAAACGATAACCATTATGGAGATGTGGTTAGACGGTGACCAATGTTTAAACCTTCACACTTGAGTATCTGATATTTCAGAATAGGGAGCTAGGAAAAGTTTTTACTCCCATTATCAAATTTCAGCCCACATAACCTATCTGCATCCATTTGCAGACTTAGGTTCCTCTTATGTCCTCTGTCCTCATTTTTAGATATTAGTATCATAAAGCAAATTTAGCTAACATATTTTTCTTAATTCAAAACAGACTGCAAATAATTCAGGTCCCATCACTGATCCCAGAGACACAATTACAGCATGCAAACCCAAGAAAAAGACTTATTTATCCTTTTTTTTTTTCAAATTAGCTAAACAATCCATGCTGCTATGTTGACTCCTCCACAGAGCTCTTAATTTGTGCAACATTTTATCAAACATCTTCTGGAAATCCAAGTACATAACGGACAGGTTTGCTTAATCCACCACATCTGTTATTACGTTCTCAAAGTACGAATAAATTACTTAAAACATAATTTCCTTTTCAAAAAAACCATTTTAACCCTGCCTGATTCCACAGAAAATTCCTAAGTATTGTTTTAACCTCCTGAATAATGTATTCTAGCAAGTTCCCCAATACAGATGCTAGGCTAACTAGCCTATACTTCACTGTTTTCTGTTTCCCTCTTTTTGAATAAAAGGTGTCATATTTGCTATCTCCTAAATTGTTGGGACTTTTCCCAGAATTCAGGAAATCATAACCAGTATATCTATTACCTTCAGGACTATTTTTTTTTAAGACCCTAGTATATAGATCAAATTATGTGAACTAGTCCGCCTTTAGGTCTAACAGCTTTCCAAGTACCTGTTCCCTGGTGTTGGCGATAGTTTTAAGTTCCTCTCTGCTTTTCACATTGGTTTTCAAGAGTCTTTGGAAAGTTTTCCCAACTATTTTACAATCAAGACACAAAATACTTGTTCACCCTTCCACCACTTTTCTTGTTAGCCATTAATAGTTTTGTCAAGATTTTCCTGCTTACATCCTGTAGAACAATATATTGCATATACTTTCCAGGGATCTGAGTTAGGATGTGTATTTTTATATGTTTATAATAAAAAGAAAACAATGATCTCTCTTTGGCAAGACAGAACAATTTTGAAATTTGCACAAGAGCAGTCACAGACCTCTGGAGGGCAGATATACTTGAAACATGCACTGATGTCAAATATAATTTGAACCATAAAAGTAATATACTTTGGAAAAATCCAAGAAGCATGTTCTAAACAACACTTTTGCTGGGGGTCGTACAAATCTTTAAAAGGTGGCTGGGCAAGCTGGAAGATATTTTCAAAATCTAACCAGACAACTAGCCTTGCAAATAAGGGTTCTAAATATAAGAACATAAGATACACACTTTATAAATCACTAATTTTCCCTTTATTGAGTATTTGATAGAATTCTGGGAAGCACTTGAATGTGTGAGATTTACTAGGAACACAGATGTGGGAGATTAGAGAAACTGGGATTGGTCAGAGCAAACGAGGTTAAAGAGACCCAACACAGATACTCAAAATTGAGGCATTTTGACAGAATAAACAGCAATAAACTTTCCTTTGGCAAGTTGGATGGCAATCAGTGTCACAGATTTAAAACAAAGAATTAAAGGAGAAATAAGAAACGATTTGAAGGTTTAATGGCCCGGAATGCATGACAGGATAATGGAATCAGATTTCATAAAAATTTTCAAAAGGAAACTGGACATATACTTCAAGAACCAGTGTGCAGGTTTTTTGTTTAGAAAGAGAAAATAGTTGAGAATGAAACTAGTCAGCTCTCTAAGAGCTAGCGTGGGAATTGCAGGTCAAACATACCCCTTCTGTACTACAAGACTGAGCCAAGAGTCTCGATATGCTCATCTAAAAGTTGACTGGTGCAATTTGTTTGCAAGTGCACTTGAAAAAGTGGAATGAAGATTCTTCTGGATACTGATGAGAAGCAGCATGTCAAATGCCACAGCAAAGAAATCACAGTCAGTTTGATCAAGTGTACACTGAAAGGGAGGGGTCATTAGTCAGTCATGTGATTTTTGTCAGACAATGCTAGTTCCAAATGCAAACTCCTACCTTTATTCTGCAATTCCTTCAGTGTCCAAATATCTCGGTTTTAAACAATTGAACTGTCTCTGGATTAACTTTCGGGGTGGGATGGAAGAGGTGCCCTCATCTCTACACGTGATGTCTTTCTTTCACCATAGATTTTTAACCAGCTTGGTCATAATTTTAATTAGCTTGCTCTAGGAGGAAATGCTAATTGTTAAAATACTCCAAAAACTCAGGACCACAAGTGATCATCTGAGCATGCGCATGATGCCACATAGAGATGCATCACAATGTTTTTAAAAAAGCTCATGCTGACCCATTTCCCACGATCTGGGGTCGATGGGTAAGGTGCCCATTATGCTGCCTATCCTTAGGGCTTTATGATCAGCTGTGAAATTCAACGTACAGAGGAGCAGCAATAATGATAATTGCCCAAAATCTACTGAGCACAAGAAACATCGGTGATCAGAACAGAAGCTCATAGGATCACCTATAGGCTATTTTTGAAACACTTTGGCAATAAAATTGCAGCTAATAACAAGAGGAGTTTCAATTTCAGTTCTACTATATTGGCTGCGCTAGATATTCGATTTATGTAACAAGTTCTCTGTTGTTATACTATGTATAAATACTTAGAGACAGAGTTCAAGTTATGACATGTAACATCACTCTGACCTCAGAGTTCAATGATCAGTGCAGCCCAAGCAACGTCCCACTTGCCAGATACAAGGAAATGAAAATATTTTTAAAAACTGGACAAATTTGAAAGTGTAATCTCTCTTGATATGCCATTGACCCCACCAGCTTCTCAGTCTGTGCATTCTGGAAAACTGTTTAAAATGGGAAAGAAATTATAATTTAGATATATGGGAACAATAAATTGTAATTTCTCCAAGCATTAGGCTCCCATATCCAGCAAATAGCACTTTGCTTTAAAGTCAAATACAACCACAATACAACATGATACGTTACTAAAAATAGATTTTTAAAAAAGGGCCTTCACCAAACTTGCTACAAGTTTGGGGACAGAGAAATCCAACAGCCATAAAAAGCTGTGAAAGCCCCTGGAAAGGAATAAAATGAAATCTGACTTGCCTCAGACTGAGAGGACAATAAGATTCAGCCTCAGCCTGTCCCATGGCAGGGCTACAGGAAGGAAGAAATAAATTCCAATTTTAGAAAAACGTTAGGGTGGTCAATTCTACATCCATAAACCATGCATTCACTCCACAATCTTTTCAGAAAGGTTTTTATATATATTGTTTTTCAGTTGCTTATTGACCTAGTTTGCCACAAGTATGAACGATTTAATGCGTACTGGGCTAAATTAAAGCATGCAGAGAGATAAACAGATTTAAATATTGGTTCATTCAAAAGCATAAACAATAAATTCCCCCTCCAATGCTCTTACTTTTATTTTTGCACTAAATTGCAGTATCATGCAGTGGTACAAACCTTGAAGCAGTGATCCATAGCTGGTCATGAATAAAGCAACATTAATGTTTCCATCAAGTTTTATTACAATGAGCTTTACAACAGTACAGAAATTAAGAAATCAGGTACGACCTATTCAGGTTCTAAATGGTCTCTTTGAACCCTGGATACGAGGTACGTCGAACAGTTACATAATCAAAACTCAACTGAACACAAATTTGGTGCTGCAACAAGCAATTACACCAGAAGCCCTCACCAAACAATGTTGGGGACAGTAAAGTCCAACAGCACTTAGAGTGCTGCGAAGGCCTCACTTTTGTTTTTAATACAAAAGCAAATTTTAATTTACAGAACTTGCCTTTAAAGGTGGTACTGTATGTTCATGTAACTCCAGCGCCTTCAATTTTTTTATTATATAAATGGACCATATTTATTATACTTCACTTCTAAAAACCTAGATGAAACATGAGAGAAGAAGCTATACAACATGAATTGCAATTACATGGGGACTCAGGTGGGAAGGGTGGGGGGAGAAGGGAGAAGAGGGGGGGAAGAGGGAGGGGAAGAAGAGGTTTAGAGGGAAGGGGAATTGGGGAGGGCACTCATCAAGATTTTGCTTTCAAGAATATTCTTTTGTTTCCCCGCTACTGTGATCAAACAACAGCACGTCCCAGGGTTTTGCACGTTTTTGTGGTCATCATTAGCAGACAGAAGAGGTTTACCAGGTTTTTCTTAAAAAAAAGTTAAAGTCACTTATATTCACTGAAGCTTGTCTAGTTAACAGCAAGTTGAGAAAAGGTTGAATCTCCAAACCTATTAACGTAGGTACACCAGCTTCAGTAGCGACCCCCTTGTGACATTACAGGGGGCCTCATTCCTGACATTCCCATTGGTGGCCGAGGGGGTCCGCCTTGGTAAGGGGGCACCATTGGAGGTCCCTGTCCGTATGGAGGCATGCCACCTGGGAGGTAGCCTGGCATGCCCTGTGGCGGACCACCATACTGACCTGAGAACAGAAAAGAATATTAATATAAACATCTGTCAAGCTTCTAAACTTGACTTTTTCAAATTCTGCTTGAACTCTACACCTTTTAGCCAATTGGCAATGCTAATGCACTGCAGTTTCATATTCTCACTATAGATAATCCAGAGTATTTTATTAGTTCAGACAGACAAAGGAGAAAGCATTGTCTGGGTCTGTCTATTGGCCCTCCAAAAGTAGTGAAAACTTAAGGGAAGGCAGCACACAATAAGGATAAAACGGTAATCATGGGTGACTTCAATCTCTCTTGACTGAACAAACCAAACTAGCAGTGATTTTATGGATGACAATTCTCTGCAGTGAGAACATAATTCTTTAGACCAATACATTAAGGAACCAAACCTATCTAGAGTGTGGTACTGAGCAAACAAGAAAGGATTAACTCATTTTAGTCCCTTAAGGAACAGTGACTACATATGATAGAATTCCTAATTAAGACGGAGATAGATGTAGGCAAATCCAAATAACTGAATCTAAATAAAGGAAAGGTATGAAGTGCAAGTTGGCAGGAAGGGATTAGGGAACCTAATGAAAAGGACTGGCAGTGGATAGGCAATGGTCAATAAGTAAATAACATGCCTGAATTACAACTGTTATTCATTCCGGTCTGACAAAAAAAGGAAAAAGGTGGCTGAAAACTTAAAAATAAATTAGGGATGGTATTAGATCCAATACAGCAGGCATACAAAATTGCAAGAAAAGCAGCAGCATGCTTGAGGATTGGAAGCATTTTAGAATTCAACAAAAGACAACAAAAGCTTGATCAAGAAGGGAACGTAAGAGGAATGTATGATTGAAGGAAGCATAAAAAGGACTACATAAGCTTTCATAAATGTGAAAAATAAATAATTAAAAGTCAAATGTTACAATCAGAAACAAGAGAAATTATGAGAAACAAAAAAATTGCAGAAAAATGGAACACTTAAGGAACTAAGGATGCAGTGAGAGGGAGGGATTAAAGGAAATCAGTTTTAGCACAAAAATGCGCTAGGGACGTTAATGAGGTAAAAAACTGAAATCATATGCCCTGAAAATCTAATTCCCAGAGGAAATTACCATAGAAATAATAGAAGCACTGGTAGTCAACATGGCTTTGTGCGTGGGAAATCATGTCTCACAAACTTAAAGATTGAGTTTTTTGAAGTAACAAAGAAGATTGATGAGGGCAGAGCAGAGATGTGATCTATATGGGCTTCAGTAAGGCGTTCGACAAGGTTCCCCATGGGAGACTGATTAGCAAGGTTAGATCTCACGGACTACAGGGAGAACTAGCCATTTGGATACAGAACTGGCTCAAAGGTAGAAGACAGAGGGTGGTGGTGGAGGGTTGTTTTTCAGACTGGAGGCGTGTGACCAGTGGAGTGCCACAAGGATCGGTGCTGGGTCCTCCACTTTTTGTCATTTACATAAATGATTTGGATACGAGCACAAGAGGTACAGTTAATAAGTTTGTAGATGACACCAAAATTGGAGGTGTAGTGGACAGCGAAGAGGGTTACCTCAGATTACAACAGGATCTGGACCAGATGGGCCAATGGGCTGAGAAGTGGCAAATGGAGTTTAATTCAGACATATGCAAATCTTAGCAGGACCTATACACTTAATGGTAAGGTCCTCGGGAGTACTGCTGAACAAAGAGATCTTGGAGTGCAAGTTCATAGATCCTTGAAAGTGGAGTCACAGGTAGATAGGATAGTGAAGGCGGCGTTTGGTATGCTTTATTGGTCAGAGTATTGAGTACAGGCGTTGGGAGGACGCGTTGCGGCTGTGCAGGACATTGTTTAGGCCACTGTTGGAATATTGCATGCAATTCTGGTCTCCTTCCTATCAGAAAGATGTTGTGAAACTTGAAAGGGTTCAGAAAGGATTTACAAGGATGTTGCCAGGGTTGGAAGATTTGAGCTACAGGGAGAGGCTGAACAGGCTGGGGCTATTTTCCCTGGAGCGTCGGAGGCTGAGGGGATAGAGGTTTACAAAATTATGAGGGGCATGGATAGGATAAATAGAGAAAGTTTTTTCCCTGGGGTCGGGAAGTCCAGAAGTAGAGGGCATAGGTTTAGGGTGAGAGGGGAAAGATATAAAAGAGACCGAAAGGGCAACAGTTTCACGCAGAGGTTGGTACGTGTATGGAATGAGCTGCCAGAGGATATCGTGGAGGCTGGTACAATTGCAACATTTAAGAGGCATTTGGATGGGTATATGAATAGGAAGGATTTGGAGGGATATGGACCGGATGCTGGCAGGTGGGACTAGATTGGGTTGGGATAGCTGGTCGGCATGGACAGGTTGGACCGTAGGGTCTGTTTCCATGCTGTACATCTCTAGGACTCTATGGTAGTAAGGGAAAGCGCTAGTGTCAACTATAAAAGATTTAACAGCAGAGCACTTGGAAACCAATGAGGGGATCGGGCTGAATCATCCTAGATGTATGAAAGGGAAATCATGCTTGACAAATCCACTTTGAGAATGCCAGGGTGGCGGTTGTTCTTGCTACGGAAGAAGTGCAACAGAAGTTTACCAGCTTGCTGTGCTGAATGGTAGCATCGGCCTACTGAGAGAGACTGGATCAGTTAGAACTACATCTACTGGAATTTAGAAACACTTTGGTGGTGTGGAAGGGGAGAAGAGATGTCGAAAACAAAAATTCTAAGACCACTAGACAGGGTAAATGCAGGAAGGGAATCTAGAACAATGGGTTACAGTCTTAGGATGCAAGGTAGTTCTTACAGGACCAAGACGCCAAGCAATTTCCCAGAATGTGGGAAGTCTGTGGGATGCTCTGCCATTGAAAGCATTAAGTTCACAAGGCGATAGATATAACTAGAGGTGATAAAATGCAGAGCTGATAAGAGCAAGTCAAGCAGCAGAGGGGCAGGAGGGTCAACATTTCAGGATGGGACTCAATCAATTCTGATGAAGGGTCCCAACCTGAAACAAACTTTTCTGCTCTTCTGATGCTGCTTTTTTCTGCTCTGCATTTTATCGACTCTGACTTTCCAGTATCTGCAGTCCTCACCACCGCCAGATACACACAACTAGAACAATGGGACATGGAGCCAACTAAGGGAGCAGGCTTTCTTGGATCTGGTAATGGATAATGAAGCAGGTTATTAAATGACCAGAGTTAAAAAACCCACTTAGAATTAGTAATTATAATACTGTAGTACAGAATTTATTTTTCAGATACAGTATGAGAAACTGGATATGGAAACAAGTGCACTTCACTTAAATAAAGGAATTACAATGAATTGAAGAAAGAGTTAGTAAAGTGAACTGGGAGGAATAGACTAGCAGGAATAACAGTAAGCAAGCAGTGCAAGACATTGAAAGAGGTAATTCATAACTCTCAGCAAAATACACTCCAGTAAGGAGGAAAGATTCCAACAGAGGGATAAACCAGCCTAGGCTAACCAAGGAAGTGAAGGAGAGTTTAAAGTTGAAAGGCATATAAAAGGAAGTAAAAAGTCAGAGGTAGCCCCAAAGACTGAGGCAAATTCAGAAACCAACAAAGGACTACCAAAAAAAGACAAATTAAACTGAGAGGAAGCTAGCGATAATTAAAAAAAAGTTTCTTTTAATAATATAAAAAGCAACAGCGAGGTCAAAGTGAATACAGGCCTCTTAGAAAATGAATCGGTTGTGGTGGCAAAGAGGAACAAGGAAATAGCAGAGGGGAGTTAAACAGACATTTCGCATTTGCCTTTATGGCAGAAGATACTTCAAACATTCTGTTAATACAAAGAATACTGTGGAGGAAGGTAGCCACAAACTAGTATTAGACAAGCTAATGGTGCTAAATGCAGGTAAGCACCCTGGCTTTGATGGTTTTCATTCTAGGATCCTAAAAGAGGCAGCAATGGAGAAAGTGGATGCACTGGTTGTAACTCTCCAAAAATCATTGGATTCTGTCAAAGTACCAGGGGATTGAAAAACTTTTAATATGACACCCCTATTCAAAAAGGCAAGGAGGCTAAAAAATGGATAGCTCTAGGCTAATTAGCCTAAAATGTATTGTTGGAAAAGTGACTGAATCAATTAGTGAGGACGTAATAGCTGAACATTTGGAAATTCATAATCTAAATCAAGTACAGTCAACATGACTTTCTGAAAGGGAAATGGTGCACAACTAATTTAAGAATTTTGAGAAAGTCTCAACCAAAGCAGGGAGAGGGGAAAATCAGTGGATGTGTTGTATTTGGACTTCCAGAAGGCATTTGATGAGGCACTTTCTAAAAGTGCCTTATCAAATGCCTTCCCATGGTGTCGAGGGTAGGATATTGGCACGAACAGAGAATTGACTAATGGTCAGGAAACTGCCAGTCGAACAAGGGGTTATTTTTCAGATTGGCAACCATAATCAGTAGCGTTCCATAGGGACAATGCTTGAACCACAACTATTTACAATATATGTTGATGACTTGGAGGAAGGAAGTGAAAATACTGTAGCCAAATTCGCAGATAACATCAGTGAAAAGGCAGTTTGACAGAGGAATATTTACACCATACAAAGAAATAATGATAGGTTAAGAGGGCAAACAGTTGGCAAACGGAGTATAACTTAGGAAAATATGTTGTTAACTTGGAAGGGAGAACTAGAGAGCAAAATATTACGCCAATGGAGAAAAACTGCAGAAAGTTGCAACACAAAAGGACAAAGATACCTCCACATGAAGTACAAAGCTAGCACACAGGTGCAGCAGGTATTCAAAGTTTAACGGAATTTTGGCCCTTATTTCAAGGGGGTTGGAGCATAAGAGTAAAGAAATCTTACTGCAACTGTGCAAGGTACTGATGAGAACAAATCTGGAGTATTAAGTGCTGTTTTGGTCCCCCGATTTAAAGGAATAACATCATTTCATTGGAGGAAGTTCAGAGAAAGTTCACTCAGATGATCCCTGGGATGGAGGGATTGTCATATGAGCAAAGGCTAAATAGGTTGAGATTAAATTCGCTAAGGATGAGGGGTGATCGCGTTGAAACACAATTCTTAAGGGGTAAGACAAAGCAAATACTTAGTGAATGTTTCATGAGAATGTCTTTGCCTCCACAGCTCTGTGGCTCCAGAGTCCTTGAGTATATTTAAGGCGGAGATCGATTTCTGATCAGTAGAGGGAATTAAGGGTTATGGGGATAGGGCAGTAAATTGGATATGAGGAGTGCCAGAACAGCCATGATCCTATACAGCAGGGGAGCAGATTTGAAGCACCAAATGGCCTATTCCTGTTTGTATTTTCTATGTCCCAAGTTTCCACTGGTGGCGGTCATCCTCTAAAAGTCTACAGGCTTGGTTTTGGCGACTCTTCTACAAAGTGGAAGAT
Source organism: Chiloscyllium plagiosum (assembly GCF_004010195.1). Taxonomy (NCBI): domain Eukaryota; kingdom Metazoa; phylum Chordata; class Chondrichthyes; order Orectolobiformes; family Hemiscylliidae; genus Chiloscyllium; species Chiloscyllium plagiosum. The sequence goes on along the minus strand of NC_057733.1, from coordinate 52,092,500 downwards.
GGTAATTTGTATTTTAAAACGGAGGAATAGTTTTACAAATAGAATTGCAGATCAGTTACCAAAAAATCATTCATGGAGAAAATACTGGAGTTTATTATAAAATACATAACAACAGAACACTTGGAAAGTATTAACAGGATTGGACAAAGCCAGCACGGGTTTAGGAAAGGCAAATCAAGCGTAACAAATCTATTGCGGTCTTTTGAGGATGTAATTAGATTAATAGATAAGGGAGAATAAATGGACGTGATGCATCTTGATTTTCAGGCAGGTTTTGATACAGTATAAGTGTAATATATTGGTATGGATTGAGAATTCTGACATGAAAAAGTGGATCATTTTCCTGGTGGCAGGCAGTAACTAACAGAATATCACAAGGATCAGCGTTTGGGTCCCAACCATTCACAATATAAATGAACTAGAGGAGGGCACAAAAAGCAACATTCTCAAGTTTGCTGATGTCAAAACTAGGTGGGTTGAGTGTTGAGGAGAGAGAAAGGAGGCTCCAGGATGATTTAGACTAGTTGAGTGAGCAACAATCAGATGATTTAGACTAGTTGAGTGAGCAACAATCAGTAGATAAACAATCATGGCTAAACATGAAGTTATAAACTTTAGTGTGAAAACAGAAAGGCAGAAAGTCATTTAAATGGTGACACACTGGGAAATGTGGATGCACAAAAGGATCTGGGTCTCCTTGTACACCAAAACAGACAGCCATGTAGATCAAGCAATTAGAAAGGTAAATGGTACAATGACCTTCATTTCAAGAGGTTTTGCGTTCAGAAATAGTCTTGTTTAATGCAGTTACACAAGGCCTTGATGAGACCACACCTGGAATATCGTGCGCAGATTTGGTCTCCTCGCCCAATAAAGATAATACTTGCCATAGAGGGAGTGCAGCGGACGTTCACGAGGCTGAAACCGGGGGTGGCAGGACTGTCCTATGAGGAGAGATTGGTTTAGAAGGATGAGAGATCTGATTGAAACGTATAAAATTCTAACAGGGCTTGACAAACTGGATGCAGGGAGGATTTTTCCCTGGCTGGGGAGTCTAGCACCGAGGACACAGTCTCATAATATTAAGTAGGCCATTTAGGATCAAGATGAGGAAAAATGCCTTCACGCAAAGGGTTGTTCCCGTTGGGGAATTCTCTACTACAGAAGGTTGTGGAGGCCAAATTACTGATTATTATCACACAAGATACAGACATATGCTTAGATTTTAAAGCTTTGAGGAATAGGGAGAGCAAGTAGGAACATGGCATTAAGTCAAGAGGATAAGCCATGATTCTACAGAATGGTGCAGCAGACTCAGAGGGCTGAATAGCTATTCTTGTGCCTAATTTCGCCCCACAGCCTGATCTGCCATTTAATCAAAAGTAATCTAATTATGGCCTCAACTGACTGATCCTTAAAAAATGTTTACATCAAACATCTGTCTAACACAGGCTCAAATACAATCATCCAGCCTCCATTGAAGTTGCTGCTATCCTCTCTCAAATGGGAGGAAATTCTAGCCGAACGTGATTCAATATTGACATTCAAAAGATTTTGGTAAACACTTGCTTGACCGGGAAAACATTTAGGGATACGTGGAATGAGCATGCAAGGGATTTAATGGATAGCTCTACCAACAAATCACAGAAACAAAAAAAAAAAGAGCAATAGTCAATTCTATCCTTTAAACGTACTCCACCATTCAGTATGATCATGGGTGATCATCCAACTCAACAGCCTAGTCTCACTTTCCCCCATATCCATTGATCCCTTTAACCCAAATGGTTAACTCTTTTATCAAATCATGCAATCTTTGGCCTCAAATGTTTTCCACTGTATCAGATTCTACAGGCTCACTACTTCCTGGGTGAAGAAATTTCTTATTTCAGTCCTGAACAGTTTATTCGTATCTTTGGACTGTCACCCCAGCTCTGGACTCCCTTGCCATCCCGAATATCCTTCTTGCATCCACCCTGTCTAGCCCTATTAGAATTCTATAGGTTTCTGAGATTCCTCCACCCCCCCACCAATTCATCTGAACCCAAGTGAATATATTCTAACCGATGCAAATTCTCCTCATTCATCAGTTCTGCCACCCCAGAAATCTGAGAGGAAATTGCCCACAACAGTATTCAAAGCTGTATATCTGTTTTGCAGGGGAAATAGTCACAGGAGATTCTCTCATTCATTGATCTCTGTACTCTTCTTTAGGTTTTCACACTAGACATCAAATCAATGCCATTTAAAAAATTACATCACCACCTTGTACAAGGTGCATATACTCATGGCACACAGTGAACCCATCATAAATAAAAAGGTTCACAAAAGAGTGACCAGCTATTGGAGGTCATATATATGGGTGCAAAATTAACAAAGGCCCCAGAACCACTGAGTAATTTTATCCTTATTTGTAACAAATATAACTAAACCACAATTACTAGAACCTACAAAAAAGCAGAAAGCTTTTTAACCTGGAGGTGGCATTGGAGGTCTCATTGCTGGTTGCTGAGGTGGTATTCCTTGCTGTGGTGGTATCATGCCACCCATTGGCCCAACTGGTGGTGGCCCCAGAGGTGTCTGGCCTTGCCGAGGGATGTTACGCTGGTACTTTGGAAACTGAGCTCGCCTTTCCTCCTAAGCAGCAGATAAAAGAAAATTGCACAGGTGCATTAGTTTTCTTTAAAGCGATACAAGTTTAAAACCCATTACTTTTTTTTTTAAATATCAGTCTGGCACACAAGTTAAATCCAATTAAGACAAAAGGATTTTGTTTGAATGTTTGAAGAATGACTTACACACTTACCAGAGATATATCCTCATCTGGATGGATCAACTTACTAGTTGCACTAGTTGTAGTTAGAGTGGCAGGCTTACTAGTTACAGGGATGGTTGGTTTGGCTGTAGAACTGCTTGACGTGCTGGTAGCAGTAGCTGTTGACTGTGTGTATGCTGGGAATGTGGGCTTTGGAGGTTCTGCAGTAGTAGCAGGCGTACTGTTGAGGGGTTTAAAATCCGTACCCACAGGTCCAGAAACAGATTGCTGGCTCTGTTGAATTAACACCACAAGAAGTTAGATTTATTGCATATCCCAAAATAAAAATCAAAACCAAGCCACAAGCAAAGCAGTTTAATTTTCCAAAAAACATGCTATTCTAAAAATGCAGGTTTACAAGTTTCAATTGTACTGACAATTCAGATTAAGTATCCTCAGAAGCATTAGAGGAACAAAAAAAATGTGAAATTTAGAACAAATAGCTCAATTTAAACTGGCAAACCTTCAGCAGTATCTGCAGATATAAAGCTGCCGGATGTGTATTTGTGATTGCTTTTTATATAGAAATGCTAACTCTACAAAGTAGTACAGCACACTACACCAGATTAGCATTGCACAGCCCATACACACTCCAAAAGCCTCTAAAGCTAGTTTATAGCATGCTCAAGAATTATTCTGGCAAGTGAAGCACTGTGAATTAGTCTAACACCAGAATTGATGGAATCTGCCTGCGTACTTGTGCTGCACTAGGAAACAGAGGTTTAGAGGAAGTTGAGAGATTTGCTGAATTTGATGAAGCTGTTGTGGAGGCTGTAGTTGTGCTCGAAACACGAGTCCCCATCTGAAGCATAAAAAGAGCAGACAATGAAAATCCTCATCAGCTGCCAGTACTCTACACTATAAGGGTGACTGTCAGAAATTAAATGCATTAAAACCTAGAGGCACTTAAAGTTCCTATGAAACAGTTTACAGAGAACCCTGAATACTTGTAGACCTCATCTAGACCAGATAGAGACTAAAGTTATTCACACATCAGGAAACAGTCATGGTGCACTGATATTTCACAGGTAAACAAGATATTCCAACACTGATAATGCCCATTAACACGTGCTTACTTGGCCGGCACTGGGGAAGAGTGGCTTTGCAATGGGAGGCTGTGGACTAGGTCCAGGTAATGGTGCTCGACTGGGTAAACCAGGTGGAACCACCGGCTGCGACTGGGTCATTGATGGTCCACCTGGACGTGGAACAGGCGGTGGCATACCTGGAATGATACAAGAAAACTATTAGAAAGAAATCAAACAAGACCTAAAGCCTTGCAAAACAGTTAAGGTGCAATCTTGAACTTCAATTAATTGCTGCAAAATACTTACTTAATACAAAGAATATTGTTCAGAAATCCAAGTTCATTTGAATCAATTTACTTACTTACCAACAAAACCACTGATTTATTTGGAGACTGTAAACGGTCATCAGATTACATTAATCTATAAAGTAGTCTTAGGTTTACATGCTTTCTTTAAAAAAAAAAGACATTGAATATTCTGCATCAGTAGTGTCTTCAAATATTTACCTGGATAGATAAAGCTCAGAATTTATTACCAGTTTATAGTGGAAGAAATTAGATGAACTGAGGAACAGAAATCTTAAAATTTAGAATTAGTGGGCCTTTAAGCCTGTTCTGTCATTCAATGTCATCATGGCTGATTTTCCTATTTAGTACCCTGTTCCCACTTTCTCCTCATACTCTTTGATTCCCTTACCTCTAAGAAACTCTTCCTGAAAATGCTAATATTCAAATGTAGATAATAGGTGCAAAAGTATAAGAACATAAAGTAAAGAGTTGAGAGTTTAATTTACAGGGCAAATAAAAGAAAGGCTAAATTGGCAGAGAATGTTGGCAAAGCTGCATTTGTTGTATCAGCAGAGTGCAGCATTTGACTCGTTAATGTAGAAATATCAAGTAGAGCTTTGAAAACTCAATTATAGGATAAATGCCATATTAATTGCAGGGGGGCAATAAATAGTAGAATTATGAAGAAAGTTGAAAATTAAAATTTGTTCAAGAGAGATGTTGCTGCGAAGACCAGCATTTATTGCCCATTTCCAATTATCCTAGAAAAATGGTGAGCTACCTTTTTGAATTAATGCATGCCATATGGTCGAGGTCGAGCCAGTGCTGTACACGAGGGAGTTCCATGATTTTAGCACAATTACAGAGGTAATGGTGATACAGTTTCAAGCCAGGATGATATGTGACTTGAAGGGAAACTTGCAGACTGTGATGTTCCCATATACCTGAGTATCCTCCCTTGTCCTTTCAGACAGCAATGAAAGGTGCTGTCAAAGTACACTGAATTCCTGCAATGTATTTAAGATAACCACTGTGTACTGGTGGGAAGCGAGTGAATTATTAATGTGATGAATATGGTGCCAATCAAGTACTGCTTTATCCTGGATGAAAGGCTTCCAAAACCACATACAAACGGACAAAAGACTGGTGCCAGGAATGCCTGCGAATTTAATAGGCAACATACCCACTGAAGAATTCCCAGTGCCTAACCTGCTCTTATAGCCACACTATTTAAAATGCTAGTTACACAAAAATTTGATTAATGACAACCCCTCAGGATTTTCATATGGGGGCAATGTAGTGAGGGCAATCCTGTTGTATGTCATGCATTGATTGTCAGCATTTGGTACTTAACTGGCAAGCAAAATCTGCAACAGACTTTAGTCCAAGCTTGAATGTTGGCCGGGTCTTCTTGTATGCTGGCATTGGTATGCAGTGCATCACTACTTGAGGAGTTGGAAATAGTAGTGAAAACAATTTATCTCCACTTCTGACCTTATGAATGAGGGAAGGTCATTGATGAAACAGGTGAAGACAGTTACGGTTAAGACATTTGCAAGGATTTGTGGTACAGTGAGAATGCCCATACCTCTGGAATAGGAGGCTGGGGTTCAAGTCCCACCTGTTATTACAATAGACTTCATCTGATGAGTTGCACAACATCTTTTATTGGTGCTTCCTCCAGGTAGGGAACAATCATTTGGACTTGTTAATTACTCACACTCAATTCTCTGTCAAACTGATTTACAAGTTTGAGATTTTTTTTCTGACATAAGGTGCTTTCTTTTAAAAATAAAAATACCATTGGATCTCCTGTGGCATCACCCAAGTCTAGAAAACTGTATTTCCCTTAAAGTGGATTAGTACTGCTACAGTAGTGGATACAGGGATCTGCATGTACATCAAATGGTAAAAGACAGAAGCCACAGGTTCAACTGTCACTGAATAGTGCCCCCATTAAAGATTACCAGACACCTATAAAATGTATTATGTGGATTTTATGTCTAATTCTATGATTTCACAGTAATTGGTATAAAGACTGGATTTTTTTTTTAAAATTGTTTTTCAAAATGATTTTACATAATTTACGGGTCACAAGAAGTTATTCAAGGCAGATATGAGACATTTAGGTGAGCATATGCAAGTAGAGATGCAGCATGTACAAAAAGCATCTCTCTTGCTACCAAAGCTAAATTTGACTAATCACATCAATATATGGAAATAAGTGCTTTGGGACATAACAGTACATTTATGTATTGCTCTAAATAACTTGATGCCAAGATTCTCTGCATACAGACCTAAATTGCTGCCAACTGTTTTCAAATACCCACCAGGATGCATGCCTGGCATCATGGGTGGCATTCCAGGTCCTGGAGGCATCATTCCACCCATGGGCATCATCCTGTTATAACAAGAGTGAACATAAATCACATTTCAAAATCAAGATTGAATATAAAGATAAGGACTCAGTGATGCATAGGTAATACAGACATCAAAATGCAATTTAGATTTTGGGGGCTAAAACTGCCTTTGCATACCAGGTTAAGGTGAATGGCAGTGGGAAGCCAGCCAGAGTTACTGTGTATGATTTCTATCAGCGCCTGTAGCTGAAACCGCATCTATTTCACACAACTTTGGGTCAATACCCACTGGTAAATAATGGGCAATTTGGAAAGACATCAAAGTAACTCACATGGAACCATAAAGTTAAAGCAGAAAACAGATCAGAACTTCTTTAAATGAAAATTCATTTCTCACAATTCACAAATTTAAATCGTTCTGAGCAAACATCAGGCAGTTAGAAACCTGGATTTGAGGAAGCATCATTTCCCACCTTAATGCTGGGAAGCAAGGGTAATTAGAGCCTAGCGAGCTCATCTTATAATCACACAATTAATATACATAGACAAGACCAAGACATAAAAGCAAACTCGTGCCATTAAATAAATTGAGAACACTAACCCTGGAGGCATTCCTGGCATTACTGGTGGCATTCCTGGCATCATGGGAGGAACACCTGGGACCACTGGTGGCATCCCTGAAAAAAATAAATGCAGCCGTGTAAAGACTAAATTCACAAATAATCCTGGAACACTCCGATCAAGGAATGTGCCTGATGTCAAATAAAATGCTGTCCCTTAGGTCCCTTTTATATCTTTCCCCTCTCACCCTAAACCTATACCCTTCTAGATCAGGACTTAGTCACCCCAGGGAAAGGACTTTTGTCTATTTACCCTATCCATGCTTCTCGCGATTTTATAAACCTCTATAAAGTCACCCCACAGCCTCAGACACTCCAGGGAAAACAGCTCCAGCCTATTCGTCCACTCCCTACAGCTCAAATCCTCCAACTCTGGCAAAATCCTTGTAAATCTTCTCTGAACACATCTTTCCCATAGGAAGAACAGAACTGAACACTATATTCTAAGTGGCCTAACCAATGTCTTGTACAGCCACAACATGACCTCCCAACTCCTGTACTCAATGCTCTGACCAATAAAGGAAAGCATACCAAACACTTTCTTCACTATCCTATCTACATGCAACTCCACTTTCAAGGAGCTATGAACCTGCACTCCAAGGTCTCTTTGTCCAGCAACACTCCCTAGGACCTAACCATTAAATATATTAAGTCCTGCTAAGATTTGCTTTCCCAAAATGCAGCACCTCACATTTATCTAAATTAAACTCCTTCTGCCGCCACTCCGCCCACTGGGCCATCTGATCAAGATCCTGTGGTAATCTGAGGTAACCTTCTTCGCTGTCCACTACACATCTAATTTTGGTGTCATCTGCAAACCTACTAACTATACCTATGTTCACATCCAAATTATTTACATAAATGATGAACAGTAGTGGACCCAGTACCGATCGTTGTGACACAGCACTGGTCACAGGCCTCCAGTGTGAAAATCAACCCTCCGACTTCCAATTTTGAACTAGTTCTGTATGCAAATGGATAGTTCTCCCTACATTCCATGAGACCTAACCTTGTTAACCAGTCTCCCCTGAGGAACCTAGTCAAACGCCTAACCGAAGTCCATATAGATCACATCAACTGCTCTGCCATCAATCTTTGCTACTTCTTCAAAAAACTCAATCAAGTTTGAGAGACATGATTTCCCACGCACAAAGTCATGTTGACTATCCCTAATCAGTCCTTCACCTTCCAAATACATGTAAATCCTGTCTATCAGGATTCCCGCCAACAATCTGCCCACCGATATCAGGCTCACCGGTCTATAGTTCCCTGGCTTCTCCTTACCACCCTTTTAAATAGTGGCATCATGTTAGCCAAACCCCAGACTTTCAGCACATCACCAGTGACTACCAGTGATAGAAATATCCAAGCAAGGAGCCCAGCAATCACTTCCCTAGCTTCCCACAGAGTTCTAGGGTACACTTTCAGGTCCTGGGCATTTATCCACTTTTATGCATTTCAAGACATCCAGCACGGCCTCCTTTGTAATATGGACAGTTTTCAAGATGTCTCCATCTATTTCCCCACATTCTATTCCTTCCATGTCCCTCTCCACAGTAAACACAGATCCAAAAATACTCATTTGAATCCATTTCCTGCAGCTCCACACATAGGTTACCTCACTGATCTTTGAGGGACCCTATTCTCACCCTTTTCTCCTTAATGTATTTGTAAAAGGCCTTTGGATTCTCTTAACCCTATTTGCCAAAGCTATCTCATGTCCCATTTTTGCCCTCCTGTTTTCCTTCTTTAGGATACTTCTCATGCCTTTATATTCTAAGGATTCACTCAATCTCTCCTGTCTATACCTGACACATGCTTCCTTCTTTCTCTTAACCAAAACCTCTTTCTCTAGTCATCCAGCATTGCCTACACGTCCCATCCTTTCCTTTCACCTTAACAAGAACATACTGTCTCTAAACTAGTTACCTAATTTTTGAAAGCTTCCCATTTTCCAGCTGTCCCTTTACTTGCTGACATTTGCCCCCCATCAGCTTTTGTAAGTTCTTGCCTAATACCATCAAAATTGGCCTTCCTCCATCTTAGAACTTCAACTTTTAGATCCGGTCTATCCTTTTCCATCACTATTTTAAAACCAGTAGAATTATGGTCGCTGGACCCAAAGCACTTCCCCCACTGACACTTCAGTTATCTGCCCTGCCTTATTTCTCTGCTGTCATAAGTTGATCAGAAAATAAACTTTTAGGCCGGAGTGGAAAATTATTGAAATAATTAAGAAGTGCATATACAGAAGATCTCCAATGCACAGCTCATGAAAAATAAAGGAGCCTTGAGATCAAGGAAACTTTAAACTGCTTACAGTCCAGCTTCCTGGTCAGTAATTGGCCCTTTTTATTTCTAGTTCAATAGATGAATTCTTATGATACTTTTTTTCAAGCTTGGGGTGGCAATGGCCTGGAAGTATTATTGCTAAACAAGTATTCCAGAGACCCAGGTAATGTTTCCCAAAAGAATCTGACTGCTGATACAAAGTCATGGCTAGTAGCAAAAGATACTCATTGGGGAATGCAAACCAAACATAAGCATTAAACTTAATCTAGAAAAAAAAAGTGTGTTTCCCCTTCGGGTGCCCCAGTTTGCTCCAAAGATGTGCAGGTTAGGTGGACTGGCCGTGGTAAATGCAGGGTTAGAGGGATAGGGTGGTGGTCTGGGACTGGGTGGAAATCTCTTTGGAGGGTCAGCGTAGACTTGGCTGGCCAAGTGGTTTCTTTCCACACTGTAGGGATTCTATTGTTCTAACCCACAATACACATTCTGCTAAATTAGTAAAATTAAACATGCTCTCTTTTGCCCAATGGAACCAAAAGTAAATAAGTACAGCAGGACAAGCTCAATCATCTCACTTCGGTCACGCAAAGCAGGGGTTCTAAGAAAGAATAAAGTAGATTGTGTCACCTGGAGGAATTCCAGGTGCACCCGATACAGGGTGTATGCTTGACTGGTTCATACTCGAAACAAAATTCTGTTGTTGCTGCATCCCTTGCTGCTGGTACGAAGTCCCAGCTTCTGCATCGTCATCATCAAACTCATCAGAATCATCATCTTTCTGCTTCTTTTTTTGACTTTCCGCTAGTGAAAAATACAAATGTTTGAACACTTGCATTGTAAAGCAGCTTGGAAGGAAGCAAGTTCAGCACAACACATTTATAATCAGCTTTAATCTGTCCACAAATACTTTCTTTTATCATTCTCCAGTAGACATCTTTATACCACGGAATTAATGAAAGGTAGACAACATGGGTGACCATTCAATACAGACAACATGGACAGTGTGTCCCAATTGGTTAACAGATACGTGGTGCGGCACAGTGGCAGTGGTTGGTGCGGTACGGTGGCACTGTGGTTAGCACTGTTGTCTCACAGCGCCAGAGACCCGGGTTCAATTCCCGCCTCAGGCGACTGACTGTGTGGAGTTTGCACATTCTCCCAGTGTCTGCGTGGGTTTCCTCCGGGTGCTCTGGTTTCCTCCCACAGTCTAAATTGCTCGTAGTGTTAGGTGAAGGGGTAAATTTAGGGGTATGGCTGGGTTGAGTTTTGGCGGGTCGGTGTGGACTTGTTGGGCTGAAGGGCCTGTTTCCATACTGTAAGTAATCTAATCTAAATAACATAACAGACTAAACTTTGTTTTATTATAGTGCATTTCCAGCAAAACTTCCAACTGTTACGACTAATTATGCCTCTCTTCAATGTTAAAAGACCCAAGACAGCACTTCCATCCCGACCATTCCATGAAGTTCAAAAGCAAAACCATGGGAACTCCTTGCCTTTGCAGCCTCGTGCCACATTACAAAATGAAATTATCCATTCAGTCAATGTACAGCCCTACATTGTGAAATTCCACATTGAAAGATATCCAGTCAATTCAAGATCAGTTAAATACATATGGTTCACACTAAGTAAGCTAGAGTGATGGAGTCTCACTGGCTATTCAAAGAGTTTCCATTCTGGATCATTAGCAAGTGATCATAGTGGAAAAAGTGCAAAAGTGTTCGTGGTTGAAACTTTACCACATTCAGCTAATGGCCTTTCTCATTCACTTGGGCAAGATAGAATGTTGGTGCGATTGATAGAGCATTTGAAACCATCCCTCACGAATGAAAGACAAATAGGAGTCAAAGAAAATCACAACTCAATACAATTTACTGTTTTTAATCAAACTCCATAATCTACAAGAAGTGTAATTTGTTACTTTCTTTACCAGCCTGAACAAATTGATATTAAAAAAAACTTTCAATTCACTCAGTGCAAAGAGCTATGTAAATACAAGTTATGAATGGAATATCATAAGACGATTCACAGAAGCACAAAACAAAGTTACATCAAGCCATCCAAGGAGATATTACTGGTGACAAAATGCTTGGTCAAAAATTAAGTTTTAAAGAGAGTGTGTCTTAAAGGAGAAGCCAGGTACTGAGGAACCTCTGGACATCAGAGGCATTACCTTCCAGATTAGACATTTAAAAGATTCCAAAGTAGAAGATCCCAGGCGTTCCGCAAGGTTAGGGGAGTTCTCCCTATATCCTAGTCAACATTACACCTCAATAGATATCACCAAAAGTAAAACTACCTGATTTATTGTTATTTAACTGCACACAAATGATTGAGAGGGTAATGCAAATATACTTGACCTGATTTGGCTTCCCCATCTGTCTACAGTATAGTTCAGTGTCACAAGACAATTGCCACTTCAATGATTCAATTTATCCATGAGGTGATTCAAGTGGTAATTTAAAAGGGAGAAAGCACTCGGATTCTCATTCTCAATTTTTGCCCTGAAATGTCTGTCAGAAGTAAACCTAAGGCAAAGTATACACGGTCAAATATGCTAACAGCATTCACTTTCAAGGCTCCACAGGAATAATAAACAAAAAAGTGATTCATTCTCCTTACAACTTGCTGATTGTGTTTTTCTCCCCCCACCCCAACTTGAAATAAGACTTTATTCTAGTTGGCACTGGAACAAATGTTTTTTCTTGCTTGGGAAAAGCACTTGTGGAAACAATGGCTGAGTCTTAATGCCATGAGAGATAATAGAAACTTACTTTAACATTAAATTGATAAGAGAATATGACACTACTCACCTTGAGTCTTTTGTTCAAGCAATCGTCTCCTTTCTTCCATATCCTTTTCGGGAATCCCTTCCATTCCATAGATTTCTAATTCAATATCTGTTCTTCCTGGGATTGCATTTGGAACAGCATCTATCGTTTCCTTATGAACCTATGCACGACAAAAAGTCACAAATTTCAAATGTTGCTGAGACAATGTACTAAGAATACCAAGGTACAAAAGATTTTTAATGCATTGAATCAATTATGAATTGAAATAACACACAAACTGCAGAACTAGCCTAGGACCGAGAAAGAAACATGACTAATAATTTTATCAAATGAGGCTGTTTGATCCAGAAAGATTGATCCAAGTAGTTCAGTCTTTAACATGCTACATTTTCTCACGCGCATATTGCCCCATCTTTATTCCAAACTAAAATCCAGAAATTCATGTTTAGAACTTCTCACTGGCTTGACCAAAACCAGCTTTTATTTTGAACAGCTATCAAGTTGTCCCCTTAAACATTTCTCAAAAGCAAGCCTCAATTTCCCTACCTAATTTAAATGCTTAGTCACTGTAGTCACTCTAAGGCTTTGGCAGCCTTCATAAAGTGTGATGTCTGGGAATTAGAGACAGTATCGATATAACGGTCAGAGACAAAATGAGTCCTGAAACATTTTACTGTCTCTTGTCCTTCCAAAGATGGCTAATGTTGCAAATCACATGATATAGTAAATCCTCTATCCGCAAAATTACAAATTTGCCAATCTGTGCCAAAAATCTAAGTAACAAAATTCAACATCAATGGGCAAAATTTCTAGCCTCCTTTCAACTGAACTCTTTACTCTCAAATTTCATCATTCACAGGGATTCTCAGGAACTGAACGCTCGTGGATACAGAGGACTGCACAAGCAGCAAATTTAACTAATGGTCAACTAACTGTTGGATTTGGTGATGACATTTAATGAGAAACGCATCAACCAAGTTAACTAAAACAAAACAGGGTCTGTTTCATCTCAACTTGTTTGGAATCAGGGGGTATGTGCAGCAAAAACTCCAACTCATTTATTTCAAAACTTCTTCAGATTGTTTCAAACTGAAATGTAAATTTCACATGCAACCACCAATCTTAACCACTTTATCACAAGGTGACAATGAGCTTGCTTTGAATCTAGTAAAATTTCCAGTGACAAAATAAGACCAGAGTAAAATAACACACACTCAAGACATGGGATTTAGTGTTTTAAAGAAAAATAAATTTCTATATTCTATGCTCAGCATCAAAATCTCTCAGATGAGTTAAACAATGATTCTTTCTGGACAATCCAATTATCACAGAATTTCCATCACCCATTTTAGCACAGGGGTTTTTCCACGAGAATCTCTTAATGCTAGAGATCTGTAATAGTTACATACTATTAGAAATAGACCTGACATCAAGGATATAAGTGACGTACTTCAGTCAGGATACAGATTAGCAATAATATTCTGTAGTCATTGAATTGGCAACTCTATGAACAAGAAAGGTTAATAACTTATGGACATTTGGCCCCCATTCCTATTAACCAAGATAAACTACATATATCATACAATAATACCAAAGTATCTATAAATTTTTTGGAAGTATTTAAATAAAAAAAGCACAACAAAGATTGAGAGGTGTCTTAATCGAGACATGCAAGATAATCAGAGGGTTAGATAGGGTGGTCAGTGAGAACATTTTTCCTTAGATGGACAAGGCCAACAGAGGGGACATTCTACCCGCAACAGTAGTAGACTCGCTGATGTTAAGGGCATTTAAATGGGCATTGGACATACATAAGGATAATAATGGAACGGTGTAGGTTAGATGAACATTAGATTAATTTCATAGGTCGGCGCAACATTGTGGGGCAAAGGGCCTGCACTGCACTATCATTCTACGTTCTAACAACATTTAAAAAAGTAGACATTTCCCATATTAAGCATGCTCATTTATAGATCCCGTGGTCTGAACAGCACGAATTAAACATTTCTTGCCAGGTAGATTGGTTCTGGTCATCAACAATTTAAGTGAGGCTTATTTGGTTGTATGTTGAAACATAATGGAAGGTTGAATTGATTTACCATAAGAAATTTGGATTAACTCAGATTTAGCCAAAGTCCTGCCCTATTAGGAAAACTCAAGCCATTGTGGGAAGGATCATTTCTACAACTTCCTTCCCATTCATCTCTCTCCGGTTAAACCAGACAATTTATAATCCAAGCATCTTGTTTGATGTTAGGCCAAGTGCCTGGCCCCATGCCCACACTTTTTTCCCCCCCCCCAAGATATATCAAACTAACTTTAACACGTGTTGCGGTAATGAACAGTGAACTTGTTGAACGCAAAGTTGCAAACTGATGTTATACTGAATGCAGTTTGCTTATTAACAAACTTAGTTTACTTTGGTGGGATCGGAATTAGATCCTTACAATCAAATGTGCACGAGACAACTGATTAGAATTATCCTGTACCAAACTTTCGAAAAAAAAACTGCAGCTTTAACCATACTTGTCTTTGTAAAATGAACAAGATTAGATCAACAAACCCTGTGGACTATTACAATGTGACCTGTTCCTATAGTAAATAATTTAAAATCGGAAAGGAGCATTACAATACTCAATGTAGGCAAACATTCAACTTAATATCATTTCCATTACTTAAGTGTCCATAATGCTCATTAAAGCCACTAGCAAGCTGGACTATTTGCCACCTCAGAATGTGAACTGTTTCAAATCCAGCAAATACCAACCAAATTTCATGCTCAAGGACAAATATCGCACTCAGTTTATATTTCATAATATCAGACAGGAACAACAATCGGGTTAAAGTGGCACTAATGAGAAAAAGTCAGTCTACAGGAATCTTTACTTAAAGATTTTAATCAGATCTCTCTGAATTAAAACATAACAGTAAAAGTATTCAAAATAATCTACAAAGGGAGATTCAGAACACGACAAAACACCACATAGTGCTGTCGTCTATGTATCAGAATTAAGTCATTTAAGACAATTACAAAGCCCTGCACAGTGCCTGCTTGTCAACTGGGAAGTCTATTCTGGTGCAAAAGTTTATTTATAATGAAAGGAAATCTCAACATCCTGTTTAAAACATACTTATTCTGTTTTGCACCGTTCCACTGCACTCAGATGGCAAAAAGACAGTTCTCAAAGACTCCCCAAATATCACTTAAAACTCTTAAAGGTTGCTTCAACATGCCCACAAACAGTTAAAGTATCCAATTTTCAGGTGAAACATCAGTCTATTCAGAGAAAAGTGCACAATTGGAAAATCTAGTGAGGCAATTCTGACAATTTATGCAAAAAGATTTATTTTGTTTGCACTTTAACACTTTTACTATGCAGAAACAAACATTTACTACAGGGGAGTACATTTCAGAAGTAATGAGGCAGAAAAAAACTAGAAATAAAATGTTCAACACTGATTCTTCTTTATGCTCAGTTCAGTTAATGTTCAATTCAATTACCTCATTGACTATATTCAGTAACTGAACATGTGTTGCTGGAAAAGCGCAGGTCAGGCATCATCCAAGGAGCAGGAGAATCGACGTTTCGGGCATGAGCCCTTCTTCAGGAATCATGCCTGAAACGTCGATTCTCCTGCTCCTTGGATGCTACCTGACCTGCTGCGCTTTTCCATCGACACATTTTCAGCTCTGATCTCCAGCATCTGCAGTCCTCACTTTCTCCTATATTCAGTAACTGCAAATTTAAAATTTACATAAATATAGAGAATTTTTAGTGTTACTTCAACTAAAATAATCTTAAATATGTTGGCACATTAACCAGTAAGATACCTGCATGCAGTGAATAGCAAGACCTGGACCTGTGTACAACTTTTTATGACATATGTGACATTTGAAATGTTTTGCTTTCTGGTGCTGGATAAGGATCTTCTCATCATCAAAGTCTCTGTTACAGTACCTGGACATCTGTGGTCAAGGAAATGGAAACAAAAAGAAATAGAATACGAACACATACTATGCAGACAAAACTAGTCATTCCAATCCAAATGAAATTACCATGCAACCAATACAGTTTAGATTGGCAGCCCATCTAAACGGCCGCATCTTAGAAATCTCCCATCTTATCTTTGTTTTTAAACGACAATATGTAGTTCAAAAGAACAACAGTTTTAGGGGAAAGCGTTGGAAGGTACTCTTAACATGTCAATGCATGAAGATTTGCCATTCCACACATGAATCGCTAGCCTAGCTTTTGTTTTAAAACGAGCAGTTCTTTCGGCCGTGGCCATTGGGGATAAAGTCAAGTCTGAGTAATCCTGAACTGAGCAAGGAGGAAAAACAAACCATGACGCCATTTTACAGTGAAAACAGAGGCGGCTTCTTCCCACAGTCATATAAATTGCACATGGTCACCTCTTCCTCTCCTCCGCCCCAAACACACAAGTCGCTAACGTTGCCGGTTATAACCACAGCTGAAAATGTGTTGCTGGTAAAGCACAGCAGATTTGGATGCTGCCTGACCTGCTGTGCTTTACCAGCAACACATTTTCAGCTCTGATCTCCAGCATCTGCAGACCTCACTTTCTCCTCTGGTTATAACCACAGCCCTATTTCATTATTGTCTAGTTTCCCCGGGAATCAGGGTCGACAGGCCGCCTCATAAGGCCCCCAGTCCGCATCCACCCACCCCCCCCCACTCTCCTGCAGAGGCCCGGTCGCCTTCCTCGTCTTTGTGTCCCTGCGGCCTGCCACTGTCTAATGGCGGCCGCAAAGAGCGAGGCCAGACAAGCACTAAGGATACCAGCACCACGGCTTCATCTGCTTCTTCTTCTTTCGGCCCATCCTGTTGGGCTACCTGTGAGGGCGAAAGAAAGAAAACGAGAGACGACTCCGCGATTTAAAAACAACACGCACGCCTTTCGCTCGCTCCGCTACCGCCGCAGCAACAGCCAAACAAAATGGCGCCCGCCCTCAACCGCCCCACCTCCCAACATCCGCTCCTCTGATTGGACACTGGTACAGCGGCCGTTACTAAGGCAGCAGAGTTAAAATTAGGTGTACAAAGATTTCCCCAACACAGACTGAAATTCCTCAAATATTCCAAGTTAAAAGTCACACAACACCAGGTTATAGTCCAATAGGATTAATTGGAAGCACAATAGCTTTCGGATTGTAACACAGATTGAGCCCTCCACTATCTCCTGATGAAGGAGCGTCGCTCCGAAAGCTAGTGCTTCCAATTAAATCTGTTGGACTATAACCTGGTGTTGTGTGATTTTTAACTTTGTACACCCCAGTCCAACACCGGCATCTCCAAATCAAATATTCCATATTGGCAAGGGGAGGGACACAGTCTGAAAGTTACTCAAATATTCCACATTGGCAAGGGGTGGATACAGACTGAAAATTACTCAAATATTCCACATTGGCAAGGGGTGGGATACAGACTGAAAATTACTCAAATATTCCACATTGGCAAGGGGTGGGATACAGATTGAAAATTACTCCAATATCCTACATTGGCAAGGGAAGGGATGCGTTCTGGAAATTACTCAAATTCACTGCAGTGGAGCTGGTTTCCCTGGAGCTGAGGGGTGACCTTGTAGAGGTTTATAAAATCTTGAGGGGCATTGATAGCGTAAATAGACAATAGACAAAGATTTGTTTCTCAGGGTAGGGCAGTCAAAATTAGAGGGCATAGGTTTAAGATGAGAGAGGAAAGGTTTAAAAGGGACCTCAGGGCAACTTTCTTCATGCAGAGGGTGGTGCGTGTATGAAATGAGCTGTCAGAGGAAATGGTGGAGGTTGGTACAATTACAACATTTAAAAGGTTAAAAATCAGACAACATTAGGTTATAGTCCAACAGGTTTAATTGGAAGCACTAGCTTTCGGAGCGCTGTTCCTTCATCAAGTGGCTGTCGAGTACACGATTTAAGACAGAATTTATAGCAAAAGTTTATAGTGTGATGTGACTGAAATTATACATTGAAAAATACCTTGATTGTTTGTTAAGTCTCTCATCTTTTAGAATGACCATGTTAGCTTCATTTCTTTCATATGTAAATTGCAAAACTTTTTTATTAAAAAGTTATATTCTCAAGCAAACTTTAACAATTGGTGTCAGCCCAGATCATGTATTGCGTATTAGCACCTGTGTGCTGCTCTCTGTGCCATAATGTTTAGACTGATTCTAATCTAAAAAATGAATTAACACAATCTTACGTGGATTCATGCAGTTTTTGAGCAAAGTACAATGTAACTTTGCAAGTACAGTTGCTATGCCAACAAAGTGGTGTTCAGGTATAGTCACAACACCAAGACCAAATGTTTGCATAAGAATCAGTATGGTTTTAACTCAGTTAAACAATGCAGTAGAATGGGGCAACTTTTTCACGCAGAGGGCGGTACGTGTATGGAATGAGCTGCCAGGGGAAATGGTAGAGGCTGGTACAATTGCAACATTGAAGAGGTATTTGGATGGGTATATGAATAGGAAGAGTTTGGAGGGATATAGGCCAGTTGCTGGCAGGTGGGACTAGATTGGGTTGGGATATCTGGTCGGCATGGATGGGTTGGACCAAAGGGTCTGTTTCCATGCTGTACATCTCTATGATTCTATAACTACCCAATGGCTTTAGTGGATGGAAGTGTAGCAAAACTAGCTAAGAGAACCCTGGATGCTAAAAGAGGATTTTTCCAATTATCTCTAGATGAAAACCCCAAAAGGTTAACTGCATTTACTGCACCTTTCCAGCATTATTTCTTTACAGATTGCCTTTTGTAATCGCCAGAAGTTTTTCAAAAAACAATGTTCAACCCATTGGAAGGGGTTCAACCAATGATGTAATATGTCACATGGATAACATGCTTGTACTGGGATCTACTAAAAAGCAAATTTACAGAAGAGTTAGCATAGTGATGAAAGTTCTCAGAATACAAAACTAACTTTGAATTAGAGATGCAAGTTTGCAAAACCTAAGATAAAATTTCTTGGTTACATTATCCAAACTGGGTAGCCCAATGACACAGTGGTAAGCACTGTTACCTCACAGCACCAGTGACTGGGGTTTGATTCTAGCCTTGGGTGTAGAGCTTGCACACTCCACCTATATCTGCGTGGATTTTGTCACATAAGATGTGCAGGTTAGGGAGAACTGGTCATATTAAACTGTCCATAGTGTCCATGGATGTGCAGTCTGGGTGGTAAATGTGGGGCTGCAGGATTGGGGGCTGAGTCTGGATGGGATACTCTAAGGAGGGGGGCGGTACAGACTTGATGCTAAATGGAATTTTTCCACACAATAGGGATTGTATGATTCTGTTGGAATCACAGGTGATCAACCAAAAAAAAATGTGAGAATTCCTTGTCATGAACAGCCTCAGAGATATGCTGCTTGATATGACTAGGGTAGGATCAGGGCCAATCAAGGACAGTAATGGGAAGTTGTGCGTGGTGTCTGAAGACACAGGAGAGGCACTAAATGAACATTTTTTATCAGTATTCAGACAGGAAAAAGACAATGTTGTCAAAGAGAATACTGAAATACAGGCTATTGGACTAGACAGGATTGAGGTTCATAGGGAGGATGTGTTAGCAAGTATGAAAATAGATAAGTCCCCTGAGCCAGATGGGATTTATCTGAAGATTCTCTGGGAAGCTATGGAGGAGTTTGCAGAGCCTTTGGCTTTGATCTTTATATTGTCGCTGTCTACAGGAATAGTGCCAGAAGACTGGAGGATAGCAAATGTTGTTCCATTGTTCAGGAAGGGGAGTAGAGAAAACTCTGGTAATTATAGATCAATGAGCCTTACTTCAGTTATGGGTAACCTGTTGGAAAGGATTATAAGAGATAGGATTTATTATAATCTCGAAAGGAAAAATTTGATTAGCGATAGTCAACATGGTTTTGTGAAAGGTAGGTCATGCCTCACAAACCTTACTGAGTTCTTTGAGAAGGTGACAAGACAGGTGGATGAGGGTAAAGTGGTTGATGTGGTGTATGTGGATTTCAGTAAAGCATTTGATAAGGTTCCTCATGGTAGGCTATTGTACAAAATACAGAGGCATGGGATTGAAGGTGATTTAGCAGTTTGGATCAGAAATTGGCTAGATGTAGGAAGACAGAGGATGGTGGTTGATGGGAAATGTTTATACTGGAGTTCAGTTACTAGTGGTGTGTTGCAAGGATCTGTTTTGGGGCCACTGCTGTTTGTCATTTTTATAAATGACCTGAATGAGAAATCAGAAGGATGTGTTAGTAAATTTGCAGATGACACTAAGGTCGGTGGAATTGTAGGCAGTGCCATGTTGCAAGTTACAGAGGGACATAGATAAGCTGCAGGGCTGGGCTGAGAGTTGGCAAATGGAGTTTAATGCGGAAAAATGTGAGGTGATTCACTTTGCAAGGAGTAACAGGAATATAGAGTGCTGAGTGAATGTTAAGATTCTTGGTAATGTGGATGAGTAGATCTCAGTATCCATGTGCATGGTTCCCTCAAAGTTGCCACCAGGTTGATAGGGTTGTTAAGAAGGCATATGGTGTGTTAGCATTTAGTGTTAAAGGGATTGACTTTCGGAGCCATGAGGTCATGTTGCAGCTGTACAAAACTCTGGTGCAGCTGCACTTGGGGTATTGTGCATAGTTCTGGTCGCTGCATTATAGGAAGGACGTTGAAGCATTGGAAAGTTTGCAGAGAAGATTTACCAGGATATTGCCTGGTATGGAGGGAAGGTCTTATGAGGAAAGGCTTAGGGACTTGAGGCCATATTTATTAGAGAGAAGAAGATTAACAGGTGTCTTAATAGAGGCATTCAAGATGATCAGAGGATTAGATAGGGTGAACAGTGAGAGCCTTTTTCCTCAGATGGTGATGGCTAGCACAAGGGGACATAGCTTTAAATTGAGGGGAGGTATTTATAGGACAGATGCCAGACGTAGGTGCTTTATACAGAGAGTAGTAAGGGCATGGAATGCCCTGTCTGCAACAGTAATGGACCTGCCAACATTAAGAGCATTTAAATGGTCATTGGATAAATATAGAGTCACAGAGATGTACAGCATGGAAACAGACCCTTTGGTACAACCCGTCCATGCCGACCAGATAACCCAACCCAAACTATGCCCACCTGCCAGCACCCGGCCCATATCCCTCCAAACCCTTCCTATTCATATACCCATCCAAATGCCTCTTAAATGTTGCAATTGTATCAGCCTCCACCACTTCCTCTGGCAGCTCATTCCATAAACATACCACCCTCTGTGCTAAAGAGTTGCCTCGTAGGTCTCTTTTATATTTTTCCTCTCACACCCTAAACCTATGCCCTCTAGTTCTGGACTCACCGACCCCAGGGAAAAGACTTTACCTATTTACCCTAACAACACCCCTCATAATTTTGTAATCCTCTATAAGGTCACCCCTCAGCCTCCGACACTCCAGGAAACAGCACCAGCCTGTTCAACCTCTCCCTATAGATTACATTCTCCTGGCAACATTCTTGCAAAATCTTTTCTGAACCCTTTCAAGTTTCACAACATCTTTCCGATAGGAAGGAGACCAGAATTGCACGCAATATTCTAACAGTGGCCTAACCAATGTCCTGTACAGCTGCAACGTGACCTCCCAACTCCTGTACTCAATACTCTGACCAATAAAGGAAAGCATACCAAACACCTTCTTCACTATCCTATCCATCTGGGACTCCATTTTCAAGGAGGTATGAACCTACCCTCCAAGGGCTCTTTGTTCAGCAACACTCCCTGGGACCTTAACATTAAGTGTATATGTCCTGTTAAGATTTGCTTTCCCAAAATGCAGCACCTCGCATTTATCTGAATTAAACTCCATCTGCCACTTCTCAGTCTTTTGACCCATCTAGTCAAGATCCTGTTGTAATCTGAGGTAACCCTCTTCGATGTCCACTACACCTTCAATTTCGGTGTCATCTGCAAACTTACTAACTGTACCTCTTATGCTCGCATCCAAATCATTTATGTAAATGACAAAAAGTAGAGGACCCAGCACCGATCCTTGTGGCACTCCACTGGTCACAGGCCTCCAGTCTGAAACACAACCCTCCACCACCAGCCTCTGTCTTCTACCTTTGAGCCAGATCTGTATCCAAATGGCTAGTTCTCCCTGTACTCCATGCGATCTAACCTTGCTAATCAGTCTCCCATGAGGAACCTTGTCGAACAGGCTCACCGGTCTATAGTTCCCTGGCTTGTCCTTACCGCCCTTCTTAAACAGTGGCACCACGTTAGACAACCTCCAGTCTTCCAGCACCTCACCTGTGACTATCGATGATACAAATATCTCAGCAAGAGGCCCAGCAGTCACTTCTCTAGCTTCCCACAGAGCTCTAGGGTACACTGATCAGGTCCTGGGGATTTATTCACCTTTACCCATTTCAAGACATCCAGCACTTCCTCCTCTGTAATATGGACAATTTGGAAGATGTCACCCTCTATTTCCGTACAGTTTATATCTTCCATATCCTTTTACACAGTAAATATTGATGCAAAATACTCATTTAGTATCACCCCCATTTTCTGTGGCTCCATACAAACGCCGTCTTGCTGAGGACTGCAGATGCTGGAGATTAGAGTTGAGAGTGTGGTGCTGGAAAAGCACAGCAGGTCAGGCAGCATCCGAGGAGCAGGAGAATCGACTATTTCGGGCAAAAGACTTCAATCCTGATGAAAGGCTGTTGCCCAAAATGTCGATTCTCCTGATCCTTGGATGCTGCCACTTTTCCCATTTTGGTCCACTATTGAAAATACAGAATAATAAAAACATATGGCCTTTATAGTGGGTATCCCAAAGTTTGACCAGTGAAAGTGTGCTTGTGCTAGAGAGTGGTGGTGATCCTTTCAGCTGATGTGATTCCATGATTGCAAAAATTTGCTATTCATCCATTCTCTGGTTCATTCTCACAGCAATGCCTTGACCAAACAGAGTCAACCTATCTGTTTAAAATTTAAACAAAGCTTAGCAGTTTACTATCAGCCATCCTTAACTGTTGCATTCTCCATGGCAACATGTCTACTTATCAGAATCCAACTGCCAAACAATCAATGCTTTCCTCTCATTCCGTATGAATGTTCGCTTCCCTTTATTTGTGTATTTTTCGCAAATTATCCTGATGAGTGCAAGACAAAAACTTTCAATAAAATTAGACTTTTTTTCAGCAATAATAAATGATTTTCTGAAGAAAAATGAAGGTTTATATTTTGAGTTACCAATCCTTACCATTACAGAGTATGTCATCGCCACTGGAGTTACTAACACACAGAACAAAAAGAACGATGAGGGCAGAAAGGTTGTTTACATGGACTTTAATAAAGCCTTTGACAACGTTCCGCATGGTAGACTAATTCGGAAAGTTAGATCACATGGGATTCAGGGTGAGCTTGACAATTGTATACAAAATTGGCTTAACGATATAAATTTCGAGGACGATGGTAAAGGGTTGGTCTGTGGACTGGAGGCCTTTTTGAATGGCAGCAGTTTAGTTCTATTAAGTAGACCCATAACATAATTAAAGAGGGAATTCCAGGAGTTTGACCCAGCAGTATTGAAAGAACAGCAACATATTTCCAAATTAGGATGGTGAGTTGCTTGGAGGGGAATTTGCATGTGATGGTGTTCCTGTGTATCTGATGCTTTTGTCCTTCTAGATGGAAGTGGTCAATGATTTGGAAGGTGCTGTCTAAGGAACATTGGTGAATTTCCGCATTGCATTCTTTGATTATTTGGCTGACCAAGGATTCTCATACAACTCCACTTTAAAAGCTGAAATGGTTCGGAAGCTGCCTTCATAATCCAATTAAGAATCGTGCAGTGTACAAAATGTGATGATCTTGAAAGAAATGTTCTAGTTTGATTCTTAAGTTGTAGTAAGATAACTTCATCTTGGGTTGTATTAAAGGTCTAAGTGCCCATAGGCAAGGTTCAACCAGTAATCATGTAAATGTGTGGACATCCGGTTAGATAAGGATGAGATTTAACTGCAACACACCCAGACCCATTCCCCTACCTTATTACTCTGTTTTACTCCAGACTAATGCACCTAACCTACACATCCCTGAACACTATGGGCAATTTAGCATGACTAATTCACCCAACCTGCACATACAGTCATAGAGATGTACACGATGGAAATAGATCCTTTGATCCGACTTGTCTATGCCGATCAGATATCCTAAATTAATCTGGTCCCACCTGCCAGCCCTTGGCCCATACCCCTTTAAACCCTTCCTATTCAAATACCCATTCAGATGCCTTTTAAATGTTGTAATTGTACCAACCTCCACCACTTCCTCTGGCAGCTCATTCCATGTATGCACCACCCTTTGTGTGAAAAGTTGTCCCTTTTAGATTTTTCCCCTCTCACTCTAAACCTACACCCTCTAGTTCTGGACTCACCCCACCCCAGGGAAATAGCCTTGACTATTTATCCTATCCATGATTTTAGAAACATCGTTGGATTGTGGGAAGAAACCAAAGCACCTCAAGGAAACCACAGGGAGAATATGTAAACTCCACATAGATAGTCACCTGTGGGATATAGGTGAATTAATGTTATTTCTGCAATTATAAGTTCTGATACAGAGTAAATGAATTCACATTAGTTTGGGATCATTTCGGCCGAGAGCTGACTTAGCAAGAATGAGGAAATATATAATCCGTTAAAAATGATATGTCAGCATGAGACGTGATTACAAAACAATGGTAGAAATACAGGCACTAGATAAAATGCTGTGAAGAGAGGCCTGTATAAACATCTGTTTTCCCACTTGTATGGGGACACAGGAACAAACCCTAATTACAGAGGTCATGAAGGTCAGTGTGGCCTCCGGAGAGGAATAAATGCTGATAAAGAAAGGACATGCCTAGCGGTGACCTGCAGTGAGATGACGTCAAACAACCTTATGGGGGCCAGAGATAGGCATTTGTCACGGACAAGGCCGGATAAACAGAAGTTGTGGGATCAGTCTTAAGGAAATGAGTGACGTAAGCGGAGGAGGGGGCAAACAATGAAATAAGAAAAAATATGGGGATTCAAATTGTATAAATTTCGAGCGTTTGTTGGATTTGATGTGTATTTGTCATTGCCTTACCTGGCATTAGACATTGCACCCACTTGCAAGTGTACAAATAAAACGGCACTACTGTTTCAGATTTTTGGTCTCGGACTGAAATTATTGAAGTGAGTGAGCTTTTGTTTCTCACATCACCCAAGACTGGATTGAACCCAGGTCCCTGGTGCTGTGGTGCAGCGGTGCTAACCACTGAGCCATATGTTGAACATCAACCTCCAGAACCTGAACTTGAAACAGCTGAAGAAAATGTGAAGCAAGAGCATTTGTGGACAGGCAGTTCAGCAGCAGCCAGATAGAGCAAGCTGACAAATAATGATGTAGAAATTGCTGGAGAAAATCAGCAGTCCAGCATCATCTGTGGAGAGAAGAAACAGAGTTAATATATTTAGTCCAGTATGACTCTTTTTCAGGGTCACTGGATTCAAAACTTTTTCCTGCTGGGTTTTTCCAACAATTTGTGTTGTTTCAGACCTGCAACATCTACAGTTCTTTCTTTTAGTGGACTAAAATATGGTATTCGGATTCCAAGTCAGTGGTTAAACTGAGGCAAGCTGATGTCTAAGTGATCGTTCAGTTTATCCATTGATCTTAGAGCATGAGGTTAATGAAATTTATTTCAGTGCAATGGGTGCAGGCCTCAGCTTAGCCTCTAATAGGAACGTTTGTACCGGGACAGGGGCGGCAGCCGGAATGTTATTGAAGGGCGGAAGGACTGGTGCTCCATCTAACGGCTTCCTCCATCTGCCTCTGGGTCGGGACGGTGTTAGCGATGATTAGCCAGACCTCCTTCCAGGACTCCATGGACGGGGACCTGGAGCTGGAGGAGGAGCAGCCGCCGACACCCAGGGAGCAGCAGCAGACGGACACTTACTACAGTTTGTACCAGAGGCACAGGTCAGGCCCGGCCCGGCTGGGGAGGCTGCTCCTTCATGACGGGCTCTCGGAGCAAGGAGCAGGTCGGCGCACCCGGCCCCCACTCT
>NC_057733.1:51987729-52063037 GCF_004010195.1 Chiloscyllium plagiosum | reverse complement strand
CCCTAATTTTGCTCACTCACCTCCTATGTGGGACTTTATCAAAAGTTTTCTGAAAGTCCAGGTACACTACATCTACTGGATCTCCCTCGTCCATTTTCAGAGTTACATCCTCAAAAAATTCCAGAAGATTAGTCAAGCATGATTTCCCCTTCATAAATCCATGCTGACTCTGACCTATCCTGTTACTACTATCCAGATGTGTCGTAATTTCATCCTTTATAATAGACTGCAGCATCTTTCCCACCACTGAGGTCAGACTAACTGGTCTATAATTTCCTGTTTTCTCTCTCCCACCTTAAAAAGTGGTACAACATTAGCCACCCTCCAATCCGCAGGAACTGATCCCGAATCTATCAAACTCTGATAGATCCAAATTTGAGAGCTTTTCTTATCATGTCTGGTTCTCCTGCCAATCACCTGACATCTGTGCCCTCTGATTGTTCTCTTTCATGTTGGAGCAGTTCCTTCTTTCTGACTTCATTTAAATACTGGATGACTTTAAACACTTGTATGAAGTCTCATTTTAGTCTTTTGTTTGTCAGGAAAACAAAGATATTATCCCCAGTCCACGCATGCAACTGTAATCCCTCATCCCTGGATCCATTTGTATCCTCATTACTCTTGGTAATTACCTTAGGATCTCCAAAGTGTTTACAGTCCTTTTGAAGTGCAGTCACTATGTAATGTATGAAATGTAACAGTTCTGGTTTTATACTGGTCAATGTTTAAATGCTTCCTTCTGATGCACCTGTACCATTAATAGTATATGGAGACCAAATATTAACAGTACTCAAGTGTGTGGTCAAATCAAGACTCTACATATTCCACATATCTTTACTGTAGAAATGAGGAATGAGGCATTTTTGTTTGCTTTGTTATATCCCTATGAACGTTATTCATGCTTTGGTATCCTTGATCTCTATACTTCAGATTCTTAGTTTCCCAGGAATATATCACTTCTTCCTTCCGAAGGGTACAAACTTGTACTTGTATATAAGTTCATTTGCCAATAACATGTCCATTCTGCGAATTTATTTACCTCTTCCTGTATTTTGTCGCTATTCTCCTCCGTTAACTGCTCAATCCCAAACTATGCACCTGTAAGCTTGGACTTCTGTGGTCACTGATTAGGATACTACCAGAAAGACGTTCACAATAATATAATTTAACAAAAGCAAAATACTGCCAATGCTGCAAATCTGAAATAAAAACTGAAAATGCTGGAAAAACTCAGCAGGTCTGGCAGCATCAACATCAGGAGAAACAAGTTGAGTCCAGTGTGATTCTTTAACAGAAGAGCTGCAGTTGTGAAAAACTCAAAACATTTACTGCTTCACATATCTGGTCGGCATGGACGGGTTGGACCGAAGGGTCTGTTTCCGTGCTGTACGTCTCTATGACTCTATATCACCTGCAGAGTTTCTTCAATACAATTGTCAGCACTGTAGGAATGAGATGCACCTTTTAAGCACCTTTTGTTGAATTGGCTCACTTGGATTTGTGTTTAGTAAGGCCACTTATGATGCTGACTTCTGCCAGGGACAACTCTTCCACCTCTATTGGTCTGAATAAAATATGTCAACTCAAGTCAGAGGGCAAAGGTGTAATGTATGGGAGGGACTTAATACTTAATCCCATGGGAACACAGTTGGGGCGGGGGGAGTAGAAGAAGCTCTGGGTCAATCAATCCAGTTGGATTATTAGAGGGCAAATTTGGTTTCCATGAACAGGTGAATTAGATGAGCTGAATAGCCTCTGTTTCTTTACTGATTCCTGTAATTCATACTTCCTCCCTCATTTGTTATTTGAAAAGTAAATCTTCTGTTACTGTAATAAAACCAAAAGCTGGAAATGCTCTGGTCTGGATCTGACAGGCTATGTGGAGAGGAACAGAATCCTTGGTGAAAGCTACCAGTTCTGAAATATGGCTTTTGTGATACAAAGAATCACTGCTCAACCACTTTTGTCCAAGTGGTTCTGTTAATTAATTGGTTTACTTGGAAGAATGTGATCACTAATTCATACAATACATGCACTGCGATTATGAATGAGCCTTTAAGATGGATGTATTAACACCTCTGTTTCTGCTGCCCACTGAATCATGGCTGGGAGTGTCCCCTGCCTCTGTACTACAGTGGAAATGGAGCAATAATTGCAAATTGTCTTCCAGGTCTCTGCCACTAGGAGATGATGGTGACAGAAATGAGTGTTTAGAAACATGCTCCAAGGATACAGTGTCTCAGGAGGATTTCAGGTAAAGGAAGTGTTGCTGTGTCACCCCTTAAATTTCTGTTCTGTAAAGGGCTATGCAACTAGAACTGCTTGATAGAGTTTTAAAGATTATGTGCTTGCAAATGTTTTAAATACGAGGGGCAAGTAACAAATCAAATCGAACCACAAAACATAAGTTTTAATTTCAGTATGATTATTGACTGGGATTGTTTGGATGAATGGACTAAACAAAACATTGATTTAGCAATGCCTAACAGTTTAACAGGCAGAGTATTAGTTTAGTACTGTCCTTTTCTTCCTATTCTGTTTTAATTGTGCTGGGTGTTGTCAAAAATCATGTTTTATTATGAATGAGCATTAGCAGTATTTCATTTTGCTGGGGATGGAGTTCATGCTGCCTCCCTGAGGCAGTGATTCCAGTGTATGTATTCTGAAAGAATGTACTGTATATGCAGACTGACTGAAAGCAACGTTTATGGTTACCTGAGAAAATGTCAGAAAATGGTTAATGCCAAAGTTTAATCAGGTACAAACAAACCATCACACGGTATTTTAATGACTTCCCAAATCCTTCAACACAGGATATAAAGAGGGACGTCACCAGTCGTTCAGCGTAGCTGGTTCAAGGTGTCAGGAGTGGATAAGTTAATAATGAGGGGATGTTAAAATTAAAACAATTGTGTCTGCAAACAGGCACTGAGCCAATTTAGATTATCATGGTGACCAGACAATCATGTTCGGTTTTTTTGCCGTGCTCAGAAATAAATGTTTTTCCAATTCCATCTGGTTTGCCAATATGGGAATGTGTCAGTATGGTTCAGGGAGGGTATGGCAAATTTGCCAAATTGGAACATGTACTCGTGTGAGTGAGACTGAGAGGTGGATATTGGAGTGTGTAAAATTGGATTTTGTGACATTGCAACAGCTGTTTACTATTTCCATTTTCTTTGAATATGAAATTCTAGCTCTCAGACTACCAGGGCATGATTTCAATTTGAGTTCCCTGAGTTACTGGCCCAGCGAATCAACCACTGCCACACTGTCAACTTTTTCAACTTGTCCAACTCCCCTGCCATGTTTCTGTCTGACTCAGTGTGATTGATTCCCTCACTGTTCTTGCACTTCCTGGATGGACTTAACTGGTTGGCAGAGAACAGCGATGAACTCAACTGGTCTGGCAGCATCTGCGAGAAGAAAGCAGAGTTAATGTTTTGAGTTCAGTGACTCTTCATTAGAACTGTTAGTAGCTGGGAAGGAATGTATTTATGCTGAGGGGTGGAGGTGGGTAGATGCATGGATGGATATGAAACTGGTAGTAGCAAGCCACGATAGAAGAAAAGCTGAATAAGTGATAATGATCATTAGATTCTCATCAGAAATGGACTTGACATGTTAACTCTGCTTTCTTCCCACTGAGTTTCTCCAGCAATTTCTGTTTCTGTGGTGTGGCAACTCACCACAATTCATTTGGTATCCTTTTTCCTTGATTGGGTAACATTTATTGTCCCTGTGAAATATGAGTCTGTCCCTTCTTTGAATGTTGGAAAGGTATATGTACTAATTCCATACTGGTCAATAGTGGATAGCTGTATGAGTCTGTAAACACAAAAATGTGTCTGAAGATAAGATCAAGTCTGTAAAGATGTTTACGTTTGTGAAATGCTTTGTGCAATTTGCTAAGCAAACAATCCATTGTATTTTCCACAGCCTCTCTTTATTGGCATCTAACTTGTCTGTTGTAGCTGAGTCAGAGCTTCGTGCATTCGTTGTTAAACGCCTCAGTAAAGGGGCTCTTTTAAACAAAATGGGCACAATAGCAGCGGTGGATTTAAGGTAAGAAAGAATGATTCAAGAATTTTCATTTATATAGAATCTTTCACAATCTCGAGGCAGTGCAAAGTGTTAATTCAGTTCTTGTTGAAGTTTGTTAGAACAAAGAAAATTTACAGCTCAGGAACAGACCCATCGGCCCTCCAAGCCTATGCCGATCAAAATCCCCTGTTTAAACCTATTGCCCAATTCCTAAGGATTGGTATCCCTCTGCTCCCCACCTACTCATGCACCTTAAATGAATCTACCGTACTTGCCTCTACTAACACTGCTGGCAGTGCGTGCCAGGCACCTACTACCCTTTGTGTAAAGTGCTTTGGCTCGTGTATCCCCCTTAAACCTTTCTCCTCTCATGTTGAACGCGTGACCTCGTGTACTACATGTGTAGTAGCTCGGGTTTAGCCGCTGCCCAAATATATACTCTTTGCTTACCTTCCCGGCAGCCTGCTGGTCCCAAAATTACCTCCATTCTGTCTCCCACTGCTCCCGGACAGGAAAAACAATTGTTGTAATGGAAGGAAATGTGACAATCAATTTATACTTATCCATCAGGTCATATAAAGTGTTGCTATGTATTAGTGATGCACCTGAGCAGTTAATATTCTTAGGACTTTTGGAGAATGTTCATCTTCAAACCGGACCATTGATCACCTTATGCCCACAGGAAGACAGAGTCTTGGTTTAATTTCCCATCGAAAACACAGCAACTCCAACAGTGCAGTGCTACTGGAAAGGCCTAGGGAGACAGAGCTAGACAATGGAGCTAATTGTAAAGCTCCTTCAGAAATGGGCTTCTTTTTTCTTAATATCCATTCAGGAATGTGGGCCTTACTTGTTGATCCAACATTTATTGCTGATTGCGATTTGGCCATTAGAAAGCTATAGTGCACTGTGCTGTTGAACGATTGAAGTCTGTTTGTTGTAGGGAGTGAATTCTAAGACTTTGACCTAACAACACTGAAAGAACAGCAACATAATTCCAAGTCAGGATCAGTGATCCGTTTAATTTTACTAGCTGCAAGGTCCTCTGAGATGTGTGTGTGGCAGTGATTTCCAGAATCGGACATCATACTTGATGTGCCAGCACTGTGCATGGAAACGAGGAGTGGCTGCAGCAGGTGCAGCTGTATAGCTTAGAGGGAGCATTGGTCAGGGTGGCTTTGGAGGAAGCTGCAGCTCATGTATCTGCTGCCTTGCCACTTTGGATGGTATTGAATTTGAAAATCTAAAGAACCTTGGTGAATTTCTGCATTTTATAGATGGTATACACTGCTGCTACTGAGCAGTGGTGGAAGGAGTTGTGGATGTGGTGCCAATCAAGTGGGCTGCTTTGTCCTGGATGATGTCGAGCTTCTTGAGTATTGTGGGAGTTGCACCTGTCCAGGCAAATGGGGAGTATTCCAGCACACTCTTGATTTGTGTTTTGTAGATGGTGGACAGTTTTCGGCGGGGGGTTAGGAAGTGAGTTAGTTGTGAATTCCTAGCATCAGATCTTTTCTTGTGGATACTCTATTATGTGGCTAGATCAGTTCAGTTTCTGGTCAGTGGGAACCCCAGGATGTTGACAGTGGAGGATTCAATTCTGGATGTAGGTTTGCTCACTGAGCTGGATGGAAGGTTCATTTCCAGATGTTTCGTCACCCTTCTAGGTAACATCTTCAGTGGGCCTCTGTGCGAAGCACTGCTGATGCTTTCTATTTATATGTTTGGGGTTCTTTGGGTTGGTGATGTCATTTCCGGTTCTTTTTCTCAGGGTGGTAGATGGGGCGGGTGATGGATAATGGGGGTGGAGGATTCAGTGATGGTAATGCCACAGAATGTCAAGGTGATGGTTAGATTGTCTCCTATTGGGGACATTTGTGGGTTGTGAATATTACGTTGCCACTCTTCAGTTTAAACCTGGATACTGTCTAGATTTTATTGCTTTGGAACATGGACTACTTCAATATCGTGGAGATGTGAATGCTGCTGAACATTGTGCTGGCAATTGTTACAACTGAGTAGCTTCCTCTGCCATCTCAGAGGGCAGATAAGAGTTAGCCACATTTGTGGGTCTGAATTCACTCGTGGACCAGACCTAATGACCTAAAAGGTATTTGAGAACCAGCTGGAGTTTTTCTTTTGACAATTGACAGTGATGGTTAGTTTAGGACTCTTAATTCCAGACTTTTTTTATTGCATTCAACTGCCACCATCTGCCATGGTGGGATCCGAACCCAGGTCCCCAAACATTACCTGGGTTTCTGGATTGATAGTCTGATGATAATGCCACAAAGCCACCTATCTAACTCCATTCACTAATCAAGGGAGTAAAGCATTCAAAGTAATTCAATAATATTTATGTATTCTGCGTTGTTGCTAACACATAAAACAGAAAATTAAAAGTTCACACTTGCAGTATGAATTGGAGAATTGAGACCATGAGATTCTCAATCAATTGTGGGTTTTGTTCAGTATTTGGCATTGTAACTAGCCACATCCAGATTCCCCACTGGTTTTCTGGTCACTAAGTAAGAAAGTAGATAACACTACTCTAGTATAATCCAGGGAAGGAGAAAACTTAACAAAAATAATCGCTACATGAAATCACAAACCAAATCTGGAGCATCAGACATTCGTTCATGGTGCCTTTTTTAAAGAACTATCACAAATATAAGAAAACCCAGAGACAGCTGAGTGTTTCACTTGCTGGGTGGAGGGAAGGGTGCTAATTTTCCAAGTGATATTGGAGTCGTTGTCTCCAATGAGACTCAGATGGTCCGTTATGCATGCAGCAAGTTAATGACATAAAGCTAAAGACTGTGTACTAAATGAAGTGCGTTTATTTATTTGCAGCATAGCCGAGCAGACTGTCGCTTGTTACTATTGCCTCGTCCAGCAGGATCCACCCCCAGGGCCAGAAAGTAACAAACTGGAGTCCATATCTGTGGTCACTGATTATGTTCTCTGCTTTCTGGGCAGTACAGAGAAGAGCCTTGAACTATATCCTTCAAAGGAGCAGTTCCTGATGTTTGCACTAGTCTGAAAAATGCATTGCTGGAAAAGCACAGCAGGTCAGGCAGCATCCAAGGAGCAGGAGAATTGACGTTTCGGGCATAAGCCCTTCTTGACCAGTCTGTCCCATAAGTAACTGAGTTCTGTACTTTAGGAGGTACTCAGTTTGCACTGTTAACTGAACTGAAACATTCCTGTGGTCATAGAGTAATACAAACCCTTCAGTCCAACTCATCCATGCTGACCAGATATCCTAATCTAGTCCCACTTGCCAGCATTTGGCCCATATCCCTTACGTAATTGTACCAACTTCCACCACTTCTCTGGCAGCTCATTCCATACGTTGCCCCTTAGGTCTCTTTTATATCTTTCCCCTCTCACCCTAAACCTATGCCCTCTAGTTCTGGACTCTCCCATCCCAGGGAAAAGACCATGTCTATTTACACTATCCATGCCCCTCATGATTTAATAAACCTCTATAAGGTCACCCTCAGCCTCCAACGCTCCAGGGAAAACAGCCCCAGTCTGTTCAGCCTCTCCCTATAGCTCAAACGCTGGCAACATCCTTGTCAATCTTTTCTGAACCCTTTCAAGTTTCACAACATCCTTCCTATAGGAGGAAGACCAGAAATGCATGCAATATTCCAACAGTGGCCTAACCAATGTCCTGTACAGCCACAACATGGCCTCCCAACTCCTGTACTCAGTACTCTGGCCAATAAAAAGGAAAGCCGACCAAACGCTGCCTTCACTATCCTATCTACCTGTGACTCCATTTTCAAGGGGCTATGCACCTTGCACTCCAAGGTCTCTTCTGTTCAGCAACACTCCCCAGGACCTTACCATTAAGCATGTAAGTCCAGCCCTGACTTACCTTTCCAAAGGCACCATCTTACATTTATCTAAATTAAACTCCATCTGCCACTCCTCAGCACACTGGGCCATCTGATCACGTAGACACAATCTTCAGGCTTTCCACAAACATTCCTACCAGTAGTGCTCGCTCCCAATCTACAAACCACACCATTGAAGCCTCACACTTAAAAGCCAAAAAAGGTTTTGCAAAAATGTTACACCTGTAAAATTCACCAGTCAAAATGCCAAATGGAGCAGAGCCATCAGATAGCACTGGCAGCTCTCTAACTGGTAACTTGTATCACTGATTTATAAAGCTGAAAGAAGACAATACATTAGGATTCTATCAAATGCCACCACACAACAGAAAATACATATAATTCTCATCTGAAGGAAAACAGCATCATTGCTGAAGTTTGTTGATATAAGACATTACTTAAGTGGTATATTCTGCCAGCTGCTAAGATGTTTCTTTCCTGTTCTTGAACATACGATTCAAGAGCTCTGTGAAGGAACTGTAAGCTTGCAGTCCCCTTTATTGTGTCTGTGTGGGGTAGTCCGCACTTGTTTAAAACACTAATTTGAAAAAATACCTACACTTTCATTCTCAAGCCAAAGGAAATAGCAGCAGTTGTAGTCTCCATCAGGGAATGTGAGTGCGGTATATCCCTTCTGCAAATACTGGCGTCCTATACCAACCAGAGACCACACCTGGTAAACGTGGGGAGTGTTGGAGAGGGGGCTGGAGGGGGGAGGCAATAAGACATCACCTGTGCACCACTCCAACAATTGGGTGAACAGCCAACAATGACTGTTGAGTCTTCCACATGAATAAAACTGCAGAGATGGAAGGAAGACAGAGACTCTAAAGTGTACTGCCTCAACAATCCTCAATCTGAACTGAGCCATTACTGGTGCAGATGGCTTCTCTTTAATTTATGGTTGAATCTTCATGTCGTTGGGCCAGGGAGTAAACTCGACCTGACACATGCTCTAGAGCATTATTCCATAATCCATTCTCTAGATCAGGATCCATTTCCCTTGTTCAGTAACCTGCCTGTGCTTGCTGATGGTCTTGCACCTTATTAGAAGGCATTCTGTGTTCATGTAACTGTGACTAACTCAGAATTAACTCCTCTGTGATTGAGGAGTAAAAAAAAATTAAAAGTCCAAGTTTTAAACAAATTAAAACTGCAGTTCATGGATGTTTTGTGGAAGTGTTCATTTGCTTAACAAGATCATACTTTCAGAATAGAGTTGGATAAATACGCCCAGGGATTGCACCTTTACTTGGCTGCTGAGGTAAAAGTTTTATTATTTATCTTTTATTTACATAGAAATTACAGCAGGCTGTTTGACCTAACCTCATGCTGTTTCTCACCACACTCCCTAATCTTAATTCCCTGCTCTGTTATTTCCCATTTTTTTTCAACCAGCAATCAAAATTTTTAAATATTGACAAATATTTTAAAAATTGCAAACTCCAACAATGGAGCCAACAACCTTGCAACCTTTACTGAAAAATCAAATTCTCCTCTCTTGATTTAGTCTGAATCTCTCACATTTAATCTTCTATCCACGAGTTTCATTCACTGGAAACTGGTTCCACTTATCTTGTCTTCTCTATTGTGAATGCCTTTACCATTTCATTCTTTATCTCTGTGTTTTAAAGCAACTGTTCCAAATCTTTGTCTTTATTTGGATTTGAATGATCTAATTTTGAACAACTTTCCTTATGAATCAGCATTGTAATATTGCTACTGTCTCAACATCCTACCTGTAGTGTGGAGCCCAGTATTGTATGAGCTACTGGAGTTTCACACTTCTCTAAAGCCTCGTCGGCTTGAGCCGCCTGTTTCATCCAACTCCAAAAACAGAAGAAACATGGGCAGTGTTTAGTTGTCTGCTACTTTCAGAAATAATCACCAGGCAGGACGAAGAGATTTTAATAGTTGTTTTGTGAGTAGGTGGGAGTTGACAAGGATTGAATTTCTGATGTGACCTAGAAGAGGATGAGATCTTTTTAATGTTCGTGCTTCACTGCAGTTTATGCTTCTTTTCAAATAGTCCCTCTCTTTGTCAATGTGGATGACCTAATATGTTATCTTTTAATTTAAGAAATCGCGAAATATCATAGTCTTAGCTGACTAGATCAGGATTGTTTCTGTTTCAATCTCCAGCTGAGCATACCTCAGTTGAATTGTGCTGGCATTCATGCCTTTGGAGAGAGAAGCTCAGGTAGGGCTCCTTTGCTCATTTCCCTGCAGAAAACACGTTTTGTAGATGAGGACAGTGGTATTACTACCTGTAATTGGACAATCCACTGACCGTCGCTGTCTTGTCTCTGCATGACGGCCAATACTTAGCCAAAGCAGTGAAGCATTATTCATCCTATCATACCTGTTTGCATGTGAACCCTCAATTGATGACCAGGTGTATGATTGCATTGATACTACAGGGTGCCTTCTGAACAGCTTCCATGCACCAGCTTTCTAATTTCTTTTCCTTAGTTTCAAATTCCTTCCTGAAATTATCAGATATAGCCCCTCAACTTCAAGAAGGGTGGGTGTCAGCAACAGGAAACTATATGTTGTTTACATATCATCTTTCGTGAAGATGATGTTAGAGTTTTCCACTGAAGAGTTTATAGCTATGCACTTAAGAAATTTCAGGCATTGGGAAGAGTCGACATGACTTAGTTGAAGAGAAATCATGACTAACAATTTATCAAGTTCTTTGAAGGAGTAGTGTATCAAAGGAAGCATGTAGATGTACCATAATTGCAGAAGGCATTTGGTAAGGTGCCGTATTGTTATGGAAAATAAAATTTCATGGTATTGATGGTGATATTATTAACATAGAAGATAGGTTCAGGGTGAGAGTATGCATAAATGGGTCTGTCTCATTTGCAAGATGTGACATGTGGAATCCTGCAGGGATCTGTGCTAGAGCCACAATATTTTACAATTTACATCAATCTCTTGAGGAAGCGAGTGAAGGTATGGTAGCTAAATTCGCAAGTAACACCAAAAATGAGTAGGAAAGTTTGTTATGAAGATGTGAGGAAGTTGCAGATGGTTATAAATCTGAATGGTGGAATATAATATAGAAAAATGTGAAGTTGTTCACTTTGGCGGAAGAATTTTGTTTTAAAAAGTCCTGTTTAAATGGAGAATGATTGCAGAATTCTAAGGGGCAGAGAGATTTAGGTGTTCTGGTGCATGAGTCAAGACGTTAGTATTTAGGCACAGCATGTAATTATGAAGGTATGCTGCGCTTTATTACAAGAAATAGAACATCGTAGTAGTGATAAAAACAAATGCTAAGAGAAAGTCAGCAGATCTGGCAACAGCTGTGGAGGGAAAAATTGAGTTAATCTTTCAATCTTTCACTCTTCTGTTCCAAAGGATTCTCTTCCTAAAACTGTCTGTGCCTCCATCTCCCACTTCTTCTTTAAAGTATTATTTAAAAATCTTTGTTACCGAGCTTTATTTGGCTGTCCTGATCTCTCCTTAAATGGCTCGGAGTTAGATTCTGTATGCTCATTACAATAACTGTACTATGTTTATAGGGATATATAAATGCAGGTTATGGTGTCCCAGCACAGATCCTGGTGATGAGGGGCAGGGGCTTTGTGTTGCTTGTTGTTCATTAGATGAAACTTTAACTTTGTGTATGTCCCACAGGTTGGCGCTGTTGAGCTGCATATCCAGCCGTACCTGAGCAGCTGGTATGATGATGCTGTGCTCTACATACAGAGGGTGTTGCAGCTGTTTCAGAACAAACTTCCTATTCTGTTGCGGGCCGTAAGTATTTATGTAGCAAAATAGACATTTACTTATTATCTGCAATATGCAATTGCATTATTTTAGTTATTCCTTCCCTCCCCTGATTTTGAAGAATTCTACTGACTCACATCATTTTCCCAACCCCCCACCCCCATACAATCCCCAAGATTTTCCTGAAGTGATGCTTATGAGTCTTCACAGTGAGGCTCAGCAGAAAATTTGGTTGTGGACAGCATCATATCTGATTTGGAGGAGCTGATGTTGGACTGGGTAGATAAAGTTTAAAAATCATGCAACACCAGGTTATAATCCAACAATACCAGGTTATAGTCCAAATAAACCTGTTGGTGTTGTGTGATATTTAACTTCATATCTGATGATCCATCTTTGCCAGGCACGTCTGTAGTGGATGCTGGATTCCGGCAGGATGCCCAGCTCTTTTCCATTGGGTGCTGTGATTACTTCTACCTTTACCAGTGTTCTAGCTGAGATCGGCTAACTCCTCACAGATTAGGGATTTGCCTGGGACTTGTAAAACTGTATAACCTTTACATGGGCTGTGCACTTAATCCAATTGCCACATGCATATACACCTCCCATCGAGTAGTGAGCAACACCAGCACGGCTGCTGTTCTTATTGTCTTCCTTTCTGATCCCTGACATAGGTGCAGTTTGGGCAACTGCAATGGTCCTAAGCTCTCACCGGCCAGAATAAGACACAAACATTTGCAGATTGATATATGTTTTTCTTCAATTCTATTGAAAAATCACAAAGTTATAAGGAACAACTCAAAGGTTGAAATGAATATTGAGGTCGTTTTGGGCTTGTAGATAAACATTTTTAGATTCTCAGTTGTATTGGTCTTTAACACCCAGTGGGTTCTATTTGTTTTAGGCTTTGAGTCACACTCCAGTTGAAGTTAAAGGGGCTGATAACAAAATAAAACAGGATGTTGAAAGGTAAGAAATGCTTTATTTATCAATCGTACCGAGTAACTGGTTTTGCTGTTCCCACCGACTCGTGTTTCTTATCAAGATGTCATCTGATTTTAATTTACTGATCTGCAGGATCTTTAGTGGTTTTAATCCATCTGTTTGGACATGCTGATACCTCTCTGGAGTAGGTGGAACTTGAACTTGGAATTTCTGGCGCAGAAGTTGGGGCACTAACTACCACTGTGCCACAAGACCCCAACTGCTGGATTGTTATCCTGCATTCTCTGGCCAATTGTAACCTCAGTTGAAATTAACTCAATGTAACCAGGTATCAGTCCTGATGTTTTCCACACTGTGTGGTTTCATTGTTGCACAACAACTTGCCTTTATCATTAGTAGAATGTTTCAACACTTCACCGAAGCCTAATCAGACAAACATGACAGCGAGACAGAAGAGATGTTAGGAGGGGCTTGGCCAAAGAGGGTGGTTTTTGATTCGTAGGTTTAAGAGGAGAGGGATTGAAATGTTACACAGGGTATTCCAGAGCTTGGGGCTAAGTCACTTAAAAGTATGATTGCTAGTGACTAAGTAAAGAAAATGGACATTCTTAATTTATTAGATTATTGAGAAGTGGGGATTTATCTGAAAAAGTAATTAGGCAGATAGCTAAGGTCAGGTGATGTCATTCCCAGGGGGGCATCCATCTCTGAGCTAGAGAGGGCACTTATGATGTGGTAGTGTTGATAATTCTGAGCCAGGAAGACCAGGTTCAAGTTCTGTCTGCCCCAGAGTTGTAATAACATCAAAGGCTCTTGTGGCATTGTGATAGTGTCCCTACTTCTGAGCCAAGAGACTCAAGTTCAAGACCCACAAGCTCCAGAGGTGTGTCATAATGTCTCTCAACAAGTTGAGTTATAAAATATCTATTCAAGTTTCTTGTTGACGCTAAATCGACATTTAACATCGATCAAAAATCTTGCTTTATGCCAGGTTTCTCAATGCTGCCAGCCTTCAGGGTCTGATCCAAGAGGACACGCTAGCTTTGCAGTGTACGGTGATGACTAAGGAACCACAGAAAGTCATTATTATTGACTGCAGTGAACCTACTCCTGCCTTTCAAAATGCTGGTAGGAACCTATCCCCATGAACTATACAAAGAAAATTCCCCTTGTTTGTATGATCCTGAGTTTGTTCAAGTCTGTTGTATGCTAGCCCCATTGGAGATATTTTTGTAATCAGTCTGTTCAGAGATGTTATTACATACCTCTGGAGCACATGAGATCTTGGTTCAGCGGTAGGGATACTACTACTGAACCAACCCTTACTAGCCCCAGTGGGCAACAAGGAAATGCTAGTTCTAATGACAACCTATGTGTAGCTGAAGCTCTGGGATGACTCAGGAAGGGATAATGCTTAGCTATGCACAAATTCTGTGCAAAGATATGAATGAGAATGCTGAAACTGTGTGGTTATTCATCTGCTCCACCATTTAGCGCGCTCATACCTGATCTCTTAGCACAGCTTCAGTTTCTCGGCACCTCCTCATGTGTCTCACTTTTCTCCATGTCCCAAAATCTAAAAGCCTCAGTCTTGCATGTACTCAACAATTGACGATCCACAGCTTTCTAAGGAGGCGGAGTTCAAAGATGCACCAATCTCTGACCAAAAACGTTTACCACCTCAATCTTAAATGGTCAACCATTTATTGTGTGTGATTGTAAGTCCAGACTCCCCAACTAGAGGAAGCAGCCTCTCCATTCCCAAGTCCTGTCAGAATTTTTTTTTGTTATTGCATAATGTGACTTGGACTAGAGCTTGGATGATGTTGATCATGTTATTAGTCATTCTTGACTTGAGTATCATTGGTAAAGCTGATATTTATTTCCCACCCCCAATTATCCTTGAGCAGTTGGTAATGAGCTGCTATGTTGACTCTCTGGCCCACATGGTGTAGGTACTCCCACAGTTGATGCAGTTCAGCTCTGTTCTGTTACTTGCTGATTCATTGAACCAGTGAAACAATAACAGTTGGCAGTGAGAAGCTTCCTGCTTTGTATGCATTGAACAAACGTTGGCTAATTGTCTTAGCTTTTATGAT
Source organism: Chiloscyllium plagiosum (assembly GCF_004010195.1). Classification (NCBI taxonomy): domain Eukaryota; kingdom Metazoa; phylum Chordata; class Chondrichthyes; order Orectolobiformes; family Hemiscylliidae; genus Chiloscyllium; species Chiloscyllium plagiosum. The sequence continues at coordinate 52,048,303 of NC_057733.1, read as the reverse complement.
CGTTTATTACTCAGCAAATATGGTTGTGCTCACAACAATTCTTTTTCTTTCAGTGAGCAATAAGTTTTGTGAAGACTGGATTCCTTCATTTTTAAACAGTTTGGAAACTGGAAATCCTTTCCTCATAAGGCAAATCCTGGAGAATTTTAAATTGAAGGTAAGGATCCTACCTACATGCCACTCAAACTTGTGCAGGACAAGGGCTAGAAGAAATGAATTTAAAAAAAGTTATTCAGGTCAATTTTGCCTTTGCCAAGCTGATATACCTGGGGTGCAACATCTGATTGGGGTTTCAGGATTTACTGTGACGATTTCTACCAGGGAGCTTTCAGTTTTTATCTTCTGTAGGTGATAGCATCCCATCACTCAGTTTTTAAAAAAAAAGCTATGTGTATTCAAGTGCACTAAATCACTTAAAAATGTCCCATCTCATTCTCCTTCCAAAGTGAATAACTTCACCTTTCTCCACAATATACTTCTCTTTTTGTCACCTTCTTGCCCCACTTCTCCAATCTGGAAACTTTTTATTCTCCTCACATCTCATTTTTCCATTTAGCTTTGTATCAACAGCTTTGGATGCACTGCACATAGTCCCTTCATTTTAAAAAAAACATTAATGTGGATTGAAGATGGCTGAGGCACCAGCCCTCACTAGTAAGAACCTGCTGAAATGTAAATGGCCTGTTTATTCCAATTGTTTTCTGTCCTTTAACCAATTCTCTACGTAGTCTAATATATGACCCCCACAGCTTTGCTAATATATTATCCCTGACCCATGACCTTTGATTTTGTTTAACAAAAAGATCCAATGCATTTAGAAAATTTAAATGCACTGCATCCACTGATTTCCCTTACTCACCCTGCTCAATATATCTTCGAACCAATTTGACTCTTTAAGTGCCTTGTGGTCACTTCTTCAATAATGAGCACTTTTCCATATGACCAGTAGTCGTCTGCCCCCATGTGCGGTCACAGCATGGGTCAGCTTTCAGTCCCATTCATTTTTCCAGTGTTTGTTCATTCTTGTATTAATTACTTTAGGTTTCCAATTTGCTCAAGACCACTGGTGTCCCTATATTTTTGATGTGGCTTTTATTGTGAAGCTGAATATTAAATGTTTGACATCTCTGGCATTTTTGTTTCTTATAGTTTCCTCTTAAAGAGACTCCTTCACTTGTGCCAAATTCCTTTTCGCTTACTCGTAGAAGCTCTGGTGGATTTTAAAATTTAAATTTCTTGTTAATTTACTGTCATATTATCAACTTTTCCCTAGTTTCTCAAACTGTTCAATTCTCAGGATTGCTACACTTTGCAATATTATAAACTTTCTTGTTTTACTCATACTATCCTTAGCCTCTTTAGTTAGCCGTGAATAGATATCCTTTCCAGGAGTGTTTTTATTTCTGAATCCAGTGTGAATTTAAGAGCTTTGCAATATTTATTTAATTGCTTATCACTTCTCACCTACTGTTCTGCTTTTTAATTTAATTTCCCAATCCACCTTTGTCAGCTTGCCCTCATACTTAAATTTAATTCTCTAGTTGTAGATTTACGCATATCGCTTTTAATATCAGTGTGAAATTCTATCACATTGTGATCACTCTTGGAGGATTCCTTGGCAATGAGTTTACTAATTAAACCCGTCTCATTATACAAAATACAACTTAAAATAGCCTCTTCTCCAATTGGTTCTGCACCATATCATTCTAGGAAATTATCGCAAATGTATTCTACAAACTCCTGCTCCAAACTACTTTACTGATTGAAGTTTCATTATTGTCACCTTGCCTTTGTTGCTAGCTCCTTGTGTATCTTGATTAATACTCTGTCCAACTGTACAGCAATTCCTGGGGCCAGTGGAAGGGCTATAAACTGTTCCTTTTCAGTATTTTTTGACCTTTGTTCATTCTTAACTTCAGCCATACCAATTCTACCTCAACCCGATCGCATGCACACCCACATGCAGCTGGCAGCATGATTGCTGATCTTCTAACTTTGGTTCCTTGCTGTGATATCCCAAGCTGACATTAGTAAACTTGGATGGGATGTGAAACTTGAACCTGCAAATCATACAGTCCGTACATCTTTGTACCAGTGTGGATGATGTTCTTCCCCATTGATCCGAGCATGCTCAATGCAATTTCTACTCCTTACGCCTTTATGCAAGTTAATGTATTATTTCAAAAGCCTGCATTATTGGTTAATTCCGATCTAATCTACCCTTTTTTGCCCTGATGGTGTGTCTCAGGCCATCCAGGATATGAACAGCCTGAAGCGGTACATTCAACAGGCCGAGACAAACAACTATGCCCTGTTCAAATGCTTTGTCTTTCTCAAGAACTGTGGCAATGGAGATGTCCTCCTGCATAATGTCAAAGTGGAACATGTCGAGATGCCTGAGGCTCAGAATGTAGTGAAGGTTCTAGAAGAATTCATGTATGAAGAAGGCGTCATTGCTCCTACTAACTGAAAGAAAAGCTACATCTAACCAATGATTAATTTTAGCAAAGACTTTATTCTTTACTTTGTTATGCTTGTTGCTGTGGATATCAAGAGTCACCAATACTGCATTCTCCATCAGCATCACACTTGTGCATGAAATCCCTGGGCTGGTTGTTATTATGAAGTGCTCTTTAAGCAGTCTGTGAGAAAATAGGTCACTCTGGGCTAACTTCACTGCGTTACTACTGAGCCCACCACCTGCTGTTTGGATGTTCATTTCCAGTGTTGTGAGCAGTGAAATACATCTTATCCAGCACCTTCAATGAGAGTCAGACTTTGACAGTCACCAAGGCAGCTACTGGGATTGTGTCTCTGGAAACTATAGCTGGCCCTTGCCTCAGTGGAGACTGAGAAGGATGAATTGGCAGCAGAATATCATCATTGATTCAACACTAAAAATCTGGAGTAAGCTGAGAGAGGACTTAGACTTACATTTGTACACCCCCACCCCCAACCCCACAGGATTAAGAGTTTAAGCAGGGGCCCTCTAGGGGGCTACACTAAGCGACAACCAAGGAATGACGCTACTTATTTTTTGGGGGGGGGGGAGAGGAAACGTGGGAATAAATTTTGCTTCTACCTAAAACATTCCTGACTGGGAGAGGAAGGTGGGAGGTAGTAATTTGGGAACAAAGGAGGGAGATGAAAAGAAGATAAGACTACTTTTTATTCAAGAAAAAAAGTTTCTGAGAAACTGGTAATTGAGAAATATGGCACAATTAATTTTAGGGCCTGTAATAAGTAGAGGCTTTAACAACTGCATTAACAGCTGAGGAAATGAATGTGATGGGTTAGAGTAACATTATTCTAAAGATGGCTATCATCCAGCACACACCATTTTAAAGAGGCTCCTATTAACCAGTGGTAAATAGGACAAAGAGTTCCCAGTTTCCTCTGCTATTACTGTCAATTTGTAACTAGAATGTATTTACAACAATTTTCTTTTGTGTTTGAAACTTAAATAAAGTTTTCATCTGATGTGTCTTTGTTTTAGAGCTGTCTGCCTCTTTTACTCATATCCAAGTGGATAGTTCTCCTTTAATTCAATTGGGTGTTTGTGTGTTTAGTCCATTGTTTGTGTTCTGCATGAGCCAAATCACAAACTTCAGCCTGACTAGATCCCAGATTGGCTTAGGCAGAAAGAATGGAGGAGTGACCAGCGCAGCAACATCTTTCATCCTCTCCCAAACATCTTGAGTGCATCATCACCCCAGAAACTTGCAGAAGTGCAATGATTGTTACAGTTGATCCATCTCCCTGCTTTGCTTAAAATAAACACATTTGTGGCAATGTAATTACAGAGTTTATTTCTGAAATGAAGCAATATCAAAACTTTTAATGGGGATTGCATTCCTGGTGTATTGATACCTTAAAACTATACACAATATATACACACCCTTTGCAAACACAAGACGTCCAGGTTTCTAATAAACTCTTTATGGAAATCCAGCCAGGTTGTCTTTGCTTCCATGCCTTTTAAGATATGTCTCCGCTTCAACCTTTTGGCTAAATCAAAATTTGTAAAATTTATTTTTAAGTTCTTTAGCATTTTAGTCTCTTCTTTGTTTTGTGTGTCTTAAGCTGAGTTTGATCTGTGAATTCTTCCATAAATTAAAATACTCACTAGACAGTTCAAATTATCTAGGTAAAAACAAAGACTGCAGATGCTCAAAACCAGAATCTAGATTAGAGTGGTGCTGGAAAAGTACAGCAGTTCAGGCAGCATCCGAGGAGCAGGAAAATCGACGTTTCGGGCAAAAGCCCTTCATCAGGAATACAGGCAGAGTGCCTGCAGGGTGGAGAGAGTTCAAATAATCTACAGCCTACAAGGACATCCCCATCACTTCTGTTCCAGGAATAATTTTATTATTTATGGAGTTTGAGCAAGCTATATACAAGTTACAAAATGTTATTTACACCAGTTAAATGTGCTCAAATGTCTGAGGTTACATTTCGAATCAAAGGTCCAATTGTGACACTGAAACCATTTTAAAAAAGAGTTTGGTAGTTCCAGTGGCGGCCCTAACTCTGGAATGCCCTCTTCAAAATTGGACTTCCTTCACTCACACTCTCGTAATGTCCAATCCTTTTGGGATACTGGTTTAGGAATAAATTAATTACCTATCTTGCCTCTCCTGAAGGTGCTGTATCCCAGTGTAATGCAGCCGTTGTGTGTTTGCCCCTACTCAGGCAGACAGCCAAGAGATTGGTGCTGGATTATTTGGCTACTGGGAGAATTCACACCATCGCATTACTATCAGGGTGCCACAGGACTGTGATTTGGAATAAGTCTCTTGGGGTGTTTTCTTAGTCCATCCTCTGAATAAGGCTGCTGAGACTGTTTCCCAAGAAACCCTGAATGTGATTGATTGAATTGTGCATACACATTGAATGGAGCTGAGATTGAGATGACTGAATTGCTGATGCCATTCTGTTTCACACCACATCGTTGACCTTTTACAGCTGCCAGTGAGGTCTGGGGAGTGGGCGACTTCAGTCTACAGATTACAGCTGGACTCTCCTATTTAACATCAAGAAAAACTTGTCATGTCTTTTTAAAAAGAAACTTGGATTATCACTAACTATTTAAATCAGCAAATCCATCAATCCACTGTGATGTGAAAATCAATCCTTTGGACATGATTGAACCAATCTTTTCTCACGTTGTCACAGTGTCGATTCATCCTGGCAGAATCCCACCCACTCCTTTGTGTTTTTTTGTCCAATTGGTTTAGTCCGTTAATATTGTGATTTTAGTAGATCTTTGCTGTTGGATTGGAGTCTTGCACCCATCTCCATCTTGAAGCTTGTTGCAACTTGTGTTAGGCTGGTGAGAGTAACCTGATCTCCAAAAGATTATAGGCAAAGATGTTCCAGAGGACAGCGAAGAAAACAAAAAGAAGGTATATGAGGAGAAAGATCCACCAGATGGATTGCTCATGGAGCCTTTGCTCGTAGTTCCTGAGGACCACCACCCCAAGTGTGATTCCCACCATCACTCCGCCGAGATGAGTCACGAAGCTGGGGTGAGTGTACGAGGGGTGGGTGGCTGGATGGAATCGCAGCCAGACTGCTCGGCCGAACTCCAAACTCACTGAAAAGAAAAGAATGGGCTTGGATTCAAAAAGTGGCTTTCACAGCCCCCTGGGCCATCGCACAGTGCTTCACAGCCAATTAAGAACATTTCTAAAGTGGAGTCATTGTTATAAACCGTGACAGCCAAAGAGTGCACAGCAAGATCCCACAAACATTCAGATGGCAATGACCAGATGATCTATGACATTGACTGAGATAAATGTTGGTCCCCAGCAAAGTGGGGATAATCCCCTGCTCATCTCCAAATAAGATCTTTACATCCACCACTGAAGGTAGAAAGCGTCTCAGTTCAATATCTCAGAAAGGATGGTACCTCCAGCCTCAGAGGAACCATCACCATCTCCCACACCACACGCACAAACCTCCTCCCCCTGCCCCCCCCCCACAACACTAACTTCAGCTCCCATTCCGTTATTGTTCATACCCTTATTTACAGTGGGAGTAAATGGTCACAGTATTAACAGGATAGTATTCAGGCATAGGAACCTCAACAACCATTCCCCGATCAGCTTGATGAGCCTGAAACTTGCAGCAAGGCCTAGAATTTTCTTCCTCTGCCTGACTTCTCAAATGTATATCTTATTCATTCAATATTTCAGTCACTCTAGCTACTTAAAGCTTAGGGGGCTGCAAGCTGCCCTTACATTGGGCACCATCTACTCTCCTGTACACACAGGTCCCTGCACAGCAATGGGAAACACGTTGCCTCCTGTACTTACTGCAAATCATCGCTATTCCCATCCGGATCAGCTTGAACTGACATCTCATTCCTGACCAACTCTGGAACAGAACCAAAGTCACTTTATGAAGAGCTGATATAAAGCTTTATGTATATTTGTGCTTTACCCCCCCCCCCCCAACCATATGTACATAATGCTAAATGTGACACAAACTCCAACATCTCAAAGACTGATTTTCTATCTTGTCAATGTATACAAATTAAAGTGATGGATATCAGTACAATTAATGGAACATGTTCTGGTTCAGGTTTGTTGGTGTAAAAGACTGCAAAGTTATTTGGTTCAGCAGCATTTATAATACAAGCACCTGTTTTGAAATGTTACCACAACATGGGAGCAGCTGACAGGAGACTGCATTGATGAGCAGTTCCCCCAGTAACTTGTGTTTCCAATCTCATTTGTCTAAGTAGCAATCCTGCAGTGAAAGTAAACCTAGCTGCAATGTACGGAAAAATGTTTGACTTTCTGGATTGTTTGCGTCCGAGCAAGCTGTTGTATGGAGGGGAGGGGATTACACAGCGAAGAGTGGCTTTGAGGCTGTTTACATTAGTGAGTATCAGAGTGAGAGTGAGGGTAATGTATTTGTTACAAAAACAGAAATTACTGGAGAAACTCTGCATGACTGGCAGTATTTGTGGAGTGAAAGCAATGTTAACTGAAGAAGGGTCAATGGACTCAAAACGTTAACTCTCCACAGATGCCGCCTGACTGGCTGCATTTCTCCAGCAAAATCTGTTTTATTTTGGATTTCCAGCATCTGCAGTCCACCAGTCAGTTTGAGAATTTGAGCTCACTTTTATGACTTTTCCTTTTATTCACTGAAATGTTTAATATCAATAAAAGTGACCAGCAAACAACTGGACTTTTGTCAAAATCTAACTGACTCATTAAGGGTAGGATTGCTCCATCGTTACTCAGTCTGCTCTCCAGTCTCACAGTAAACACCAGTTGACTTTTAACTTGCTGAAGTGGCTGAGCAGAGCAACTCAGTTATATCAAATTGGCTCAAAATTCAAAAAGACAGCAAGCAGTCCATCACCTCGGGGTAACTGGGGAAGGAGTAATTGCAGCCAATCTTACCAGTGATGCCCACATCCCAAAACTGAATTTGAAATGTGAATATTGTACTAAATTGTCACTCCTACTGTTGACATGAACTGAATCTTGAAACTGGACAATATGCTCAGGAACCGAGCAGTATCTTCAGCCATTTTATTGTCCAGGGGCTTCCCACCAGTAAAAGAAATTCAGTTGTATCAGCCAATGACACATTTCGCACTTTACAAATTGTTTCTTCAGGAATCTCAGTTCTGCATCTTCTTAGCTGCCAAGTGTTTTATAGTGCTCCTATGAGCATCCTGGGGATTTTATTATGCTAAAAAACTATAAAGAAATGCTAGCGATTTTTGTTACCATGACTACGTTAGCTAGATGCGCAGAGACCAGAGCATAAACTCCTCCTGAAGATCCTGCTACTGGTGCAGTCATATCAGCCACTGATGCTGCCAGTGAACCTGTGAGAGAGTGAGAGAGAGAGAAGGGTCAACCTTTATGAGATAATAATAAATTGTATTTAGATAACAGGAGTGTTTTTAAACAATATTTGACACTCATTAGGCCAGGTGGCCAAAAGCCTGGTTAAAGAGTTAGGAATATCTGAAGGAAGGAAAGAGCTTTAGGGAGGGCATTCTGGACAAGGTTCAGGCCACTGAATACTTGGTCCCAATGGTGGAGTAAGTAAGAAGTTCAAGACGCTGGGTACAGGTAGCAAAGTTTAGGTGGACTTAGAGGGTAAAAGGTGGTAGATGGAGAGGCTTGCTCAGTCTTCCTGTCCCATTCTGGCATTCTGTGCTTCTGTCATAAGTACCAGAGGTTGTGTGGTATGTTGGTCTTGTGCACAGTCAGAGGGTCAGCTTATACCATCATTTGTCCTTTTCCATTTTCGTTCCTTCCAGTTCCATCTGCCCCTCCTGAAGATACTAATGTTTGCTGGGGTTGGGGGACTACAGGGAAGGCCTGACTGGTCATTTCTTCTCCAAAGGCTGAGGGAAATTCAACTGCAGTGTTTTTACTACAGTCCTTGCTGGAATCAGCAGCATTATGGTCCAGGATCTTGCTTCTTTATAGACCTCTCAGCCTTAGAAACATGGACATTATAATGTACAAAATATAACAGCCCATTTGCACATAGAAAATTATGCTCAACACTTATAGATTCAAACACACATGTTCACAATCATGCTAGCAAATGCATGTGCATGCACACAATCACACAAACACACACACATACGCATAACATCCTATTTGATCTAGTTAAATGTATACATCACAGAAAAGTAATTCATTTCTACTGCCACGCAAGCTGATTGAAAATCGACCAGTTCATTCCCTTTTGACAGGTGCTGAAGCTCTCCATGTTATTACTGAGGCTGATATTGATAAATTGATAAAAAGAATCTTTGAGACACTTGAACCCTGTCATCAGCTCAGTTGCTTGCAGTCAGCAATCCATCAGTAAGAGGGTCAATATTCCAACACCCTCCGATTGTGCTGATGATACCAGCTGTCCACATGCTGAATAATTTATTTTATATTTGCAGCTTGGAGACAGACTGTTAAACACAGCTATTCCATACCTGCCTATTCCTATTCCATTCCATCAGCATATCCTTCTATCCCTTCCTCCTGTATTCATTTACTTGCCTTTCCCTTAAACACATCTGTACACTTCCTACATTACACTAGTGACTACATTTCAAAAATACCTCATTGACTTAGGGCACATTAGAATGGTGGTCACGCTAAACATAATGTCATGGTCTCAGACCACTCTGTCATTAGAGAAGACTGGTGGTGGTTTAACCTGAGGGTGACCACGCCTCAGGCAAGGGGAGACATTGAGAAAAAGAGACCTTCATGGTGATCTCAGCTGGTGCAGGAATTGAACCAATGCTGTTGACATCACTCTGCATTGTAAACTAGTTACCAGCCAACTGAGTTAGGTGCTATATAAATGTACATCCTTTTTCCTAGTCACTTCAGGCACTCCCTCAGGTAGAAAATTCCACTTCTTCAACACAATACCATGCAAGGACTATGACAAACACTACATTGGACAAACAGGCAGAAAACTAGCCACCAGGATACATGAACATCAACTAACCACAAAATGACATGACCCTCTCTCACTAGTATCCTTACATGCAGATGAGGAAGGACACCACTTTGACTGGGACAACACATCCATCCGAGGACAAGCCAAACAGAGACACACACGAGAATTCCTAGAAGCATGACATTCCAACGGGAACTCTATCAACAAGCACATTGAGTTAGACTCCATCTACCACCCCTTGAGGAAAAGAACAGGAAATGACATCACCACCGGAAATGCTGTCACCACAGGAAATGACATCACCAACTCAAAGAAACCAAACATATAAATAGAAAGCAGGAATTATCAACAGTGCTTTGCCCGGAGGCCCACTGAAGATGTTACCTAGTAAGGTGACGAAACGTCTGAAAATGAACCTTCTAGCTCAGCGAGCAAACCTACATCCAGAACCTCAACCTGAGCTACAAACCTTTTCAAAATTCTTCAACACTATTGGATTTATAATGACTATCTTCTATTTAAAGCCCTTAGCTGTTGGCTTCTTCACAAATTTAGATAAATTGAAGAGCTGAATTTTGGAAAGGCAAATCAGGGAGGACTTACACACTTAATGGTATGGTCCTGGCCAGTATTGCTGAACAAAGAGACTTTGGAGTGCAGGATCATTGTTCCTTAAAAGTAGAGTCGCAGATAGATAGGATCATGAAGAAGGCGCTTGGTATATTTCCTTTATTGGTCAGTGTATTGAGGATAGGAATTGGGAGATCATGTTGCGGTTGTACAGGATGTTGGTTAGGCCACTATTGGAATACTGTATACAATTCTGGTCTCCCTGCCATAGGAAGTGTATTGTGATATGTGAATGGGTTCAGAAAAAATTCACAAGAATGTTGCCAGCATTGGAGGGTTTGAACTATAGGGGGAGGCTGAACAGGCTGGGGCTATTTTCCCTGGTGCGTCAGAGGCTGAGGGGTGACCTTGTAGAGGTTTATAAAATCATGAGGGGCATGGATAGGGTAAATAGACAAGGTCTTTTCCCTGGGGTGGGGGAGTACAGAACTAGAGGGCAGGTTTAGGGTGAGAGGGGAAAGATATAAAAAGGACCTGAGTGGCAACTTTTTCCACAGAAGATGGTGCATGTATGGGATCAGCTGTCAGAGAAGGTGGTGGAGACTGGTACAACATTTAAAAGGCATTGGATGGGTATATGAATATGAAGGGTTTACAGGGATACGGGCCAAGTGCTGGCAAATGGGACTAGATTAATACCGGATATCTGGTCAGCATGGACGGATTGGATCGAAGGGTCCATTTTTGTGCTGTATATTTCTGTGACTGTAAGTGAAAATATTTTCTTATTGTCTAACCTTTTGCAAGACATTCACAATTTTAAAGGTCTTTGTCAAGTTGACATCACCTTCCTCTTTAGAGGAAACAGCCTCAGTCTGTTCAGTCTTTCCTGATGGACAGACCCACTCAGTGAGGTATAGATTGCGTAATGACAGTAATAAGCAGGAGGTGAAATGTCAACTAACAACAAAATGCCGTGATGCTGGAAATCAGAAATGAAACCAGTAAATGCTATAATCATTCAGCAGGCAGTCTGTGGATAGAGGAACATCAGGTTAGCAACCAATTATAACTAGAGGCGGTTACAGATGAAGATTTAATGAGCAGTTATTGTCCAAGTCAAGCAGGGTCTATAGGTGGGTCTAGGGCAGGCAATGATTAAATGACAGAAGCACTGATCATGCAAGTCAAGGTAACGATGGTGGGATAAATGGAGGATGTCCCAGTGGATGCGCAGAAGGAAACAGCAGAAAAATGTAGGAAAATAGGCAAAGTGGATTCAGCCTATTGTGACCCTGCTGAATCAATGAAAGAATGATCCAATTAGTGCAACTTCTCTGTCCTTTCCCCAAGCCGTGAAAATGTATATTTTTTGGGTATTGACCTTTTGGGTGTTGGTATTAACTATATTCCAGGCCATAGTGTCCTTCTTAGGTCACTGTACTTCACAAATTCTGACTTCCTCCACATCCATGATTTTAATTGTTTCACCGTGAGCAGCGATACCTCAGCTGCCAAGCCCTAACCTTAAACCTCTCCCTGCTTTAAAACACTTCCTAAAGGACATCTCTTTGATAAAACAAAGAACTGTGGATGCTCGAGATCTGAAGCAAAAACAAAAATTGCTGGAGAAACTCAGCGGCTCTGGCAGCATCTGTGAAAAGAAAGCAGAGTTAATGTTTCAAGTCCAGTGACCCTTCTTGAGAATAGGGGAAGAAGGCTCACTGAGGCGACATGGTGGCACAGTTGTCAGCACTGCTGCCTCACAGCGCCAGAGACCCGGGTTCAATTCCCGCCTCAGGCAAACGTCTGCGTGGAATTTGCACATTCTCCTCGTGTCTGTGTGGGTTTCCTCCGGGTGCTCCGGTTTCCCCCCACAGTCCAAACATGTGCAGGTTAGGGTGAATTGGCCATACTAAATTGCCCATAGTGTGAGATGAAGAGGTAAATGTAGGGGAATGGGTCTGGGTGGGTTGCTCTTCGGAGGGTCAGTGTGGACTTGTTGGGCCGAAGGGCCTGTTTCCATGCTGTAAGTAATCTAATCTAATGATATCGAAACTTTAACTCTGTTTTCTCTCCACAGATGCTGCCAGACCTGCTGAGCTTCTCCACCATTTTGATTGAGCTTTTGGATATTTGACCTAGTATCTCCTTAAGTGGCTCAATGCCTTGAGACATTTTACTGTGTTAGAAGCACTATACTGTCAAAGTTGAAGCTGTTGTTGTACCTTTGAAGTCCTTCATGTTTTGTCCTTTCAAATATTTCTCCAATTTTCTATTGAAAGTTACTACTGTTCCTACTGTCCTCTTTGGCACTACATTTTAGATTGTAGCAACTCCCTGTGTTTGAAGGAAAGTCTAATTTCCCATCTGGCTCTTTACCAGCTATCTGAAATCTGTGTTCTCTGGTTACAGACTGTCCTGCCAGGGAACAGTTTCTTCCCATCTATCAAAACCCTTCTAAAATCTTATAAGCTGTTCATCTGTACACCATCAAACTGAAACATTCTCCCCTTGTTCCTATCTCCTTAAATACTAGCTGATGTACGGAGTATGAACTGTGATTCACTAGGAGCTCTCTTATCTTTGAGTCAGAGGTTGTGGGTTCAACTGAAAGTGCAATATCTGAGCTGACACCCCAGCGCAGTGTTGAGGGAGTGCTGCAGGGTCCTGAGTGATAGCTCTCAAGACAGACACAAAATTGTCGTCTCATCTAACGCTCAGATGCATCTCGATAAAATCCCATGTCACTTTCGAAGAAGTGAGGAGTTCTAGCTTGCGTCCTGGCCAATATTTATCCCGAAGCTAACATTACTACAATAGGTTACTGGGTCATTTTCCACTGCCATTTGTAGGAGTTTCCTGTGCTCAATTTGGTAGCTGTAATTAAGGCAGTGATTACAGTTCAACAATTACTCTATTGGTCGTTTGGAATGCCCTAAGGTCATGAGCACAGTGAAGAAAGGTGTAAACGTTGATGAGGTAAGATTAAGGCATGTGAACATAGCACTGCACAACACTGACATAACTGTGGGCAGCACGATGGCTCAGTGGTTAGCACCAGGGACCTGGATTCAATTCTGGCCTTGGGCTACTGTCGGTGTGGAGTTTGCATACTCTCTGTCTGCATGGGTTTCCTCCCACAGTCCAAAGATGTGCAGAGTTAGGTGAATTGGCCATGCTAAATTGCCCAAATTGTTTAGGGATGTATAGGGTAGGGGGAATGGGTCTTGATGAGTTACTCTTCGGAGAGTCAGTATGGACTTGATGGGCCGAAGGGAGATTCTAAATGTGTTGGACTGATAGCTTGTTTCTGTGCTGTAAATACTTTGCAAGCCTTCTTTTCCCCTTTAATCCTTTATTTGATCTTTACTATTTTTATTGGAAGTCATATTCCACTATTCAGATTTTATTTTGTCAAAATTGAGACTCCTAACCACTCAACTAATATAAAGTGGGTGACATTCCTCTGTACCATAATTGGCCCTAGCCTCTAATACAGTGCTAGGTCTGTGAGGACATTCAGACTCATTAATGAATGAAGTTTTAAGATTAAAGTAAACTAACCTAAATTAAACCCTGGTCACAATTTGTACTTTAACAGCTTTGCTGCAAATTTCCACCAAGTTAACTGAGATCAGTTAAATTGCCACGAACTCACTCATTAATTTTAGCAACTTTTAAGTCAAGATGGTTCAATACCACAATAACTGGGAAAGAAAAAAAATCATTTTATTCGATGATGTTTTGAATCAAACCAACAGCTTGGTTCTTGGTTCCCTGTTTTTTTTTCTGACAGAGAATCAGTCCCTGGTTCAAGAGAGTCATGGACTTAAAGCAGAGGCAGAGCATTGAACCCACAACAAAAACAAAACCCTGCACATTGTCCTTGATTTTAAATTGTTTTTCTTTATCCTTTTTTCTCCTAACTCACATCTTCCAAGCAGCTGTTTGCAATCACAACTCACTTTGGCTGAGTCACAGTCAGCACAAGTTCCAGAAAAAACACGGAGCTCTCACAACAGCATCGAAATCAGATTCTTATTCCTTCCTTTACTCTGCGAGGTTTAGATTTTTAGTTCTTATCTGGGAACAAGTTGCATTCTTCCACTGGTTAGACCAACCACTTCTTTCTGCCTTGGTTTAACAGATTATCTCTCCATGGGTAAAAACGATCAGCACTCTCTTCAATGATTAAATTGATTCCTGTGTCCTTTGTTAGTTGGATTGATTGAACTCCCCCCCCACTTTTCCAGTTAAAGTGAATGAATGTCCAGACCGTCAGTTGTAATGGACTCAGTTATGGCAAGAATACCAGTTGCGTGTACTAGAAGGACACTGGGTCCTGTTCTTCACTGTCAGGAATAACATGCATTACACCTGTTTTAACTCAACAAAATTGATGAATAAATAAATGATTTTATTGTCACATTTATCTAGGAAGATCCAGTGAAAAGTGTTTAGTCACCACATCCGGCAGCATTTCAAGTTCTAAAAAAAAAGACATTATTTAAATAGAGTTCATTTTCTGTTCAAGCTGGGTCTCAAGCTTCAAGGCTTCGGCAAGGTCTCTGCAAGGTGTTCCAGGCCTCAGGAAAACCCCGCTGTGGGTACAGCAACGACAGTACTGAGGAGATGCCCCAGGAGATCCTGACTCTGCTACTGCTGCTGCTACAGCTATGAGTCCTCATCCTGGCCCTACTGTAGCCAAGAATTCCTGTTCTGGACCTAGAGCAGCCAGGAGTCCTTGCTCTAGGCCTAGAGCAGCCAGGAGTCCTCGATCCGGGCCTAGAGCAGCCAGGAATCCTCGCTCCGGGCCTAGAACAGCCAGAGTACTCGCTCCGGGCCTAGAGCAGCTAGGAGTCCTCACTCCTGGCATGGAGCAGCTAGAAGTCCTCGCTTCGGGCCTAGAGCAGCCAGGAGTCCTTGCTCTGGGCCTAGAGCAGCCAGGAGTCCTCGCTCCAGGCCTGGAGCAGCCAGGAATCCTCGCTCCGGGCCTAGAGCAGCCAAGAGTCCTCACTCTGGGCCTAGAGCAGCTAGAAGTCCTCACTTCGGGCCTAGAGCAGCCAGGAGTCCTTGCTCCGGGCCTAGAGCAGCCAGGAGTCCTCGCTCCAGGCTTAGAGCAGCCAGGAGTCCTCGCTCCGGGCCTAGTGCAGCCAAGAGTCCTCGCTCCAGGCCTACAGCAACCAGGAGTCCTCGCTCCAGGCCGAGAGCAGCCATGAGTCCTCATTCCGGGGTTAGTGCAGCCTGGAGTCCTCACTCTGGGCCTAGTGCAGCCAGGAATCCTTGTTCCGGGCCTAGTGCAGCCAAGAGTCCCTGCTCTGGGCCTACCGCAGCCAGGAGTCCTTACTCCGGGCATATAGCAGCCAGGAGTCCTTACTCTGGGCATAGTGCAGCTAGGAGTCCTTGCTCCGGGCCTACAGCAGCCAAGAGTCCTCACTCCAGGCCTAGTGAAGCCAGGAGTTCCGCTCTGGGTCTACCGTAGCCAAGAGTTGTTGCTTCGGGCCTATCATATTTAGGAGAGCCTGCTCTGGGCACTGCCATAGCCAGGAGTCCCTGCGTTGCCGCCGCTACAGCGAGGAGTCCCCGCTCCAGGCACTGAACCACTGCAATAGACAGCCCACTGCGGCCAAGAGTCATTGCTCTGAGCCTACTGCTGCCAGGAATCCTCGCTCTGGGCGCCACACTGCCACAGCTGATCCCCCACCATAGTCCCAGGCGACAACCACTTTGTCGTAAATATCTCAGAGCAATGCTTTGGCCAATCCAAATCTCATTTAAATTGTCAGTTAACTCTCAGTCATCACCTAACTGACACATTCTGCCTAGCAACACCATGACTAGAGTCCAATTGCAAACCTATCAGCATTCTCATACAGTATAAAATGTAGTTTTCCTTGGTATTCTTGCAAATTGTTCTGATGAGTGCAATCTTCAACAAAATGTATCTTTTTCAGTAATATCTTTTTCACCATCAAAGGGAGTTTTAAAATGTTATCTTTTGCTAATTGTGGGAATCTGCTGTGAACACAAATTAAACATAAACTCGATAGACCTCAAAGACAGCCACTTTGAAATGGAGAACAACATTAGGGACAAGTCATCAAACACTTTCAACACCCTGGTGTGATCCTGGGATGTGGCTTTCCTTAGACCATTACCTGCGAGTACACCAGCGAGGTAGATGAAGCTAATGCGGAGAGCGCCATGCACCATTTCGAGAGGAACTCCGACCAGCAGCTGCAACACCACATTGAAGCCCAGATGCTCAACTCTGGAATAAAGAACTTGCACAGTCACAGTCTCATTGCTGTCTTCATCAGAGGCCTTGCCTCTTCATATGGTGATGAGGAACTGAACCAATTCCACCAGATGCAAGTGAGACCCCCCCCAACCCCCACCATTGCTTGCATCTATCCAGCACCGTTAGCATTGTAAAACATCCTAAACCACTTCACAAAGATATTATCTAACAAATCTGTGAGGGAATGTATTGGAATGGTGATTCTGAAGAATGACTTCAGTAATGTGGAGCTGGAATTGTTTTCAATGCAGCACGGAACTTTATGGGAAAATTTAATCAAGGTACTTGATATTGAGGGCTTTTGGTCAAGTAACTGAGGAAATAACTGATTTCACTGGATGGAGGTGGTTGGTAACTAGATTAACACTAGATTGCCTGAAAGCAATAGCAACATTCAAAAAGGAAATGGATAAATATTTGAAAAGGAAGTATTTCTCAAGTTATGTGGAAAAAAGGAGGGGGAAGGCGATGTATTGGATAACCATTTCAAAGAGCCAGGATTGGAGGATTGGCCTCCCTTTGTGCTGTAGCTACCAGTGCAATCATTCTGATCCCTGCACTCACAGCACAAGGGGTACACAGATGTTGAGAAAAGCAGACAGTCTATACCAGCTACTCACCCAACATGCATGAAGATGTAACTGAGGTAGCGCCAGATTTGCCTGCGGAGCTGTGGCTGGTAGACCAGTGGATTGTTCAAATACGAAGGGTGTGTGATCTGGAGCACCCATTTCTCCAGGACCAGCCCGTAATAGATGAAAACGGCAATCTGTTGAATACAGAGCAGATCAGACACATTGCACTACTCTCTGCTCATACTTTGCTTTAAAAAAAAAATCCACAGGGGGCATTGCTGGTTTGGCCAAGTTTAGTGCCCATCCTGATTTGCCCTCAAGAAGTTGGTGGCCTTCTTGACCACTGCACTCCATGTGGTGTCTCATCTAAAAAGGAGCACCTACGACAGTGTGGCACTCTCTCATTACAAATCATAGCCTGGATTCTCTGCTCAAGTCTCTGGGTGGGATTTGTGCCCATGACCTCCCACTATGCAATTAGGGAGGGAATTGCAGGATTTTGATCCAGAGATACTGAAGGAACGGCAATATGTTTCCAAATCAGGACAGTAATTAGCTTGAAGGGGAACTTTCAGGGAATGAAGTTCCCATGTATCTGCTACCCTTGTCCTTCTAGATGGTAGAGGTCACATGTTTGGAAGGTGCTGTCTTCGTGGTGAGATATTTGCCAATTGTACTGCCTGCACTGTGCACTGGTGGGAGAGGGAGTGCATATTGAAGGTGGTGGCAGGAATACCAATCAAATGGGCAAAATGGGCTGCAGAGTGAGGACTGCAGATACTGGAGATCAGAGTTGAGAGTATGATGCTGGAAAACTCAGCAGGTCAGGCAGCATCCGAGGAGCAGGAGAATCGACGGGAGAATTTGATGAAGGGCTTATGGCTGAAACATTGATTCTCCTGCTCCTCAGATGCTGTCTGACTTGTTGTGCTTTTCCTGCACTCTCGACTGCTTTGATATTGAGTTTTTTTGAGTATTGTTGGAACTGCACTCAATACTGGATGCAGAAATTGCAATTGCTTCCAAAGGCTTCCATCTTGTCTATTGCACTGATGTGGTGAGCCTCCCTGGTATTGAGGATGGAGATATTTGTGGACCCAACTCCACCTCCAGTGAGTTGTTTAATTGTCCATCACCATTCATGACTGGGTGTGACAGGGCTGCAGAGCTTGGTTCTGATCTGCTGGTTGTGGGATCACTAAGCTCTATCTACCACTTGCTGCTGTTGCTGTTTGGCACGCAAGTCACCCTGTGTTCTATTTTCACTGGGTTGACACCTCTTTCTTAGCTATGTCTGGTGCTGCTCCTGACATACCCCCTGCACATTCCATTGAATCATTAGGGTTGATCCCCTGGCTTGGTGGTAATGGTAGAGTCTGGAATATATCAGACCATGAAGTTTATAACTGATACAGTTCACCTGGTGACAGCTCACAGAGCTACATGAATGCCCAGACTTGAGTTGCTATATCTGCTTGTCCCATTTAGCACAGTGGTAGTGCCACACAACACAATGTAGGGTATCCTCAGTGTGAAAATGGGAAGTTGTCTCCACAAGGACTGTGCGGTGGTCATTTTAACAGATACTGAACAAATGCATCTGTAACAGGCAAATTGGTGAGGAAAAGGTCAAGCATGTTTTAGCCTCTAGTTGATTCCATTACCACCTGCCACAGACCCAGTGAAGTGTCCCCACCCCGAATGCATTCTGAGCCCTTGCCACCCTCAGTGTTTCCTCCAAGTGGGCTCCAAAATGGAGGAGCACTGTTTCATCAGCGCAGGGGGTGTGCTGTAGGAGGCAAATGTCAGATGGTTTCCTTGCATGTTTGAACTGATGCCATGAGATATCACGGTCAATATTGAGAACTTCCAAGGCAACCCTCTCATTACTATTACGTGACATACCACTGTATCAGCCCTGCTGTGGGGCAAGACATACCTAGGGATGATGGTGTCCTCTGGGACACTGTCCATGATGTTAATAAGGAGGACTTTGCAGATTCACAGGACTGTGTTTGACTTTGTCTTTTCAGGTGCCCAGGCAGATGTAGGGCAGCCCATCTGGTTTCATGCGTTTTATTAGACTTTCTTCTGGTTTAATACAGTTGAATAGCTCACTAGGCCTGTCAAGAGTCAACCACATTGCTGTGGGTATGGGGTCATGTGTAGGTCAGATCAGGTAAGGACACCAGATTTCCTCCCTAAAGGGCATTAATGAACCAAAACAGAAATCGCTGGAGAAAAGGATGGAGAGAAGCTACTAAAGGATTTGATGACAAGGATAATAATTTAAAATCCAAAGCATTGCTGGACTGGGAGCCCATGTAGGTCAGTGAGCAAAGGGGTAATGGATGAACAGGACATTGTCTGAGTATGAATATGGGGCATCAAAGATTTAGATGAGTTCAAGTTGGCAGAGAGTGCAAGATGAGAAGTTGGCCCTGGATAATTGGAATAGTTGAGTCTGGAGATAACAAAGGCATCGATGAGGGATTCAGCAGGTTTGAGTGGAGTCTTGGATGCAGTGCTATGAAGGTGAATACTGGTGGTCTTAAAAGTGGTAATGATATGTGGTTAAAAGGCTGTCACTGATTTCTTGAAGCATTGACTACTGACCTCCAGAAGGGTAACAGTGATCATAAACCAGGGTGGGGGGCAACACGTGTAGCTGTCATAGTACCACTTGCGGTCCAGTCCCCTGGGCAGGGTCTCATACGCGATGTGTCGGATAAATCGCTGGGATATCGTGAGGCCAGTTTCTTCAAGGAGCGAATTGGCACGGAGATGGCGATTTCCCAAATGGATAGCACGACAGAAGCTGTTAGACCGTTTATTGCTCATCTGATTGAAACAAAAAGCCCACATGCAGAGTGGGAAATTAATTTTTAAGCCATTGGATAGACCCAAACAAGGTTGTCACACCCTGAAAATGGGAAGTGTTTACCTGTTGGCCCATTGCTGAGGCAACGTTCCCTCACCCCTATCACTGGTCAGTTAATCCATCTATTCAGAATCTAATACATGCCATTGGATAAAGTATTTTACAGTTAATATAATAATTTCCGAAGTGTTGTAACTATTATACTGTCAGAAATGTGATGGTGAATTAGCACAGAGCAAACCCCCCAGAAAAAGCAGTGTGATGAGAAGCAGATATTCTGTGCTGTCAGTTAAGTGATCAAATACTGTCCAAGATACTGTGCAGTACCCCTCCGCCCCATATCAATTAATGGACAAGGGATTTATTAGACCTGAAAGAGCAGATCAGACATCACTTTAATGCCTCATCCAAACAGCAGCAACTCTGACAGTGCAGCTGTTCCTCAGTACAAGTGTCAGCCTGGATTCTCTACTTTGGAGTGGGACTTGTGGCCATGACCTTCCAACCCAGAGACAAGCGAAATAACACTGAACCACAGCCTGACAATCTTCTGAATAACCGATCCTCACCCATGATAAAACACGCTCCCAGCTGGGGAAATGTCAATTAAAGGCTCTCATCAATCTGACCATTTCACATAAAATTCACTGGAGCCTTTCCCCATCTGATTCACAGTGTTAGTTCCATCACCCAGCTGTGAAATGAGAATGTGGTGTTGTGGAGAACTGTAAGAGGTGCAGGCTGTTTGATTGCTGAGTGTTGTTCACAGTTTTAATTACTCTCTTCTATTCCTGGAACATTGGCTGAAAACTAGGGACTGATTTCTTTAACACTGAATTTCTGGAATTTGGAGAATTATAGAGTCATAGAGATGTACAGCATAGAAACAGACCCTTCGGTCCAACTTGTCCATGCTGACAAGATATCCTAACCTAATCTCGTCCCACCTGCCAGCACTTGGCCCATATCCCTCTAAACCCTTCCTATTCATATACCCATCCAGATGCCATTTAAATATTGTAATTGTACCAGCCTCCACCACTTCCTCTGGCAGCTCATTCCATACACGTACCAACCTCTGCGTGAAAAAGTTGCCCCTTAATTCTCTTTTAAATCCTTCCCCTCTCACCCTAAACCTATGCCCTCTAGTTCTGGACTCCCCCACCCCAGGGAAAATTTACCCTATCCATGCCCCTCATAATTTTGTAAACCTCTATAGGGTCACTCCTCAGCTTTGACGCTGCAGAGAAAACAGCCCCAGACTATTCATCCTCTTCCTTTAGCTAACACCATCCAAATCCTGGCAACATCCTTGTAAATCTTTTCTGAACCTTTTCAAGTTTCACAACATCTTTTCGGTAGGAAGGAGACCAGAATTGCACGCAATATTCCAACAGTGGCCTAACCAATGTCCTGTACAGCCGCAACATGACCTCCCAACTCCTATACTCAATGCACTGACCAATAAAGGAAAACATACTAAATGCCCTCTTCACTATCCTATCTACCTGAGACTCCACTTTCAAGGAGCTATGAACCTGCACTCCAAGGTCTTTTTGTTCAGCAACACTTCCCAGGACCTTACTATTAAGTGTGTAAGTCCTCTCCTGATTTGCCTTTCCAAAATGCAGCACCTCACATTTTTATAAATTAAACTCCATCTGCCGCTTCTCAGCCCATTGGCCCAGCTGATTCAGATTCTGTTGTACTCTGAGGTAACCTTCTTCGCTGTCCACTACATCTCGCTAGTGTGCTTCCAATTAAACCTGTTGGACTATAACCTGGTGTTGTGTGATTTTTAACTTTGTACACTACATCTCCAGTTTTGGTGTCATCTGCAAACTTAATCCATTTTAAAAGGGCTGCTCTCATTGAAGCTATTGGATTGTTATAAGAATCCTGGAGATTTCTTCATGCCTTTCCAGTAAGGAAACCTGATTTCCTTTCCAGCCTGACCTGTCAGTGGCTTCAGTCCTGCATCAGCCCAGGCTGCCTCTTCATAAAGTGATAGCAATTGAGGGCAGGAAGCAGCAGTGGGGAACTAAGTGAATAAGTAATAGTCTGGGATTGGGTTATCAGACTGCATCTTCAGCTGTAATCAGTGTCTGTAGAATAGGGTGAAATGGCCTTTCAGCTAAGTAGAGTCATAGATATATACAGCATGGAAATAGACCCTTCGGTCCAACTCATCTGTGCTGACCAGATATCTCAATCTGACCTAATCTCATTTGCTAGCACTTAGCCCATATCCCTCTAAACCCTTCCTATTCATATACCCATCCTGATGCATTTTAAATGTTGTAATTGTACCAGCCTCTACCATCTCCTCTGGCAGCTCATTCTGTATTGTCCCTGGAAGCAGTTCCTTATCCTGGGGGAATGGTATGGGACAGCCTCTCTTCCAAGCTGTGGTTACATTCAGGGATAAGGCCCTTCCCCCCCCTCCCCAGCCTATCTTCACCATTTGGAGCATGTTAGTGCCCTCACCCAGCAGCTAGTTTTAGATGCTAACCTATAAATTCCTCTCTTCCTGTTCCATGTTTTGGCTCATTGGGAAAACTCCTAAGATTCATAGGTTTTGTTTTCATGTGGCCAGTTCAGATTCCCGGAGATCAGCTGGAAAGTATCATCTGACCTGATGTCATACTCTGCACCATCACTCTCCCCTCAGGACAGAAACCAGACACTGTTAACGTGAAATGTGACATGGAATTGATCAATTGGTGGGGACTGTCTGTGAACAAAATATTCTGCTGTTATAAACTGCGGAATATTCTGCACCGAACAAACTCCTGATCATCAATTGTACAGTGCTTTATATAAAACAAAACTGAAGCTGGGGCAGTGAGATACAGACTAGAATTGAACTGGGAGTTTTAGGAGTTGAGAGACAGAATAATAGATACCAGGAGTGAGGTAGACTGGAATCTAATCAAGGAGTTCAGAGGGTTACACAATATTGCATCGAATGTACAACACAGAAATAGGGCATTCAGTCCAACTATTCTGTTCTGGAGTTCACAGGAACATAGGAACAAGAGTAGGCCATTCAACCCCTCAAGCTTGTTCTGCCCGTCAATGTGATAATGCCTGATCTATGGCTTAACTCTATCTACCTGCCATTGGCCCATTTCCCTTAATACCTTTGCTTATCAAAAATTATCCATCTCAGATTTAAAATTAACAACTGATCCTGCACCCACTGTGGAAGAGAGTTCCAAACCTCTCTCACCCTGTGTGTGTGTGTGGAAGTGCTTCCGAACATCTCTCCTGAATGGTCTGGCCCTAATTCTCAGACTATGCCCCTTAGTTCTAGAATCCCTAACCAGTGGAAATTGTTTATTTTTATTGACCCTGTCTTCTCCTGTTACTATCTTGGAGACTTCAATCAGATCACCCCTTCACCTTGTAAATTCTAGAGAAAACAGGCCTAATTTGCACAATCGCTCCTCAGAATCTAAGGTAAAATGTGTCAGCACAGGCTTGGCGGGCTGAAGGGCCGGTTCCTGTGCTGGGTTGTTCTTTGTTCTTGTTCTAACCCCTGAAGTCCAGGTATCATTCTTGTAAACCTATGTTGCACTCCCTCCAAGGCAAATCTACCCTTCCTAAGGTGTGGTGCCCAGATCTGCCCACTGTACTCCCTACGGGGTCTAATCATGGTTGCGTATAACTGCAGCATAACCTCTGCATCCCTATACTTCAGTCCTCTGGATATAAAGGCTGGCATTCCATTAGATTTCTTGACTTTTTATGCATAATTTATACTCAGTTTGAGTTACTTCCTGAACCAGTTTCCTTGTCTCCATCTTTCAACCTGTGACTAACCCTTTTCCCTTACCTGACCAGTTTCTATTATAAAGCACGCATACTGTTCACTTCAACCAATTCCTATGGTAATGCACTCCACATTGTAAAACAATCTCTCAAATTAAAACATTTCTGCTTATTCCCCTGCTATTAGTAACCATCCTGAATCAATGACCCCAAATTCTAGATTTTCTAAAAATTGGAACCCCATTCTGTATAGCCAATCCAATCCATTTATCACATTAAAGATCTCTTCCATCTCTCTTTTAGTTTTCCTCTTTTTCAAAGAAGAAAGTTCTAATCTTTTTAATCTCCCTGACCACTGCAATATGAGTTCCAGTCCTATCCTTGGAAGTGCAGGGGGTAATTTCCAGCAGGGCATTCAGCCTCTGAGGTGACTACATCTTCAGTCAACACACTGATTTAATCAGGTTTAGTGTCAGGCAGCACCTTGGTAAAGGAGTTCAGGTTAGTGCCAGGAATGGTGCCCAGAAGATTGTTAACCAGCTGATTTTCACTAGTAATGTCTGCCAGAAACTGTCAGGCATTGTGACTGTTAGCTCCCTCTGCTAACAGAGGGAGCTAACAGTCACAATGCCTGACAGTTTCTGGTTTGGGAATAAACAGTGCCCAGGGGTTTGCCCAGGGGTTTGGGAATAAACAGTGTTGCCCAGGGGTTTGGGAATAAACAGTGTTGATGTTACTGACTGGG
Source organism: Chiloscyllium plagiosum (assembly GCF_004010195.1). NCBI lineage: Eukaryota > Metazoa > Chordata > Chondrichthyes > Orectolobiformes > Hemiscylliidae > Chiloscyllium > Chiloscyllium plagiosum. The sequence goes on along the minus strand of NC_057733.1, from coordinate 52,024,001 downwards.
ATCCTCACCATTCTGAGTCACTGCTGCTGGATTGAGGGAACAGGATCCTGAAACACATCAGGAGACCCTCTGGAAAACTTGGTCAAGACTTCACCAACATTCTGGCAATATTTATTCTGGGAACGTCTCTGAGAACCTCACCTGAAAAAAGATTAAACTGTGCTACTCCAGCTTGAGGGAATATGGAGGAGAAGAGGGGAATGTGGTCATGGACAACATGTGGGACGATTAAGTGAAGGTGGCGGTTTTCATTTCCAGGAACGCTGGCTGAGCACTCTCCACTTTACATCAGTATATTTGCTCCCACTGTTCACTCACCAGGTTTACAAAGTCCTGGTAGCAGATCTTTCCCTCAGAATTGTTGTCTGCCAAAGCCAGAAGCACCTCCAGTTTATGCGGCTCGAGCTCTGAGCCGTGGGCCTGCAGAAGGTTCCGGAACTTTTCAGTACTAATGTAGCCTGTGTTTGTAGGGTCGAACTGTCAGAAAGATGAGAAAGACAAGAGTGTAACACAAAAAGCACAACAGAGCTCCCACCAAGGCACGCAGAAAACCAATGAAACCCACTGACCACCCTCAGGCCCGGAGGAACAACACAGCAGCTGGGACCAAGATGGAAACAGAAATGGCTGCGAGGGCCCAGCATGTCTGGCTGTAGCTGCGGGGAGGGAAACAGTTAATGTTCAGAAGAAGGTTCAGCACTTTTTGTTATTGTTTGTTTCAGATCTCCATCATCCTCAGTTCTTTGTTTTATTTTAGGACCAAGAGGAATTTTGACTTCAACATAAATACAGAGAAAGCTCATGGTCTGGAATGGTCTGTGGTGTGACGGGTATCGGGAATAGTAAGGGTCAGGAATAGTGACCTGTGGGAATTCCTGTGGGAATGGCTGGTATTGAGGATTGTCAGTATCAGTGCGAGGTAGGATTATGGGTTTGAGATTAGGATCAGTTCCATCATGATTATATTGAATGCTAGAGTCTGATAAAGGGGATTAGAGACAAAAAAATCTGCAAATGCTGGAATCCAGGGTAGACTGGCAGGAAGCTGGAATAACACAGCAAGCCAGACAGCATCAGGAGGTGGAGAACTCAGCGTTTCGGGTGTAACCTTCTTCAGGACTGGGAGTGGGTGTAAGGGGGAGCTGCAGATGGGGGTGGGGTGGGGTAGGTGAAGACAGGCAGAGAGTACAACCTGGTTGGGAGAGCAAAGGCGGACCCAGGTAACCCCTCATGCCTCTTCTGCTATTCGATAGGAGGTTGACGTTTTCCCTTAACTCAACTTCATTGGTCTATCCGTTTGCTCCCTCCAACATGAGACCCCAGTGAGGTGGGGGCTTCATCATGTGGGAAGAAAGAGGGATTCAGCAATTAGGCTGCTGAAAGAGAGAGAGAGAGAGAACATCTTCAGCTGGGAATAAAAATGAGGTTGGTCACTATCCCATTAAAACATCACCGTCTCTAATGATCCCAGAGCTATAACAGAGTAGGAGAGACACTGTTAATGCTACTCCTTGAACCTTCCACACTCTGAGGCTGCAGGCACTCTCTCTCTCTGGTCTTTGCTCCAAGTTTAATGAAATCTGTCCTTGTTTGTGAAAGATGCCTCCGGAGGGATTAGCTATCGGTGTCCCCTTGTGGCTGAGGCAGGGAGTCGAGATGAATATTGAAGGAAGTGCTGACCTCAGTTTATTGTGAATAAGGTGGATGGGGGTGGGGTGGATGCAAAAAGTGAACAGGGGCTTGCTTCCTGTGGGAGTCACAGCTCCTGTGTTTTCTGCTGGCTGGATAATTCCATTCATTCGCCTAATTCAGCAATGTGGTATTTGGCAAGTCAGGTCCCAGGTCTGGCTGACTATGGGATGCTGCTCCATTTCCACACTGCCAGCCTTTCCCAGAATCAATTACTCCTCCAACCTGGCAGAGCGAGCCATTCAAACACACTGTGCAGAAATCTTTCATATCGCAATGGGACAGAATCAAGCGGGGAGCTTCCTCCTGGGGAAGGGGGGCCCAGAGCCAGGGAGCACACGCTTAGAATAAAAGCAAGGGGCTCTTGTGGCTTAGTAGGTATTACCCTACCTCTGAACCAGGAGGTGTCTGTTAAAATCCCATCTATTCCTGGAGCTGTGTAAAACATTCCTGAACAGGTTGATTACAATGTTGTTTAAGAATAACAGGCAGGCCATTGAGACTGAGACAGGAGGAATCTCTGCACAGACAGTGATGAATCTTTGGGCCAGAGGGAACAGTCTCAGTGTTTAGGACAAAGATCAGTAGATTTGTGGATGGTAGGAATATGGGGAAAAGGCGGGAAAATGGGGTTAGGGTGGATCAGCCCCCATTAATGGTGGAGCAGATTAGAGGGGCCAAATGGCCTATTCCTACATTCCAACTGCAGTGATTTTCTCTTGATCACCTCCCCCCAGCCCCGGCCCTCACTTTGCTATTATTTGTCTCCTGTTTTATGTGTTTTTTTAACATTCTACCTTTCCCCGGTTTGTAGCTGTGATTTCAGTGACCCCACTCAGTGGTCAGGGTGGCCCAGCTGTGGTTCAGTGGGTCAGAAACTCTGCGGAGGCCAGCAGATAACACAGCCAATCGGGATGTTGGAGTAATCCCTGGGGACAGGTAAGCCAGACTGATGCTGGAAGTCAGAGGCAATGGATGCAAGGCTGGAAACATCGATTCTCCTGCTCCTCAGGTGCTGCCTGACCTGCTGCGCTTTTCCAGCACCACATCCATTCACTCTGACATATTAATCTCGGTCTGCCCTCTCAGGTGGATGTCGATTTGGACAGGAGGAGGCTCCTGTCCTCTCTAGGAAGACCCCAACAGTATTTATTCCTCAGGCAACATCCTTGAAAGTAAGTCATCGCATTGCAGGCGTAGGATTGGGTGCCAAATGTAGACAGAGCTAGTGACTGTACCTATCTGGAAAAGCTTTGAGAAGATTGCGAAAAGTGCTATATAAATGCAAGTCCTTTTGCCTCTTCTTGGTCATTGGCCATCAGGGGTGAGCGCAGTCACAACAGTCCATCCTAAGCACCCATCCACCTGCTCTGAGAGACAGGGGAAGGTGCTGAATGGTTCTGCACTCTCAGTAAGACTGCCTTGTTGTCCCCTTCAGTCCGATAATTTTTACAAGCAATAATCAAAAGTATTCAAAGAACTTGTGGTGGCACAGTGGCTTGGTGGTTAGCACTATTACCTCACATTGCCAGGAGCCCGGATTTGATTCCAGCTTCTGTGGAGTTTGTACATTCTCTCCATGTTTGCATGGGTTTGCCCCGATTTCCTCCCGCAGTCCAAAGATGTGTAGGTTAGGTGAATTAGTCAGCAAGAAATGTAGGGGAATGGGTCTAGGTCGTTACTCTTTGGAGGGTTGGTGTGGACTTGCTGGGCCGAAGGGCTGACTGTAGGAATTCTAATTTATTCGGAAAAATGCATTATTTATTGATGCCACTATGATTTATCTCACAATTGTTCTATATATCTGTGACCTGGAGATTAATCTGCAATTCCTGCTGTCTCTAGGCCAAGCCTGAATGTGGTGTTTTGAACAATTTCAGTGCAACTCCTACTGGCCAACAGTCTGGCACTAGAACTTATCAAGTGCTGTTTTATATTTCCACATTTGAATGCCACTTTGCCAGAGCTCCAACTCAGGAGGGAGCCTGGGAGGGAGAAACAGTCTCCAAAACACTGGCCACTCACTCACTCCCCCAACAAACAGCAGTGCAGACTGCGCTTGCAGCTCTCAGCATTGCCAAACCAGGGGAACATACCATTCAACCCCTTCAAGATAACTCTTCATCACAGTCCTTCCTGAGATCACACTGTTGGTTCACAAGCACACAACCACACACTTACACACATACATACACACACACACATACACACTCACACAAACACCCATTAAACACAGGCACACGTAGACATTCGACCTATCATGCCTGTCCTGCCACACAGACCCTGGCTTATCTGATCTGTGGCTCAACATTATTTCTTCTTGGAAAATAAGGCAGGGAAAGTGACTGAGCTCCTAATATAGGTGTACTGTGGTACCAGTAAACGTAATTCTATTATTTTGAAAATGGTTCTGGAAAAGGATAGACCTGGTTCACAATTTAGCGTTATAAATTTCAGCAAGGCCCATTGTGATGGCTTGCACCGGCAACTTTCAAAAGATGATTGGGGAAGATGTTGGCAGGTAAAGCGACATCTGGCAAGAGGACTGTGAGATAAATTGGGAGGTGGGACTGGGGCGTGGGGGAAAGTAGCTGGGAAGGCAGTAGGTGGATGCAGGTGGGTGGGGGATGATGGTGATACATTGGTGGGGAGGGTGGAGCAGATGGGTGGGAAGGAAGATGAAGAGGTTCAAGAGGGCAGTGCTGAGCTGGAGGATTGGATCTGGGATCAGGTGTGGGGGAGTGGAAATGAGGAAACTGGTGAAGTCGATGTTGATTCCGTGTGGTTGGAGGGTCCCAAGGCGGAAGATGACGTGTTCTTTCTCCAGGCCTCCGGTGGCTTAGATTTGGTGATGGAGGAGGCCCAGGACTTGCATATCCTTGGCGGAGTGGGAGGCGGAGTTAAAGTGTTCGACCCGAGAGAGGCGGGCTTGTTTAGTGCGTGAGTCCCAGAGATGTTCTCTAAAACGTTCTGCAAGTTGATGTCCTGCCTCCCCAATGTAGACAACACATTGAGAGTAATGGATGCAGTAGATGAGGTCGGAGGCTGTTCAGGAACATTCTTTAGGGCCTTGGACAGAGGGGAGGGGGAGGTTTTGCACCTTTTGCAGCAGCAAGGGAAGGTGCCGGGTATGAAGGGTGGTTTGGTTGGGGGTGTGGACCTAATGAGGGAGTCGCGAAGGGCATTGTCTCTGTGGAATGCAGATGGAGTGGGGAGGGAAATATATTTTTGGTAGTGGACCTCACTTTCTCCTACACACACACACACACACACACACGATTCACAGGCAAACTCACTATAAGACGATATAAAACAATGGAGAAGGAGTAGGCCCTTGGTCCACTGAGTCTGCACTGACATTCAACAAGATCATGATTGACCTGATCATTCTCAACTCCACTTTCCTGCCTTATCCCAATAATCCTTCATTTCCTTAATGATTAGAAACCTGTCTATCTTAGCCTCTGAACAGTGCACAATGTAAGGAATTCCACAGATTACTATTCTCTGACAGAAGAAATCCTTCCTCATCTCTGACCTTAATGGCAACCCTTTACTCTGAGATGATGCCACCTGCTCCTGGATACTCCCACAAGGGGAACCAATCTCTCCAAACTTACCCTATCAAACCCTCTCTAAAAATCTTGTATATTTCAAAAAGGTTGTCTCTCATTCTAAACACCAGTGTATACAAACCTCTCAACCTCTCCCCATAAGAACATTTCTCCATCCTGGGATCAACCTAGTCATCAGGACTGCCTCTAATATCAGGATATCTTTCCTTACCTAAAGGGATCAACGCTGTATTCCAGCTGTAGTCAGACTACTCCCTTGTATAGTTTCAGAAAAAAACCTCCCTATTTTTATACTCCATTCCCTTTGAAGAAAAGGCCAACATTCTATTTGCCTTCCCTGTTACCCTTTGAACTTGGATGCTGACATTTTGTGATTAATACTAATGGGCCCCCAAATCTCTCTGTGCTGCAGTTTTTTGATGTCTTCCCCCATTTACAGTAACTAATATTCAGTTCCTCTATTCTTCTTGTCAAAGTGCATAACCTCATATTTCCCCACGTTAAATTTCATTTGCCAAGTTTTTGCCCATTCACTTAACCTTCTTTATCCCTGTGCAGACCCTTTGTGATATCAGACCCCCCACCCCCAGAGCACATTCTGTTCCCTTGTCACCTCCCCTTTGTTCTTGGAGGAGGATGTCGGTTTCCTTGTTCATCCTGACATCATTGCTGGTTAGCAAAGAGTTAACCTCTCAGACAGCCACTAACTGACTCCTCTGACATGTTGATGACAGTGAAACAGCAGCTGCACCCTACACACCAGGAGCAGGGATTATTTTGCCAAACACTCTGCTGTGTCCCTTTGATGCCTGATCAACATAATTGAATGCCTAATTCAGGGGATTGACAGCTCCTCTATTCGCAACAAGTTTCTTCTGGGCCATCTCAGACTGAGTCTCTGTTTGTTTAACTTGAAAAGCTGGGCTCATTGAGAGAGCCTGTTGGCCCTTTCAGGTACAGTTGGTTTATTCGACATACAGTCAGAGGGGTTAGTTAAATCACCCTGTGAATTCTCTCAAACACCGTCTGGCCTATGAAAGAGAGCTGATCCCTTTTATTTCCCACAGATTCAGTTTTCATTCCCTTTCTGTGAGGTCACGGCGAGAGGGCAGCAGAGAGTGTTTGTAAGATTTAGGGAGGAAATGCTACCAGTGTGACAGGAGGGAGGCTGGAGGCAGCTGTACTTGGGTCTGAAGGGGTGCCACAGTCTGGGATCCATACCGTCTCCCAGCTCCATATTTTTACGAGTAATCTCAGTTAATAACTGCAGAGGAGTGAAGATTGAGCTGGTGTAAATTGACTTGCAGGGCTTTACATTGGAGGCTGATGAGAGCTAAGTCCTGGGATCTAGAACCTAAGAAACAACAGAGAAATCTGTACAACAATATCCTCTCTGATTCTGGGCTGCACTGAGACAATTTGTGCTTGTGGGACAGTGAGGCGACTTAAGGATGTTGTGTTCATGCTGGGCTATATTCTCACACACCACTGGTCTCTCACTGAATAGGGAGAACTGCCGACAGTCATTAGCTTACAAGAGCACAAGGAGATGACATAAATCATGTTGAGCCCCATCACCTTGTTACTCTCACCATGATAATGATGCAAATAATCAAACAGTGGAAATCTGTTAAACTCTGTGACTCCAACACCCAGCTCCATCTCGCTCTCTCCATTAGTCATCATGCAAAACTCTTCGGGATGTTTTCCCCACATTAAAGATAGCAGTTCCTTTTACCACTAGCCGTGCCCCAGTTTGGAGCATTCTCCCCCTTGGAAGAAAAGAACACAGCATCCGGGCTGATGCCCCAGTACTGTGCTGAAGGAATGCTGCACTGTCAGAGGTGCTGTCCCTCATGAGAAAGATTAAACTCGGATCTTGTCTGTTAGCTCAGATGGATATAAAGATCCTGGGAATCATTTTCAATGGAGAAGGGTGGACTTGCCCCTTCTGACAAGTTCTGGGTAACATTTACCCCTCAGCCAATGTCACATTAGTGGGACTTTGCTGTGTGCATGTATTCACTGCTATGCTTCCTACAGTACAACATTGAGTGCACTTCAAAAATTCTTCATTGGATGTAAAGCACTTTGAGACATTCCAGGGATGATCTTTATTGTTGTTGAAACTGTACTGTGGGCAGCTGCAACCCATTTCCCAGGTTCCCTGTGCAGGCTCTGGCCCAACTGGTTGAGCTTGGGCAGTAGATTCAGCCCCTGTACTGGCCAAATGTACCCATCCCCAATGACTGGTGTGTCTGGGCTAGGATCCCATTCTCCTGAATGGCCTCCAGAATGGAAGAAGGATTGAATGAACAGCCAGTACTCAAGCAAGATCCAAATCAACCTCAGACCCTCCAGCCTCTTACAGCTCAAATCGACCCTACAACAATGAACTAGCATTGATATAGAACCTAAAATGTGGTGAAATACCCCAAAGGCCTTCACAACATCATTACCAAAATAAAACAATAAATTGACTTGAACCACTTAAAAAGGAGCTATTAGGATTTGCAAGTATTGTAAAAGTTGTTTTTAAGGAAAGTCTTAAAGAGGGGAGGGATTTGGAGAGGTTTAAAGAGAGAATTCCAGAGCATTAGAAAGTTGAAATCACTAGCGATGTAGTGACTAATATCAGAAATGTTCAAAGGACCAGAACTGGAGGAGCATTGTGATCTCATTGAGTTGTGGGGTTGGAATAGATTATAGAGTTGAGTTTGAGACCCTAGTGAAATTGGTAAACAAGGATGATTGCTTCAAATTAAGAGTTTTAAGATTACCTTAAAACCTCAGGGAGGGTGGCCAGAGAGTGTTGGAACGGTTATCGGACTCAAAACTGACCAAGGAGATACTGGGGGAGATGACCACATCTGAATCTTGTATTTTTTTTGTTTATTTTGTGGAAAAGGGAGAAGCTGTTCCCAGCTCAGCAGATGCTTGAGGATTTAATTTTTTTTGGAACTCATTCAAATGCTAATCATTTTCTGCTGATCATTGTCTGCCGCTGATTATCCAGAGCCTGGGCCTGTGACACAGCCTGTATAAGGTTAGCCTGGGACCTCCTGGTGACACTTTGATCTGACTTGCTCCATCATAAAACTATGGGTTACAACATCACCATGGGCAACAGGGAGGGGCTCAGGGATTGGCTGGAAACATCACTTAACGCCAGCTGGCGATAGGGGACTGCTCCTTCAAAGTGCAATCCCCAAATCGTGGAGACAGACTTGGCCAGGGAGCAGGCTCAGCAATTCTTCCCTATCGCCCTAGAGTTTCCAGAATTAAGCCGCTCCTCTTCAAGACAATGTTTGCAAACAACGCCCTGTAAAGAATAATTAATGGAATTTAAAGGGAAACCGTGTGGTTACTAATTGTTGGTGTTTGTTTCTCAGTTATAAAAAGGGGAGGGTGGTACTGTGATGGCGCAATAGTGGAGAGGATACCTCCCTTCCAAGTTAAAAATCACACCAACACCGAAAGCTAGTGCTTCCAATTAAACCTGTTGGACTATAACCTGGTGTTGTGTGATTTTTAACTTTGTACTCCCCAGTCCAACTCCGGCATCTCCAAATCATGGCCTCCCTTCCAAGCAATTGACCTGGGTTTGATTCTAGGCCATAGCAAATTGTAGCTTTCAAATTGATCAACAGCAAGACTAAAAGGGTGAGGGTGAAAGAGCTGTTTGACAGGGAGGGCTGTTGGAAACAGGGTGTCAGGTAATGCAGCATCCAATCAGAATTGGCAACCCACCTAGTTCAGCATCTCAATTCCACCACAAACATTGTATAATCTCCTTCCTGGCAACCACTGACCAATCTCATATTCAACATTCAACTACTTTGTTTACCTAGCAATTTCTGATTTTGATTCCATTTGCATTCCCTATTACCTGCTGAACTTGATGCTTTTTGTGATTTAGCACCAGGATCCTGAGACCCTGTGTGGTGCAGGTTTCTGCAGTCTTTCTTCACATAAATAATATTCATCCCCTCTAGTCGTCCTGCCAAAGTGCGTAACCTCACATTTCCCCACATTCTCCTCCTTCTGCCAAGTTTTTGCCCACTCACTTAACCTGTTCATATCCCTCTGCAGACTCTGTGTCACCTGTATCACTTGCCATCCCAACCAATTTTGCGTCATCTGCAAACGTGGTGATAGTGCATTCACTTTCCACATCCAAGTTTTCTCTTAAAACGTTTCATTTGACTGATTTGTTAAAAGCACCTGTGACTTTTCATCATTGCACTTGGGCCTTCATTGGACAGACCAATCTCAGCCTCCTGTCACTTTCCAATTTCTGGGGCACAATTAGTGACCCTTTCCCGTCCTTGCTCTCCTAGTCTCTCCCCTCCCCCCAGACTGACACGGACTGTTTGTGTGGCTGCTGCAGACCCTTGGCAATGCTTGACCCATTTTCCCAGCACTGTCGAGAGAGCAAGTTGCTGTGATCAGAATGCACTGCCCAGAAAGGCAGATCCAACAGGAATTTTCAAAAAGGGAAGTTAGATAAATACGGTAAAGGGGGAGTTAGGTAAATACGGTAAAGGGGGGTTAGATAAATACGGTAAAGGGGGAGTCAGCGGTTCATGAGGGTCCTTTCACAGGGAGTCAGAAACTATCGAATGTTGCTATCATCATCTCATACACTGTCCTTGAGCCTGAACTATCCTTAACCCCTTCAGTACCGACATCCCCTCCCAATTCACTCATTGTAAACTTGTTTCTCTCAACAGGAGGAGTGACTCAAAATGAGTTACAGGATGAAATGTGATCGAGGGGATTCGTGGGTGATTGGGATGGTAATATCTAGAATAATAGATAATTGGGCATGAGTTAAAGACTAGAATCTGATAGAGGGATTCAGGAACATTTAACTTCTAATAGTGACATACTGTAGACTGGAGGTGGATTCAGTCTTTCAAGCCACAAATATTCTTACAAATTGCGGTTTTACCTTTGGCTGTCCAATGTTGTTACATCAAAACACCAAAAACAGTGATTCAAGCACAGACTGAAAGACAAGAGATACCTCTGTGGCTAAAACAGCAGATCAGAGGCAAGGAATCCTCCGGCAGGTAACTCACCTCCTGACTTCCCCCAAAGCCTGTCCACCATCTACAAGGCACAAGTCAGGAATGTAATGGAATACTCCCCCACTTGCCTGGATGGGTGCAGCTCCAACAACACTCAAGAAACTCAACATCATCCAGGACAACACAACCCACTTGATTGGCACCACATCCACAAACATCCACTCCCTCCACCACCGATGCTCAGTAATAGCAGTGTGTACTATCTACAAGACACACTGCAGATTTTAGTGAAGTCTCCTTAGTATGCACTTTCCAAACCAGTGACCTCTGCCCTGAAGGAGAAGGCCAGCACATACGTATAAATACCATCCTCAGCAAGTTCTCCTTCAAGCCACTCACCATCCTGCCTTGGAAATATATCACCATTTCCTTCACTGTCACTGGGTCAAAATCCTGGAACTATCTCTGCACCTCCCAACAGCATTGTGGGTCCAACTATAGCACTCAGACCGCAGTAGTTGAAGAAGGTAGCTCACCACCACTTTCTCAAGAGCAACTAGATTCAGGCAATAAATATGGTCTTGCCAGCAGGGCCTTTATACAAAAAAAAATGAATGAACTATTACTGTTCTCATATAGCAGTGCCATACTAAACATACATCCATCAGGCCAGACACTGGAAGACAACTGCAACAGGGTATATTTAATCTCATAATTAAAAATACAAATCATGGTTATCACCAGATTTATTAAATTACATCTACTCAAAGTTACAGTCCATCGATTTAACTTGTGGCTGGCAGCTGCATCAATCTATAATCCTCAGTAAATTGTTCACCGATAATAAACACAGGGATTGGGATTGACAAGGATTACAATCACCACGTAAACCCTGGCCAGCTGGCTGCCTCCAATGGGTTGGTTTTTGTAGCTTGCACTGTGGGCACTCAAGGTGGGCTCATTGAGGAAAGGGTTGATGGGGGAGTCAATGGGGAGAAAGTCATTGCAAGTTGTTGGGGAGGAGAGAGAGCAGATGAAAGGATGTAGATTCCTGGATCAATTATTGATTGGCTTAACGATTTGTGGGTTGAGTTTCATTGTAATTGGATACATTAAAAGATGAAGTGGAATTAGAGACAGAAACAATAACCCATTCATTGCCATCCCGTGTGCGGTGGAATCAAAGCCCACTCCTATCCACAAACCCCGTTGATTAATTTTGTCTCTCCTCTTCATTTTTGGTGCCTAGAGTATTATTACTATGGCGACAGTTAAATGCAGTATGAGGCGTGGAGTCGCTAGGTAATATGGGGCCAGACAGCAACGTCTGTGAAACAGGATTAAAAAATTGTGAATTCCTTAAAACTGAACCAACTAGGAGCCCCTGCCTAATTATCCTGGGCTCTAGAATCTGTTTGACTGTTTATTATTAATTGCACCACATATTGAACAATCTCACAAAGCCAGCACATTCAGGTAAAGGATTAATCCGGTGTTAGCTAGGTGTTAATCTATAACTGTTGCTGAGGATCAAGAGATGGTCACTGTGACATAGCGCATTGTTATATTACACACCACTCCCACTCTGTTACACAGTTTAATGTTACATTACTATCCCAGTGGGCTCCCACCCAAACTCCTGAGGTTGTGAGCTCCACATCAGTAATGGCTGCAACCAAATGTAAACAGCTTGTGGTCTCTTTAAATCTTTGCAGTTAGTTCATTACTGGTGTGGCCTAAGTGTCCAATCATCGAGTCCTGAATGTTGTTGTGAAAAGAAAACTTTGTAATAGATTCTTGTATTTTCCCGATTCTAGATTAGAGTGGTGCTGGAAAAGCACAGCAGTTCAGGCAGCATCCGAGGAGCAGGAAAATCAACGTTTCGGGCAAAAGCCCTTCATCAGGAATAGAGCTGATGAAGGGCTTTTGCCCGAAACGTTGATTTTCCTGCTCCTCGGATGCTGCCTGAACTGCTGTGCTTTTCCAGCACCACTCTAATCTAGACTCTGGTTTCCAGCATCTGCAGTCTTTGTTTTTACCTCTTGTATTTTCCCTACTACAGTTGCCAAGCTAACAGTACTGTAGTTCCCTATTTTCTTTCTCCCTCCTTTCTTAAGCACTGGGGTCACATTTGCAACAGTCCAATCTGCAGAAACTATTGCAGAATTAATAGAAGCTACGATGGGAGGTGCCTGTGTTGGACTGGGGTGGACAATGTCACAAGTCATATGACACCAAGTAACATCACCTGAGGAAGGGGCTACTCTCCGAAGGCTTGTGATTTTGAATAAACCTGTTGACCTTTTGCCTGGTATCATGTGACTTCAGAATTCAGAGTTTTGAAAGATAACTTTCAAACTCTGCTTGTTGTATTCTTTAGACCCAGTTTTTTTTTTTTGAAATAAAAGTTAGCTTTAGAGGGAAGGCAGTGAAGGCAGTGCAATGTTTCTCCTGCAACATGTATGAGGTGAGGGATGCCATCGACGTCCCTGCCGATTACACTTGCAGGAAGTGCACCCATCTCCAGCTCCTCCAAGACCGTGTTAGGGGGTCCTGGGGATTTTTCAACTTTCAGTGCACTTGAGTTCACATACTAATTTCTTCAACTTTCACATTCCCACTAGAATCTTGGATCTCAGTTATTCAGGAAGATCTCCTATGTCTCTTCTGTGAAGACAAGCACAAAATATTTACAAAGCTTCTCTATTTCCTGTTAAATGTTTGCCTGGCCCTCCTGAATTGGACCCACTTTTATCTTTGGTGAAAGTGAGGACTGCAGATGCTGGAGATTAGAGTCTAGATTAGAGTGGTGCTGGAAAAACACAGCAGGTGAAGCAGCAACCAAGGTGCAGGAAAATCGACCACTCTAATCTTGACCACTTTTGTCTTTAGCAACTTTTTTTAATAAACCTGTAGAAGCTTTTATAATCTGTTTTTATGTTTCTTGCGAGTTGACATTCACATCCTATTCTGTCCTTTTCCCTTGTTGAATTCTAAAACTCCCTGGCCCTCAGGCTTAGATATTTTTTCGGCAATTTCATAAATTTCCTCCTTTCAGCTCGTTTTTGTGTTAACATTGTATTAGCATTACATTGTGTTACATTGCAGCACGGTGACTTAATGGAGAGCACTGCTGCTTCAAAGTGTTGGGGACTCAGGTTCAATTCCATCCTTGGGCAACTATCTGTGTGCAGTTTGCAAGTTCTCCTTGTGTGTCTGTGAGGTTTCCTCCGTGTGCTCTGGTTTCCTTCTGTAGTCCAAAGATGTGCAAGTTAGGGTGGATTGGCCATGCTAAATTGCCCATAGTGTTCAGGGATGTGTAGGCTAGGTGCATTAGTCATGTAAAATGCAGGGTTAATGGGATGGGGGGGGGGGGGGTCGGTCTGGGTGGCATGCTTTTCAGAGGGCCATAATGGGCTTGATGGGCTGAATGGACTGCTTTCATACCATAGGGGTTCTCTGATTCCATGGAGGCTAAGTACCTGTTCTGAGATACCTCCTCCTATCTCCTACTGGGCTGTGACTCTACTATGGAACACCAGGCTACCATGTCCATAACGGTCACTAATCCCATTTCATCTGGTCATCTCCCACCACTGCCTCCAAATTCATATGCCCCCAGCCCTGCACAGCTCAATTTGACTTCCTTCCCAAAATCTACAACAGGATTTGCTTGTGCAGACCCACTGTTTCTGCCTTCTCCCGTCCCACAGAACTCATTTCTTCGTATCTTGACTTGATTTTTTATTCTTCCCTTGTCCAGTCCCTTCCTACTTAGATCCGCTATTCTTCTGATGCTTTCTGTCAGTTTCTGAATGTCCAGTTTGTGGACTCCAGCTGCCTCCTCTGGCCATGGTCGTGCAATCCTTTCAGTCACCCGTCCCGTATCAGGATGGTCTCAAGGCCTTTCACTTCCTCCTGGATAAAAAGGCCTGAAATGTCCCCATCCTCTACCACCCCCTCTGCCTGGCTAGCTCTTCCTCATCTGAACAATTTCTCTCTTGACTCTTCTCACTTTCTTCAGGTCACATGGGCCCTGGTTAGGCTTGTCTCTTTCTGGGGTACGCGGAACATTCCTAGTTCCAGTCCTGTTCCGGCCCCCACCCACAAATCTTTCTCTGATACATCAGTGACATCATCAGTGCTCCATCCTTCTCTCATTCGGAATAGGAAAAACCGACCAATTTCACCTCCAATTTCCACCCCTCCCCTAACCTTCACCGGGTCCATCTCTGATTCCTCTCATCCCTTTGTCAATATCTCTGTTTCCATTTCTCGGGATAGGCCGGCCACAGTCTCCCACAGTTACTTAGACTGTGTATCCTCCAACCCTGCTTCCTGTAAAGACTATTCCATCCTCCCAGTTCCTGCCTCTCCATTGTGTCTGTTCCGATGATGCCAGTTTCTACAAGACGGCCTCCAAAATGTCCCCTTCCTCAACTGAGGATTCCCCAGTTGAAAGGTCCCTCAGTGATGTCCAACTGTTCTCCTGTACTTTGGCACTCCTCTTTTCTCTTCTCTATCACAACAGAAATAGGGTCCCCCTTGTCCTCACTTACCATCCCATCAGAATCCATATCCAATCATTCCTGCCACTTCCAGTGGGATGCTATTACCAGACACATACTCCCCTCCCCTCTCTTGTCCACATTCCAAAAGGATTGTTCCCTTCAGGACACCATGGTCCACTCGTCCTCCGCACCCCACCCCCCCACAGCCCCATGGCACCTTCCCTTTTCATAACCAAAGGTGTAACAGCTGCCCATTTTCTTCCTCCCTCCTCAGTATCCAAGGGCCCAAACACATCTTCCAGGTGAAACAACACTTTCCCTGCACTTCATACAATCTAGAGTACTGCATTCACTGCTCACAACGTGGTCTCCTCTACATGGGGAGACAAAACGCAGACTGGGTGGTCGCTTTGCGGAAGAGACCCTGAGCTTCCAGTTGCCTGCCACTTCCCCACCCCACCCTGTTCCCTGGCCAACATCTCTGCCTCAGGCTTGCTGCAGTGCTCCAACGAAGCTCAGCACCAAGCTGGAAGAACAACACCTCATTTTCCACTTGGGAACTATGGCCTGAACACCTTCTGCCATGTCCTTACCCCAACTCCCACACACCAGACCTTGTCGTCACATGGACTGCTACCATAACCAATTCATTGTCAGCTATTACTGGTCCCCATTAGCTGCAGTTGATTCTTCCAGACTGACCTCTACCCCAGGAGAAAGTGTGGATTGCAGAAGCTGGAGATCAGAGTCGAGAGTGTGGTGCTGGAAAAGCACAGCAGGTCAGGCAGTATCCGAGGAGCAGGTGAATCACCGTTTCAGGCATAAGTCCTTCATCAGGAATGAGGCTTGTGGGCTGGGGAGGGGGGGCTGAGAGATAAATGGGAGGGTGTGGTGGGGCTGGGGAAGATAGGTAGATGAAGGTGAGTAGGAAGGTAATACCCCCTCTGCTGCAACTCCAACATCACCATCAAACCAGCAGATGGGGGGGGGCGCGCAGT
Source organism: Chiloscyllium plagiosum (assembly GCF_004010195.1). Lineage (NCBI taxonomy): Eukaryota > Metazoa > Chordata > Chondrichthyes > Orectolobiformes > Hemiscylliidae > Chiloscyllium > Chiloscyllium plagiosum. The sequence continues at coordinate 52,008,195 of NC_057733.1, read as the reverse complement.
GGTAGTTTGGCGCACCAACCTCTACACCGCTGAAGCTGGGCACCAACTCGCAGACACCTCCTCCTACTGCCCCCTTGACTATGACCTCACCTCCCATCACCAAACCATCATCTCCCAGACCATCCACAACCTCATCACCTCTGGGGATCTCCCATCCACAACCTCCAGCCTTATTGTCCGTGAACCCACACTGTCCAATTTTACCTCCAACCAAAGATTCACAAACCTCACTTTCCCTGTCGACACATTGTCTCAGCCTGCGCCTGTCCCACTGAACTCATCTCTGCATACCTTGACACTGTTTCCTCCTCTTATGCCGTCCCAACCAGTAGTCGTCCGCTTATACCCTCATCTGCCCTCATCCGCCTGGCTGAACTGGTCCTCACCCTTAACAACTTCTCCTTCCAATCCTCCCACATCCTCCAAACCAAAGGGGTAGCTATGGGCACCCACATGGGCCCAGCTTTGCCTGCCTCTTCATAGACTGTATGTGGAACAGTCTATCTTTAGCAGTTACATTGGCAGCACCCCCCACCTGTTCCTGCGCTACATCAGTGACCATATCAGCACTACCTCGTGTTCCCATGAGGAGGTTGAACAGTTCATCAACTTCACTAACACTTTTCACCCTGACCTCTAATTCACCTGGACCATATCGGGCACCTCCCTCCCCTTCCTGGACCTTTCCATCTCCATCCCCAGCGACTGACTAACCACAGACATCAGCTACAAACCCACAGACTCCCACAGCTACCTAGACTACACCTCCTCCCATCCTACCTCCTGTAAAAATGGCATCTATTATTCGCAATTCCTCCTCCTCTGCTGCATCTGTTCCCAGATGGCCTCCTTTTTCAATTATCACAATTTCCCTTCCCACGTGGTCGACGGTGCCCTCCAGCGCATCTCCTGCACTACCTGCACCTCCACTCTTGAACCCCACCCTTCCAAACGCAAAAAGGATAGAACCCCCCAATCCTCATCTTCTACCCTGCCAACCTCTGTATACATCACATCATCCTCTGCCACTTACAAATGGATATATTTCCCTCCCCACTCCTATCAGAGATCTGCAGAGACCATTCCCTCCGTGACTCCCTTGTTAGATCCATGCGCCCCACCACTCAATACCCTACTCCTGGCACCTTCCCCTGCCACCGCAGGAAGTGCAAATCCTGTGCCCACACCACTCTTCTCACCTTCATCCAAGGCCCCAAAGCAGCCTTCCACATCCAACAGAAATTTACCTGTACTTCCACCAATATTATCTACTGCATCCGTTGTACCCAATGTAGTCTCCTTTACATCGGGGAGACAGGATGCTAACTGGCGGATTGTTTCACCCACACCAACCAACCTCACTGCCCTGTGGCTGAACACTTCAACTCCCCCTCCCACTCCACCAAGGACATGCAGGTTCTGGGCTTCCTCCATCACCAAACCCTTACCACCCGACACTTGGAGGAAGAACGTCTCATCTTTTGCCTTGGACCCTGCAACCACACGGGATCAATGTGGATTTCACCAATTTCATCATTTCCCCTTCCCCCCATTAGCCCAGTCCCAAGCCTCCAACTGAGCACTGCCCTCTTGACCTGTCCATCATCTTTCTCATCTATCAACTCCCCCCTCCTCTCCGACCTATCACCTTCTCCCTTACCTCCATCTACCTATCACATTCTCAGCTACCTTACCCCTCCGAGCCCCCCTCCCTCCCATTTATCTCTCAGCCTCCCCAGTCCATAAGCCTCAATCCTGATGAAGGGCTTATGCCTGAAACATCAATTCTCTTGCTCCTTGGATGCTGCGTGACCTGCTGTGCTTTTTCAGCACCACAGTCTCGACTCTGACCTCTACTCATTCCTTTGTCTGTCCAAATGCTGTTCTCTCTCTTTCTCTGGGCTCCATCTCCACATCATTTACTCCTCCCATTCCCCTCCACCCCATCTTCAGCACATATACAAACTTTTTCCCAGCTACAATCAGTCCTGAAGAAGGGTCACTGGACCGAAAAAGTTAACTATCCACAAATGCTGCCAGATCTGCTGAGTTTCTCCAGCAATGTCTATATTTGTTTTAACTTGCAGAATCTGCAGTTCCTCTGGGGTTTTCTTTTTCACTTCTGTCAGATTGTTTGTTAACCAAAGGGCACAGATAGAAGGTGATGGGTAAAAGAGCCAGAGGTGGTAGAGGGAACTATGTTTAGAGAGTGATTTGCTATGAGCTGGAATGCACTGTCTAAGATCATGCTAGAAACAGGCTAGGCAGTAACTTTCAACAGGGAATTAGATGGAGTCTTGGAAGGGAGATCAGGAAACAGGGATTAGTGCTGGGACTGCAATTGTTTATGATACATACTGATAACTTGGATAATCTGTAGCCAAATCTGTAGACAACACAAAAATAGATGGAAAGGCAGGCTGCGAGATGGACACAAACAGTTAACAGTGAGATACTGATAGCTTACGTAAATGGGAAAAAAGTTCACAAATGGAACATAACGTGGGAAAATGTGAAAGCGTTCATTTTGGAATGGAGAATGAAAATAGACGATTACTTAACTGAAGAAAAACTGCAGAAAGGGATACTTTAGACCATATCACACTGGATGAAAGTGAGGGCTGCAGATGCTGGAGGTTAGAGTCAAGATTAGAGTGGTGCTGGAAAAGCACAGCAGGTCAGGCAGCATCCGAGGAGCAGGAGAATCGACATTTGGGCAGGAGTCCTTCATCAGGAATGAGGCTGGAAGCCTCGGGGATGGGGCTGGGGGAAGGTAGCTGGGAGTGCAATAGGTGGATGGAGGAAAGGGTAAAGGTAATAGGTCAGAGGGGAGGGTGGAGCAGATAGGTGGGAAGGAAGATTGACAGGTGGGACAGGTCATGAGGATGGTGCTGAGCTGGAAGGTTGGAACTGGGGTAAGGTGGGGGGAGGGAAAATGAGGAAAGTGGTGAAGTCCACATTGATGCCCTGGGGTTGAAGGGTTCCGAGGCGGAAGATGAGGCTTTCTTCCTCCAGGCGTCGGGTGGTGAGGGAGTGGCGGTGGAGGAGGCCCAGAACCTGCATGTCCTCGGCAGAGTGGGAGGGGGCGCTGAAATGTTCGGCCAAGGGGCGGTGGGGTTGATTGGTGCGGGTGTCCCAGCGATGTTCCCTGAAGCGCTCTGTGAGAAGGCGTCCAGTCTCCCCAATGTAAAGGAGACAGCGTCCGGAGCAACGGATGCAATAAATGGCATTTGTGGAAATGCAGGTGAAACTTTGATGGCTGTGGGAGACTCCCTTGGGGCTATAACACACTGGAGCAGAATAAGGCTATTCAGCCCACTGAGTCTGTTCTGGCATTTAATCATGATGGATAGGTTTATCGGACCCATTCTCCTGCCTTCTCCCTGTAACACCAGACACCCTTAGGAATCAAGAAACTATCTACCTCTGCCTTAAATGTACTCAATGACTTCGCCTCAATGGCCATTTGCAGCAATGGGTGCCACAGATTCACCTTGTATGTGGGCATTTGTATGTGAAATGCAAAAAGTTAGCACCCAGCTGCAGCAGGTAGTCAGGAAGGCTCATGGAATGTTGGCCCTTATTTCAAGAGGGTTAGAGTATAAGAGTTGGGAAGTCTTACTGCAACTGTACAAGGTGCTGGTGAGACCAAATCTGGAGTATTGAGAGCAGTTTTTAATCTCCTAACTGAAAGAAAGATATAATTTCATTGGAGGCAGTTCAGAGAAGGTTCACAAGGATTATCCCTGGCGTGGAGGGATTGTCTTCTGAACAGGTTCAGACTCTACCCACTGGAGTTTATAAGAACTTGTTTCTCAAGATGGCGCCGGATATGGTCAACTCCTTGTGAGCTGCTGCGTGCAGATCTAAGTTTCCTATTTCCTACAATCGTTCTACACTCTTTAAACTTAATAGCATACTTTTAAAAATTACTAGTCACAAACTCTTAACATTCACCTTTACCTGTGTTTTTGTTTTTGCCACTGTTTACCTATAATTTACTTATCTATGCTACTTAACTCTGTGATCTGCCTGTATTGCTCACAAGACAAAGCTTTTCACTGTGCCTTGGTTCATGTGACAATAAATTCAATTCAATTCAATTTGAATGTAGATGATTTCCCTGTAACATATAGGTTTCTTAAAGGGTTTGACAGGGTCCACGCTGACAGGATGTTCCCCCTCATGGCAGAGCCCAGGACCAGAGGGTATCATCTCAGAATAAAGGGGCACCAGTTTTAAGACTGACATACGGAGGAATTTCTTCTCTGAGAGGATTGAGAGTCTTTGGAATCCCTTACAGAATCACAGAATCCCTACACTACAGAAAGAAGTCATTCGGCCCATCGGGGTCTGCACCAACTCTCCGAAGAGCATTCCACCCAGACCCAGCCCCACCCCCCTCTCCCTAACCCTATATCCCTGCATTTAATGTGGCTAATTCATTCAGTCTGCACAATCCTGGACGCTACAGGACTTTTTTTGTAGCATGGCCATTCCTCCTAACCTGATTCGGAGATGCCGGTGTTGGACTGGGGTGTACAAAGTTAAAAATCACACAACACCAGGTTATAGTCCAACAGGTTTAATTGGAAGCACTAGCTTTCGGAGCGACGCTCCTTCATCAGGTGATTGTCAATCACCTGATGAAGGAGCGTCGCTCCGAAAGCTAGTGTGCTTCCAATTAAACCTGTTGGACTATAACCTGGTGTTGTGTGATTTTTAACCTCCTAACCTGCACATTGTTGTACTGTGGGAGGAAACTGGAGCACCCAGAGGAAACCCACAGACATGGGGAGAATGTGCAAACTCCACACAGACACAGACTCCCGTTGTGAGGCAGCGGTGCTAACCACTGAGCCACCGTGCTGCCCTGAGAGCTGTGGGGGCACAGGCCTTGTGTATTCTTAAGGCTGAGACAGATCGATTTTTGATCAGGAGGGTAATTGAGGGTTACAGAGAAACAGCAGGAAAGTGGACAATAGAAGTGTTGATCAGCCATCATCCTACTGAATGGCAGAGTAGGCTTGAGGGGCTGAATAGCCTACTCCTGTTGCTACTCCTTATGGTCTTATAGAAAGACAATGGGAGTAAAGAAACATCTACTAAAGAGCCAGCACAGGCAATGACGGGCTGAATACTCTGATTCTGTTCTGTATCCGTCAATGATTTTATGATTCTGATTCCAAGACGTTACTGCTGTCGAACCACAAGGTACAAAAGACAATGGGTTTTAATTTACGAGTTCAGAGACAATGGGCCAAATAACCTCCTCCTGTGCTCTAGTCATTCAAACAGCTGCACAACAGGGTCAATAAACCTTCAGTAAAACCCCCACCGTGTGGGGTTCATTAAGCCCAGAGCAGTGTCTGAATCAAACCAAAAGTCCTCTTGAAAAATATGATGTGACACGGCTCCAGCTGAAAAATAAAGGATCTCTTAAAGTTCAGGGTCTGTGTGGCCCAGTGCAGTCTTCGCCTCATTCTCATTCATTGATTTTGACAACAGAGACGGGGAGGGGGAGGGGTAAGGGAACCAGCTCAAGGGTCTGTCCCAGATAGACATTGGTCCCACTCATTATCATCCAACTGCAGGCTGTGCCTCACCCAGTCAAACCCTCATACACCCACCATGTTTGTCATTCTCCTGAGAGAGCCCCAAATCAGATGGTCCTGTTCAGCAGCTAAAGCTGACAACTGTAAATGAGATTATATGTGTTTTTATAGCTTTATGGTAATTGTATCCAAACAGGTCATCCACAGTATGTGAGAGAGAGAGAGAGAGAGAATGAGATAGTCCGAGAAAGAGAGAGAAAGTGAAGGGGGAATAAGAGAGAAAGGGAGTGAGTGGGATAGACAGAATAGAGGTAAAAGAAAAAGGACAGGGGGTTAAAGAGTTTGGGAGAGAGAGGGATTAAGAAAGTGAGAAAATGGAGCAGAATGAAAAAAAGATAAATCAATGAGCAGACAGAAGAAGGTGCTTTTAGATCACACAAAATTTAACATAATTTGAGTCGCATGGAAATAATCAGATGCAAATGCCTGATTAGCACTCACAAGGACTCATGAAAATGCAAAATTAGGAATATATTTTAGTCTTCATTAGAGTAAGGCAGCAAATTTAGAAAGGACTTGCTGAAATACAGATTGGAAAAGACGGTTAATGACAAAACTCAGAGTCGCTGATGGATTCAGCGTAAATGTGCTAACATTTACCTTAAGCAAGTAGTTTTTTTGTATGTATGAGGCTGGTCATTGAGAGTGAATTAGTTATTCATGGTGGAACAGTTACCCACCCTGCATTTGGACCTATACATGAGGCTGACCTTCCCCATTACTGCTTTTACAGTGAACATTGTGTTTGTAACAGTTATAAATGGTGTTTGTTCATGCGTGAGGGAGGAGGGAGAGCAGGAGGAGGGGGGTGGTGATGGTGGTGGAGGAGAGGGGAGGGTTATGATTGTTTGAGTGTCTTCACCAACAATGGGGCTGAGCACAGAGGGAAGCGAAGCCAGAACAGCCCATTGCTGGGTAAATCTGAATCTTATTAGCAGCACGGTTCGAAATCTCCGAGCTACTGTTTACTGGGTGAAGGCACCAGCTGGAGGTAATTCAATGCCCTCTCCACCCCTCCCCTCCCAAATCCAGTGCCATATGTCAGCAGAATCTCTCGCTCTCCCTTCAAACCATTTGTCAAAGCTATATGAGTTTAGGGACTGCCTCTGACCATGACTGAAGAGAGTAAACTCTGCTGCCAAGATCCTGTGATGCTGGGTGACATGAAAGAGATTTAAGAGGTGTGCACGCTGTTACTATGTCAATACAAACTGTGGTGAGACCCCCCCTCTCTCTGTACACTGGGCCCCCAGAATCTCAGCTGTCTGCTTCTCCCAGTGTCTCTAACACAGATCAATTCAAACGCTGGGTCTGAGCTCAATTAGTGGGGAGTTTTAAACATTCATTCACCTGAAGTGGATTAGAATCATGAGTTGGACGTTTTCAACCAGCACAGACTTGATGGGCTGAAGGTGTTACTGGCTGGTCCAGCATTTATTGCCTGTCCCTAACTGCCCATAAGGAGGCGGCCCTGAGCTGCCTTCTTGAATGGCTGCAGTCCACGTGCTGTAGGTAGGTGATCCAGGATTTTGACCCAGTAACACTGAAGGAACGGTGATGGATACCAACACGTGAGGAGTAGTAGTAGGCCACTTGGCCCCTTCAATTAGAGTCATAGAGACGTACAGCATGGAAACAGACCCTTAGGTCCACTTCGTCCATGCCGACCAGATATCCTAACCTAATCTAGTCCCATTTGCCAGCACTTGGCCCATATCCCTCTAAACCATTTCTATCCATATATCCATCCAGATGCCTTTTCAGTGTTATAACTGTACCAGCCTCCACCACTTCCTCCTGCAGCTCATCCCATACATGCACCACCCTCTGTGTGAAAATGTTGCCCCTTAAGTCCCTTTTATATCTTTCCCCTCTCACCCTAAACCTATGCCCTCTAGTTCTGGACTCCCCCACCCCAGGGAAAAGACCTTGCCTATTTATCCTATCCATGCCCTCATGATTTTGTAAACCTCAGCCTCTGACGCCCCAGGGAAAACATCCCCAGTCTGTTCAGCCTCTCCCTATAGCTCAAATCCTCCAACCCTAGCAAAATCCTTGTAAATCTTTTCTGAACCCTTGCAAGTTTCACAACATCCTTCTAATAGGAAGGAGACCAGAATTGCACACAATATTCCAAAAGTGGCCTAACCAATGTTCTGTACAGCCGCAACATAACCTCCCAACTCCTGTACTCAATGCACTGACCAGTAAAGGGGAGCATACTGAAAGCATTCTTCACTATCCTATCTACCTGCGACTCGACTTTCAATCTGTTCCTCCATTCAATAAGGTCATGGCTGATCTGTTTGTGTTCCAAACTCCACATTCCACCACCCCCCAACCCCGCTCCACCCTGTAACCTGTGTTCCCAGCTGGAATTTGTCCACCTCTGCCTTCAGTCATTCCAAGTCAGGATGGGGTGTGTTAGGACGAGTTCATTGTTGAACAAAGAGCATGGGATTGATTGGTAGAGCTATTGTACAGTTCCTAATTCTCCAGACGTCCCCAGGAATTAACCAATAATCTTTGTTGGCATCAAAGGAAACTGGGAGAAAAATCTTTTGGCATTCAAAAACTGTTTTTTCATATATTGCCTGAATTCTTTTTGTTGAAAGGGTTATAATGATATTGGAAGCAGGAAAGGAGGATAAGCTGTTTGCTTGGTTGGAGGGTCTTCCAGGATTACATCCAAACAGAGTTAACAACCTGACAGCTTGGCAGCCCCGAATTTGGCTGATCTGTGGGTCAATGTCACAGACACTGAGGCAAGAAGAGGCCTAAGAGAACCGGGGCACGTGGTCCTAACGTCCACCACCAAATTCAGGCCAGAGAGTCAAAACCCCTGCTTAGGTTTATTGTCTGATTGTAACTATTCTCTCAGCAACCTCACAGCATGGTCACTCCCTCAACCAGTTCGTCATTATCAGAGACCCAAAAACAAGCGAAGCAGTCAGTCTCAGCTAAAGACACAGCATCACACCAGAGAGAAAACCTCCCTGTCACCACAACCCTCAGCTTCTCCCAGTTCATTGAAAGACAATTCCCTAATCCTTAGGGTGAGAGGGGAAAGATAGAAAAGAGACCTAAGGGGCAACTTTTTCACACAGAGAGTGGTACATGTATGAAATGAGCTGCCAGAGGAAGTGGTGGAGGCTGGTACAATTGCAACATTTAAGAGGCATTTGGATTGGTATATCAATAGGAAGGGCTTGGAGGGATATGGGCCGGGTGCTGGCAGGTGGGACTAGATTGAGTTGGGATATCTGGTTGGCATGAATGGTCTGTTTCCAAGCTGAACATCTCTATGACTCTATGACTCTTTAATACCTTTTGACCAGGATGCTGCTGTACTCTCTTTTATATTCAGCTGAGGCAGCCAGAATCTCTACCATTTCATTGAGAAGGACAGTATCACACTCCCTCAATACTGTGGGTTTCTGCCCAAAACCTACTGGCCTTCCAGCACAAGGAGTTGTCCTCGAATGACTGTTGGTGACCAGCATGTCCCAAACAACATTCCCTCAAAGTGGCCCTGCAGCCAATCTTAGAGATCGGCAGCACAAGAAGAGGTCCTTCAGCCCATTGAGTCTGTGCTGGTCCAAAGCAACCAACTAACCACACTAATCCCATTTCCCAGTAATTGGTCCATTGTCTTGCATGCCTTGACATCACTAATCTACATCTCAATACTTTTTAAATGTTATAAGGGATCTATAGGCAGTGAGTTCCAGATTCCCACTCTCTCTGGGTGGAAACATTTTTCCTGGCATCTCCATTAAACCACCTGCCCATTACCTTAAATCTATGGCTCCTGGCCATTGACAAATCCCACCAAAGGGAAAAATTTCTTCCTATCTACCCTGTTTCTGCCCATCATAATGTTATATATCTCAATCTTGGTCTCCCTCAGTCTCCTCTGCTCCAAGGGAAGCAAACTCAGTCTGTCCCGTCTCTCTTCATAACTGAAACTCTCCGACCCAGGCAACACCCTGGTAAATCTCCTTTGAGTCCTCTTCAGTGTTATCACATCCCTCCGATAATGTGAATTCCAGAACTGCACATGATCAGCGTGTCGTACTGAAACACACGAACCGCTGAGGTCCACACAGCAACTGGAGAAATGAGAGGAACGTAGATCCTGAGTCCAAGAGTGGATGCTAAGGGATCACACTAATGTTTGGGGTAGAGATGGCAAAGGCAGAGTGGGAAAAGGCTTCTGTGAAAGGCCTTCCAGCCACAGTACACCAAGGGGTTGATACCATGTGGGACTCCTCAGGCTGCACACTTGTTCCTGAATGTTGTACTCGGTTAATGTCACAGGTTTTCAATTGGCTCAGAGTGCAACATTCTCAACTGAGAAAAGTTGCGTGCTTTGTGTTTCTATAATAACCACTTTGAAATGTTTGTAAAGCAGTTCACCCCCATCTTCTCAAGGGCAACTAGGGTCAGACAATATGTCAAATGTCAGCGACACCCACATCGCACAAATGAGTTAAAAAATGTATTGGTTATTTTACAAATAAAGGATATTTTTGTAAAAAAAAGTGAAGTGATTTGCCTTGTTGCAGGCAGTAGATTTGCTGATGTGCCATTGACAATCCTCAGCTGTACCTGTGAATCTTAGCACTTTCTCACTGAGATTTTGGCAACCATGTCAATTCTACCTATAAATAAAAGTGGATAATTTGCAAACTGATTTCGGGAGTGTTTTTAAAGGTATTGCAGGAGATAAGGATTCTTCTTGGTGTGTGTGTGTGTCAGAAAGGGGAGCAGGGGTATGAGCCACATCTACCAGTGAGAACTAAAGAGTTTTTTGTTGATGGGATTTTGATGTCCAATATTTATCCCTCAATCAACATCACTGAAATAGACTCTTAACTCATTATCACAGTGTTTGTTGGATCTTGCTGTGCCCAAATTAGCTCCTGCTTTAGGTAAAAACAATGACTGCAGATGCTGGAAACCAGATTCTGGATTAGTGGTGCTGGAAGAGCACAGCGGTTCAGGTAGCATCCAAGGAGCAGAACAGTCACTATGATTCAGAAGTACTTAATTGGTTTTGAAGTACTGTACTTTGGGATATCCTGAGGTTGCAAAAGGTGCTATATAAATGCAGGTTCTTAATTTGATTCTCTTACTTGGTAAGTTGATCAAAAATAAGTTGGGAAAATAAATCTGCCTTAAACTAAATAAAATGCAAATTGGCTGTGCATCTTCAGTGGTGTGCATGTGCCTTACTCCAACACCCAGGAACTCCCACTAATGGCAGTGAAGAGTGGGTGAGAGGCACAATCTGCCCAACTTCTTCATCCTCTCTCCATGTGAAGGCACTGCCTTCTAGTCAGCCCCAACTCCTCAGTCTCCAATCACCTTTCACAATCTCACCGCAGTGAGCATCCTACCCCTGTACTCACCACAACAGCCCCAACATGGTCAGTGTCAGAACTGCCGCTCCCTTTAAACATCAACAAGAACAGCTCCAGCATTAAATGAGGACAGCTACTTCTCAGTGGAGTTTGGTTACTGAGGAGCTCCTTTGATGGGTCATCACTTCAGAACCTTGTCCAAATGACAGCACATTGTCACCCACACCAACTCTCCCTTTGGACAGACAGTATTTGAAAATTATTCTCCAAAGGCATTTCCTGAACATGGAGATGATTCCAGGAACAATCATTATAGTTTGCTCCTCCATTTGTGGTGTCATACCTTATACCTAGGCAACTGATGAATCATCACTGAAGATGTGTCTGGCTGACTATGTCAATGATAATTGATATCACTGTGGTGGTACATGAAAGGGAGAATTTCTACTGATAAGTACATTCCTGACCAATTTCCTACTTTGAAATAAATATCTCTACATTGAGAAATAAGGTATTTATAATGTAAAAATAGAACTGCCTTCTGAGCGCTTGTAGCTACTTTTCAATGAGTCAAAAGGGTAGAATGTTTTTTAATAAAACAACAAACTTCTGGGGCCCCTTGTGACACAGTGGTAGTGTCCCTACCTTTGGCTCAGATCCAAAATGTTTCTGGAGATTAAATTCCCTACAGTGTGGAACCAGGCCAACAAATCCACGCCAACCCTCCGAAGAGTAACCCACCCAGACCCATTTCCCTCCAGCTATGGGTAATTTAGCATGGCCAATTCACCTGACTTGCACATTCTTGGAATGTGGGAGGAAACCCACACAGACACAGGGAGAATGTGCAATCTCCACACAGACAGTCACCCAAGGCTGGAATTGAACCTGGGTCCCTGGCACTGTAAGGCAGCACCACTGAGCCACCATGCCACCCTTCTCTGTATAAACTGATATAAAAGAGTTGGCTTCTAGTGACACTGCCCCTTCTGGGCAGCGTATTATTGTTTGCATGGGTGGTGGCCCCATATCATCTTTGCTTCCACAATAATAGGAATTAGTTCAACATTCCTAAATACTTTATACAGTCAATCTTCAGTGCCTTCAATTAATGAAAGGGACTTCTCTTCAAGCTTAAGTCAGCTAACTCTGAGTAGCTACTAATGCAGAAAATATCCCAGTAATATGGATTAAAAGATCAAAATTTGTAAGATCTTGTTATGATCTTTTCATTGCAATTGTTATGAACTTTGATCCATTATGAGCTGCAGAGTCCACTTTTATAACAGGAACTTTCTATGTAAACAGGTCGCGCTGTTATTACAGCCTCCCACCTTTAGTGGTGCTCTTGCACCATTGTTTGTGGCTCGTGACTCTCTCACCCACCTCCAAACTCCTGTCTTCCAACCAGTCCAACAGTTGGGCTTCTCAAGGTCTGCCCAATCTCTGTGGATTCCCTGTGGCACATTTCCGGATGGCGTACTGTTTGTGGGATCTGCCGTATATTATCTGCTGCTGCTGCCACTGCCATATTTCTTGTATTACAGCGAATTGCACTCATTTAACTGAGATGCGAAGAAATTTCTGCTTCCAGAGTGTAGTAAATATCAGGCATTCTTGACCCAGAAAGAGTTGTGGAGGCTAGATCACAGAAAGTATTTAAAGACGAAGGAGGTAGATCTTTGAAATGTCAAGGAGTTGAGGTCAGTGAGGAGCTGGCACCAAAGAGGAGTTGAAGCCTGGGGAAGATCACCTGTGATCTTACTGAATGAGAGAGTGGGGGGAGTGGCAGGCTTGAGGGGACAAATGGCTTCCTCCTGCCCCTATTGCTTACATTCTACTCCCTCTGGGTCCTGGCCCTAACTGACTGCTTTATCTCACCTAATGATAGGTCCATGTGAGTTTTTGGGTCAGGGAAAGGGAACATACAGAATTGGAATCACTCTGTAACAGGGGTGCGTGTTACTGTTTACAACGTTGAATGACACCAGTTGCAGGCAATTAATCCATTCAGAATCTTTCACAGCAAACAAGAAGAAATAGCTGAAGCAAATCACTTCCCAGTCTCTCTGACCCAAGATTTCCCAGAGATGTTTCAAAATTGGACCAGTGTGTCACTTTTAGTGCGAGAATCAAATTCTTCCTCCAAAATGTCCACACCACCCACCCCCCTCACTTTCGAAACACTATTGGGTACAAAAACGTTAATAGGCTTCCCTGGAAATGAATCAGACAATATATTCACAAGCTTATTTTGAAACACAAATATTTAAATAATGCAGCAATGAGTATCAGCCATGGATTGCTGTGACAAGTGTCTCGTATTCAGAAAATAATGAATTCAAACCCAGTTTATTAACCTGACCAACAGTGCAGTACTGAGGGAATGCTACAATGTCTGAGGAGCAAGCAAGGGGAGAGTTAATCTCAGCTGGTGCAAGAATTGAACCTACATTGTTGGCATCACAAACTAGCTGTCCAGCCCATAAGCTAACCAACCTCCAACTCCCCAGAATTACCAACTGGACAAATCAAGTAACAGGTCAAAAACTCAATAAGCAAATGTTTGTTTTAATTGAACACTTACCTGGTCAAAAAAGACTTTCCAGTGCTTTCGGAGTCAGTGATGTACATATAGAGGGGAAAGAAAAGCAGAATAAGACCAGCTCACAGTAACACTTATACATTGCATTCTGGTCTACTCAATATAAATAACACTATAACAATATAAATAAATGCAGTGTAGCTAATACACATATGATACATCCTGGTGCAGCCAGTAAATATAACACATTCCTAATGATATTACACTTTGCAGAAATGTTCTGATTTGAACTTGATGGAACTTGTGCAGTAAAACAAATCGAGAATTTAGAGCTTACATTTGGGGAGTTTAATGATTCAAACTTTTTAGAAGAACTTCTTAGGTAAACATAACATTTTGACATGTATTGCTTAGGTCGACAGAATACCCTCTCCTTTAATACTGGCCAAACAACAACTTACGTTTATATAACACCTCCAACTTAGTAAATAACCCGCAAGTGAAGGTTTATTGTATGCACTTTCCACTTCTCAAGCTGCATGCCTTGTTACATTTAGATTAAACTCTTTAATTTGACTGGTACAATTCAGGCAAGGGGGAGCTGATGAGTGTTGGCTGTGATGACCCAATGGTTGAATAGCTGGCCACCTTTCAGCATTAAGTTCTTGAGTAGAAGAACATGTGGATCAGAGTAGTTTGGAATATAATCATTGAATCCCTACAGTGTGGAAGCAGGCCCTTCAGGTTCACACTAACTCTCCAAAGAGCATCCCAGAGCCACCTCCCTACCCTTGCAATCCCCATTGGCCAATCTACCTGACCTATACATCATTGGGACTGTGGGAGAAAACCCACACAGACACAGGGAGAATGTGTAAACTCCACACAGATAGTCATTTGAGGCTGGAATTGAACCCGGGTCCCTGGCACCGTGAGGCAGCAGTGCTAACCACTGAGCTATCATGCTGCCCAGCCACCCTTCTGCCCCCATATCCAGTTCAATCCAACATAGACGTCACACGGATGAAGGATCTAATTGATCTAAATGCTTTCACTTGCCTTAATGACACCAATTCCTGCTTCTATAATAACCAGCTGTCAGTGTTACTAATGCAGCACCAGACCATCCATCTCAAGAAACCTATTCCCATGTTGCTAAGATTGTATCTCATCCCCTCGCTGACTGCTCTGTCCTGGACAAATCCGATCTATCTGCTACATTCTTAAGAATTGAAGAAGTATCTCAGATTGTGTATGGTTCTCCTCAGAAGCCCTTTACATTAAGTAGCAATGATGATATTTTCTCCAGAGTCTGATCCGTATCAGGGTTTGTGCTGTTCAATAAAGATCAATGGCAGATATCCAAACTCTCCATTGCCACCTCCCTATTGGTAAACAGGGGTCAGAATATAAACATAGCAGTGAGCTTGTGGGTGTCAGCAATATTGCCTCTGAATCAGAAGGTTGTGAATTCAAACTCAACTCTACAAACTTCAGAATCTGATCTCAGCAGATACCCTACTGAGGGAGTACAACACTAGCAGAGGTGCTGCCTTACAGATATTAAGTTGAGGTACCCTTTCAAAATTTGATAAGATCATTTTGAATAAAAGCAAGGGGTTTTCCTAGTGTCCTGGCCAATAGTTACCTTTCACTCAAGGTAAGGCAAGTTATCTGGTCATTTCCCTCATTGCTGCTTGTGGGATCTTGCTGTGCCCAATTGGCCTCCACCTTGCACACAATACAGCAGCAACAACAGTTGGCTGCAAAATGCTTTTAAATGTCTTGAGGTTGTGAGAGGCGCTTTATAAATGCAAATTAATTCCTTCCTTCTTAATGTTGAAGTGGTCACTGTCAGCTTGAGAGGTGACCCAAAGCCTGCAATGAGCTGCTGTGGTCCCAGGCTCCAGACTGACAGCTCAAAGATGGGCAGAGAAGTGGCAGATGGAGTTTAATTTGGATAAATGCGAGATGCTGCATTTTGGGAAAGCAAATCTTAGCAGGACTTATACACTTAATGGTAAGATCCTAGGGAGTGTTGCTGAACAAAGAGACCTTGGAGTGCAGGTTCATAGCTCCTTGAAAGTGGAGTCGCAGGTAGATAGGATAGTGAAGAAGGCATTTGGTATGCTTTCCTTTATTGGTCAGAGTATTGAGTACAACGGTTGAGAGGACATGTTGTGGGCTGTATTGGACATTGGTTAGCCCACTGTTGGAATATTGCGTGCAATTCCGGTCTCCTTCCTATTGGAAAGGTGTTGTGAAACTTGAAAGGATTCAGAAACTATTCACAAGAATGTTGCCAGGGTTGGAGGATTTGAGCTGCTGGAGCATCGGAGCATTTGGATGGGTATATGAATAGAAAGGGTTTGGAGGGATATGGGCTGGGTGCTGGCAGGTGGGAATAGATTGGGTTGGGATATCTGGTCGACATGGACGGGTTGGACTGAAGGTTGTTTCCATGCTGTACATCTGTATAACTCTATGTTGAGGCTGCCTATATCTGCCAGTGACTCACAGTCTGCACTGACGTCTGAGCTGAGGACACCATCAGGCTCCGTTGTGAAGACCACATGGGTTGAACAGCTGAACACTCACTCATGGGCCTGACAGGGGGTTGGTGGAGCACAGACTTTGTGAAGCCAAAGTTCGGCATGGGTCAGATATGGTGAAAATATGGCTGGTGGAACATTTGCCACACACTCCATGGGACAATTCAAAGTGAAAAGTAGACCAGTGGCTATAATATACTAAACATGACAAGGGTCTTAGGAAGATTTTGCTTCCTCTTGTCTGAATGTTTGTGCTGACAATGTCTTGTAATGATTGAAATCGAAGGTCAGGACATTAAATGTTGTTACTGTTTGACAAAGGAATGCACTTTGAGATTAACAGAAACATTACTGATAATTAATGTTTCCACACTTCAATTTCATCTTCTTGCAAGGATACTACTGGGACAGGGAACAATATCACAGACAGTCACTAAATGGACACTGCCATGTACCAGGTCAGGTTGTGAATGGTGGCAAGCTATTCGACCATAGCGGGCATCGCACCCGACGTCGCACGTTAAAACAGGGGTCACCTAAGAGTGAGAACCCTGATCAGCTTACCCCCTTTAATGGACAGGTACGGAAGAAAACTGAACAGCAAATCCCACAACCTCCCCCTGTCCCCGTGTAGCTGTTTAACTCAGCATCCATGTAGATTTCACTTGCCTCGGTCTAGCCCAGCAATATCAGCAGCTGATTACAAGGAAGTAGGAGGCACTTATATGTTCACGAGTTAGAACCATCCCCCCCCCCCCCCCCTCCCCCCCCCCCCCCATACAAACTGGCTGAAAGCATTATAATGCAATCAATAAACATCATTCATTTGAGAACCCGTATGTAATAAATCACACGCAGAAATCAATTACATTTCGTTGCTGCAGCTTTTCCTAATATTAAGTGGGAAGAGTTTAATTCCAGCTCCCTGTTATATTGGCGACTTAGCTGTAACATCAATATCACTGCCACAGTGTACAAAGCTGGAGAGGGCTCTTGTTACACGGTGGTAGTGTTCCCGCCTCTGGAGTAGAAGGTGTTGCGTCCCACCTGTGCTAGGGGTTTGTCATAACACGACTCACAGGTTGTTTCAAAATACTCATAAAGCTGGAGACACAGCTTACCCCAGTAACATATAGCTCAGTGTTGTATCATTTAAAATTCCCCTTACGCCACTTCTCTCCCACTTTTTCCCACTGCGGCCCAGTTCAGGAGTGGAAGCTGTCACAGCCCCTTGGTGGGAGAATGTGCACAAACTTTATTACAGGAGGGCAGCGGAGGGTAGCTAGTGCTGCCTTGGAGCTAGTGATGCCCCCCCCCCCCCTCACCCTCACACACACTTCCCCCCCACCCCCCTCAAGTCCCGACTCACACTTTGGGAAGCACTGTCCTCCATTCAAATCCAACAAGTTCAGAGTTTAGAAATGACATCATGTTTCAAATATCTTTAAACAACATTGTTAAAGATCCACAGTTCTCATAAAAGTGAAACTTTATTCCAGTTGGCACTGGTGCACTCAGACACATTGATGTATGATAATATTGTAGCCAAAAATCACACACAGTTCTCCTGGCTCCCTGAGCAAAAAAACAAGTGTTTGCCAAAGACACTTTCCTGACTACGGCATTCTTTTATATAGAGGATACATAGAGACCGCGGTAGACGCGGAGACTGAATGAAGATACAAAAGTGGTGCACATACTTAAACAAACATATCCACGGAGAGATTCGAAAACATGAAAACTGTGGAAGACACACAGGCTCCAGAGAAACATTCAAGCAGAATGGGCCAGCCACAGGTGCTCGCATAGAAAAAGGGTTAGACTCCAAGGGAAGCACAGCTATAACAGGGAGTCGGAACTCATCTCCATCAGCTACATACATTTACAGGGAAACAGCGCGGGCACACACAATGAGTAACTTCGCAATCCCGACCATTCCCGGGTACCACAAATCACTCGTTCCAACAGATCTCAGCGTTTTGTTCAGGATTCACCCACCAAGAGCAACAGCTCATTCTAAACTTCCAGACTCTTAACATCCAAACAGGTTAATCCCGAAAGTGATTAGGGTGGGTTACCTGGGGGACCAGGACTGGATTTCTGAGCTGTCTGTTTGGACATCCCTAGTGCAACAGAGACAGATGGAAATGTAGGCAAAGCAAGAACATGAATGACTCAGACAGTGGGGAGATGGGGCAAAGCAACAGGAGGATACATTGAAAAGCACAGAAAAACACTGAGAAAGGACGTGAGAGACACAGAAACACTGACACACAGAGGGACATTATCACACTAACACTGACACAGGGGGACACTATCGCACTGACTTTGTCTCAGAGATTCAGACGGAGCGATACCGACACTATCACAGACACTGACATTAACAGAGGAACATGCGTTCACTGAAGACATAGGGACATTGAGTCGGGCCACAGATATTGGGGCACAGATCTATACAGAGAGTTGTAAACAGGCAAATTGTGAAAGATCCAGAAAGAATTATAGAACAAGATCAAAATAGAAAGGAGGCTAAAAGGGATAATGCACAGACACAGTGACAGTGGGGTTATAAAAACATATACAACAACGAAAACTCTACACATCAGTCATCAAAGCACGCAGGGACATTAAAAAATACTAACACACAGACGGGTGACACAGACAAGTACACCAACAGATACACTAACTGACCCTCACAATCTCACCCCCTCAAACTCAAGACTGTATAAACCCTCTCTCTCTCACAGCCTCCCACACACAGAGACACACACACGGGCACCGTTACAGACATTGACACTGACCCACACTGACACTGACACAGAGACACAGACCCACACTGACACTGACACAGAGACACTGACACAGACACACACACTCACACAAAGACATTGAAGTGGTGAATGTCCCCAGAGACAGTCAAACACACAGACAGGAAACAAGGTAAATGATCTGAAACAGCCCTTCCACTGCATCACACTGTCACTCAGCCTGTCCTAGGATGGCCAACATTCAGGAAAACATTGAGAATAACTACCACCGTGTGAAATGGGACAGACTTCAAACCGATCTAGCAGCTCAAGCCTGGGCACCCCTGAGGCGCTGTGGGCCAACAGCAGAACTCTACTCCAGCACAATCTGTAACCTCATGGCCCAGCATATCCCCCACTCACCCATTACCATAAGCCAGGGGGGATCAACCCCCTACAATTTGCCTCCTGATAGACACTGACACAGACACACACAGACACAGACACACACTGACACAGACACACACTGACACTGACACAGAGACACTGACACAGACCCACACTGACACAGACACAGAGACACTGACACAGATACACACTGACACAGACACACACTGACACTGACACAGAGACACTGACACAGACACACACAGACACACACTGACACAGACACAGAGACACTGACACAGACCCACACTGACACTGACACAGAGACACTGACACAGACACACACTGACACTGACACTGACACAGACACACACTGACACAGATACACACTGACACAGACACACACAGACACAGACACACACTGACACTGACACAGAGACACTGACACTGACACACACAGACACACACTGACACAGACACAGAGACACTGACACAGACCCACACTGACACTGACACACACTGACACAGACCCACACTGACACTGACACACACTGACACTGACACTGACACAGAGACACTGACACAGACACACACTGACACAGTTACACACTGACACCGACACACACTGACACAGACACACACTGACACTGACACAGAGACGCTGACACTGACACACACTGACACCGACACAGAGATACTGACACAGACACAGAGACACTGACACAGACACACACTGACACAGACACACACTGACACTGACACAGAGACACTGACACAGACACACACTGACACAGACACACACTGACACTGACACACACTGACACAGATACACACTGACATTGACACAGACACACACAGACACAGACACACACTGACACAGACACACACTGACACTGACACAGAGACACTGACACAGACCCACACTGACACTGACACAGAGACACTGACACAGACACACACTGACACTGACACAGAGACACTGACACAGACACACACTGACACTGACACAGAGACACTGACACAGACACACACTGACACTGACACAGAGACACTGACACAGACACACACTGACACTGACACAGAGACACTGACACAGACACACACTGACACTGACACAGAGACACTGACACAGACACACACTGACACTGACACAGAGACACTGACACAGACACACACTGACACTGACACAGAGACACTGACACAGACACACACTGACACTGACACAGAGACACTGACACAGACACACACTGACAC
>NC_057733.1:51975051-51983899 GCF_004010195.1 Chiloscyllium plagiosum | reverse complement strand
TGGTCGCTGTTTGTGTAACAGGATCAGGTCGCTGTGTCTGTAACAGAGTCGGGTCACTGTGTCTGTAACAGGGTCGGGACTCTGTGTATGTAAAAGGGTCGGGACGCTGTGTGTGTAAAAGGGTCGGGTCACTGTGTCTGTAATAGGGTCAGGTCGCTGTGTCTGTAACAGGGTCCGGTCGCTGTGTGTGTAAAAGGGTCGGGTTGCTGTGTCTGTAACAAGGTCAGGTCGCTGTGTCAGTAACAGGGTTGGTTCGCTGTGTCTGTAATAGGGTCGGGTTGCTGTGTCAGTAACAGGGTCAGGTCGCTGTGTCAGTAACAGGGTCAGGTTGCTGTGTCAGTAACAGGGTCAGGTCAATGTGTCTGTAACAGGGTCAGGTTGCTGTGTCTGTAACAGGGTCATGTCGCTGTGTCTGTAACAGGGTTGGGTCGCTGTGTCTGTAACAGGATCAGGTCACTGTGTCAGTAACAGGGTGAGGTTGCTGTGTCAGTATAGCGTCAGGTCGCTGTGTCAGTAACAGGTTTGGTTCGCTGTGTCTGTAACAGTGTCAGGTCACTGTGTCTGTAACAGGGTCGGGTTGCTGTGTCTGTAACAGTGTCAGGTCGGCTGCGTCTATAACAGGGTCAGGTCACTGTGTCTGTAACAGGTAAAAACAATGACTGCAGATGCTGGAAACCAGAGTCTAGATTAGAGTGCAGGCATCCTTGCAAGAGGATTTGCAGTAGGGTTAAAATCAACTAGGTAAAAACGAGAACTGCAGATGCTGGAAACCAGAGTCTAGATTAGAGTGGTGCTGGAAAGGCACAGCAGTTCAGGCAGCATCCGAGGAGCAGGAAAAACAATGTTTCGGGCTCAAGCCCAGGTCACTGTGTCAGGAACAGGGTCAGCTTGCTGTGTCTGTAACAGGGTCAGGTTGCTGTGTCAGTAACAGGGTTTGGTTGCTGTGTCTGTAACAGGGTCAGTTCACTGTGTCTGTATCAGGGTCAGTTCACTGTGTCTGTAACAGGGTCGGGTTGCTGTGTCTGTAACAAGGTCAGTTCACTGTGTCTGTATCAGGGTCAGGTCACTGTGTCTGTAACAGGGTCGGGTTGCTGTGTCTGTAACAGGGTCAGTTCACTGTGACAGTAATAGGGTCGGGTCACTGTGTCAGTAACAGGGTCAGGTCGCTGTTTATGTAACAGGGTCAAATCGCTGTGTCTGTAACAGGGTCAGGTCGCTGTGTGTTTAAAAGGGTCGGGTTGCTGTGTCTGTAACAGGGTCAGTTCACTGTGACAGTAACAGGATCGGGTCACTGTGTCAGTAACAGGGTCAGGTCGCTGTGTCTTTAACAGGGTTGGGTTGCTGTGTCTGTAACAGGGTCAGTTCACTGTGACCGTAACAGGGTCGGGTCACTGTGTCAGTAACAGGGTCGGTTTGCTGTGTCTGCAACAGGGTCAGTTCACTGTGACAGTAACAGGGTCAGGTCGCTGTGTCTGTAACAGGGTCGGGTTGCTGTGTCTGTAACAGGGTCGGTTCACTGTGACAGTAACAGGGTCAGGTCACTGTGTCTGTAACAGGGTCGGGTTGCTGTGTCTGTAACAGGGTCAGTTCACTGTGACAGTAACAGGGTCGGGTCACTGTGTCAGTAACAGGATCAGGTCGCTGTGTCTGTAACAGGGTCAGGTCGCTGTGTCAGGAACAGGGTCAGGTCGCTGTGTCTGTAACAGGGTCAGGTCGCTCTGTCAGGAACAGGGTCAGGTCGCTGTGTCTGTAACAGGGTCAGGTTGCTGTGTCAGGAACAGGGTCAGGTCACTGTGTCTGTAATGGGGTCAGGTCGCTGTGTCAGGAACAGGGTCAGGTTGCTGTGTTGACAATGTGTGTAATGTACAGTAGCCAGTTTGAGACAGTCTGCAGATGGTCTTGAAAGTCATTGCCCTCAGGCTGAAGCAGCTGCAGCCACTTCGATGGTTAGAACAGATGGATTTTCATGGCTAAATCGATATCAACAAGTTCTGGATCGCCTGAAAAACATTCTCTTGTTGTGGGGTCCAACACAATCTTCTTGAGTAGTTGTCTCAAGGTTTCTGTAGTGATTAGCAAGTGAGTCAAACATTTCAACAATTGGTTTACCATCTCTAAGAATCTTTGGAGATCTGGACTGACTTTAGAGTGGGAAACCCGGTACTGTTTTAGATGCCTGATCATCCACTAATGAAGTAATTAGATTCACATTCATCATTAACTTTAATTAATTTAATTAAGCTAATGCTTGAATGCAATTAAAGACTTTGTACTCACTCTGATCCTGCGTTTCAACCTTTTGCCCCATGCATTGTATCACATACTGGCAGGGTGGTTCAAAAGGTGCTTGGCACACTTGCTTCGTAGCTCAGTCCTTTGAGTATAGGAGTTGGGACGTTATATTGAGGTTGTACAGGGCTCTTCTGCAGCACTGTGCCCAGTTCTGGTCGCCCTGTTATTGGAAGGATATGATTAAGTTGGAGGGGGTTCAAAGGGATTCACCAGGATGTTGTTGGGTATGGAAGATTTGAATTATAAAGAAAGGTCATTAGAGTGTGGAAGGTTGAGAGGTGGCCTGACAGAAGGTTAGAAAATATTGAGAGGTATAGGTAAAGTTAACACTAGTTGCCGTTTCCCTAAAATGGGGGATTTCAAGACTAGGGGGGTACATTTTTAAGGTGGGAGGAGAGAGATTTAAAAAAGAGGCTAACATTTTACACAGAGGGTAGTCTGTGTGTGGATTGAACTTTGTGAGGAAGTGGTGGATGTGGGTACAATGACAACATTTAAAAAACATTTGGACATACACATGAATAGAAAAGGTTTGGAGGGCTATGGGCCGGGAGCAGGCAGGTGAGACCAGTTTAGTTTTGGATTATGTTCAGTATGGGCTGGTTGGACCAAAGGGTCTATTTCTGTGCTGTGTGACTTTACAACTATGATTCTGTGTGGCAAAGAGTTTGTGAATTATTGGATATAATTTTGTGTAAAAATCTCTGGGGAAGAGGTCAAAAGCAATTGCTAAACTACTGAAACTAACTTGCTCAAAATGGAGTTATTAATGTAATAAGCAATCTTCATTGCTTGTCAAATGACACCTGCCAGAATCCACTATTTGCAATGAACTTTATAAACACTCTACCTTTGGAGAGTTTAAATAAAATCTTGACTTCACATAGGGTGGATCTCTCTCAACATCCCCTTATTAACCTGCGTAAGGTCAACATTAGCTCACAGAGTATCATGAGGCTTGGCTACAGCAACTTTACCTGAGTACCAGTCAGCTGGGTTCATGAGCTGGAAATAATGCCCATTCATGTAAACTCTGTACGTTACTGCTCAATTCACTTTATGAAGGGATGTGGAATCTTCCTGGGGTTATAGATACATAAGGCTTTAGTGTGTTTCTTCATTGTAATGCTGTATTCGGTATTTAAGTCCACTTTGTCAATAATTTTGGATATTCCTGTTCCTCAGCTTCTGCTTTTGAGCTGTTTGACCTTTTACCTTTTCAGGGGGAAGAGTGAGAGTTTTTGATTGTGAAGGGTGTCCTGGTGGCTCAGTGGTTAGCACTGCTACCTCCAGCACTAGGGGCCCGTGTTGTTTTCAGCCTCGGGTGATTGTATCGAATTTGCACATTCTTCCTGTGTCTGTGTGAGTTTCCTCCAGGTGCTCTGGTTTCCTCCCACGGTTCACAGATATGCAGATTAGGTGGATTGGCCACGGGAAATGTAGGAGTTCTGGGGATAGCATTGGAGGATAGGTCTTTTCGGGTTGCTCTTTGGAGGGTCATTGTGGAGTCAATGGGCCCAATGGGAGAAAGTGAGGACTGCAGATGCTGGAGATCAGAGCTGAAAATGTGTTGCTGGAAAAGTGCAGCAGGTCAGGCAACATCCAAGGAGCAGGAGAATCGATGTTTCGGGCATAAGCCCTTCTTCAGGAATGGGCCCAATGGCCTACTTCCACACTGTAGGGATTCTGTCATCATATTTGGGTTTTCCATTATTTGGCATCCTGTACATTAGAGTGTTGGATATACTGTACATTTAATCTGGAGTGCTAGGCCTCTAGGACCACGTGGCTGCAGCTGTGGTGTTTTCTTAACCGTGGGGCTTGTTATTTGGTAATATAGTGACACTTATCCCAGTGCCTAACTTGAAATTCATGAGATGACCATTGTCATAAACTTCAGCTTGCCAAAATGTAAGATATGGATCATCTATTTTCCTTAGGACTTCTTTAGGTTTTTTTTGTGTGTTGTAGATGTTTGTGTCTCATAAACCTCTTTATGTGGTGTAATAACTCAGGAACCCTGACTGGAGAGGAACACTGTCTATTGTTGAACACCAAAACAGAACCACTACTCGTGGTGTACATGAGCCAGTCCCAACCCAGGACAGGCTGTTCTGCAGACCCATCCTTGGCTCTGCTTTATTTTACTTCACAAATTGTTCTTACACAAAAACCAAACAGATATTTTTTCGTCACCAAATCAGTGTGACTTTTTTTTAAAACTACTACCAGTAAAATGCCTGTGCAGCCAATTGGATATTTCCATGCAAAGCCCATTATGGGGGAATGCAAACCATTAAACATGAGGGAGGATAGGGACAGAGGGAAGGAACTAAATCAAAATGGTTTTGGGAGGAAATAAGGGAACTCCTACTCAACCATGTCCACGAGGAGATTAATTGGTGTTCCCAGGGGGTTATCACATATGGGGTAGCTATTTGAATTCGTGTTTTGAACTCAGGATATTTTCTGAAAGTGATATAGAGTCATAGAGATGTACAGCACGGAAACAGACCCTTCGGTCCAACTCGACCATGATGACCAGATATCCCAACCCAATCTAGTCCCGCCTGCCAGCACCCAGCCCATATCCCCTTCCTGTTCATATATTCATCCAGATGCCTTTTAAATGTTTTAATTGTACCAGCCTTCTCCACTACCTCTGGCAGCTCATTCCATACACGTACCACCCTCTGAGTGAGAAATGTTGTCTCTTAGGTCTCTTTTATATCTTTCCCCTCTCACCCTAAACCTATGCCCTCTAGTTTTGGACTCCCCCACCCCAGGGAAGAGACTTTGTCTATTTACCCTATCCATGCCCCTCATGATTTTATAAACCTCTATAGGGCAACCCCTCCGCCTCTAACGCTCCAGGGAAAACAGCCCCAGTCTGTTCAGCCTCTCCCTGTAGCTCAAATCCTCCAACCCTGGCAACATCCTTGAAGGCAATGCCTAGTGGTATTATTGCTGGACTGTTAATCCAGGGTTCAAATTCCCCTCCCACAGCAGACGGTGGAATTTGAAAATCTGGAATTAAGAATTTAATGATGACCATGAATCCATTGTTGATTGTTGGGAAAAAACCCATCTGGGTCACTAACATCCTTTAGGGAAGGAAACTGCCGTCCTTACCTGGTCTGGCCTAAATGTGACTCCAGACGCAAAGCAACATGGTTAACTCTTAACTGCCCTCTGGGCAATCAGGGATGGGCAATAACCGTTGGCCTAGCCAGTGGTACACCCATCCCATTAATGAATGAAAAAATTGCATGAGGACACCCAGATCCCTCTGCTCTTACATTTTCATTGCAACTTACTTTCCCACCTGTTTTAGTGTCAAAGGAAAATGTGACTATAATATCTTCTCTCCATTCATCCATGTCATTAATATAGATTATAAATAGCTGGGGGACTTATAGCACTCCAAGCTACATCTTTCCAATTAGAAAACCCCCCCCCATTTATCCTAATTGCCTGTTTCCTGTTAGTTAGCTTAATAATGGATTCTTTAATTCTTCCTTAATAATAGATTCCACCAATTTCCCACCAACCGACATTAACCTAATTGGTCAATAGTTTGGCTTCACTCACCATCTGAATGGTTTTCTCCAAGTTCATTATAATAAACCTGACAAAAACGTATCTGCAAATCCTATCTCCACAAATTCTGACTCGAAATCACCATAGTGACTTTTCATCATTCAATCTATTGGGATTATCAATGGATTCCTCTGAGGCTGAACTCTTGTTTTTTTCAAGAATTTATTTAGTTTAGAGGTTGAAATAATTCTCAATTTTTTTTCAGTATCTCTTCAAAAAAAAACCTGATGCAACATTTGCCCCTTGGTGAACTATAATGTCATCAGCTATGTTCTAATATGTTCAGAAGCTTATTTATTTGTTCAGCTTCTGATTTAGTATCTAATTTGGAAGCTATTCTTATCTCAGAAATACATTACACCAAGATGTTCTATTTGACCCATCTCTGAAATTGATTCATCCTGGTAATATTATTATTTCTGATGCTTAGTTTTCCTAATGTGATTTCATACCTTGCTTTCTTAAAATACTTCATTTCATAATAATTTTCCCATGCTTTGGGGATAAAATGGAGGATTCCAACTTTTTGCAAATAAAAAGAGGGATCCTCGCTTTGTGGGTAAAATGGAGGATTCCTACCTTTCTCATTTGCAGCTTTATTAATTGGTTCCCACTTTAATCATGGTTTTACTGAGTAATTTCCACTCCTAAATAAATACTTCCTGACATGATAAAAGATCCAATGAGGTATCCTTCGTCGCTTTTCCAGCCTGCATTACTGAGCCATTTCAACATTTTCCCCTGGGCTAACAGGGAATTCTGACTATTTACTCAGGGAACTTCTGGTTTCTATTCACTCACTGCTGAACTCTGACTCAGGATCACCCTGCTTCAGGGTCACGCTTTCTCAATCTCCAGGACTTTGCTAACTCTTCCATTACAATGCCAGGTCTGAAAGGCTTTCCCCACCTCATTGAAATTGCCATCCTGTTGAGAATAGCCACGAGCAGTTCCTGTGTACCTTCTTCAGTCTTCAGCTCTTCCCTGCTGCACACCATGTCGAATCAGCAGTCAAACTGAATCTGCACTGCAGCTGACCAACGTTGTGTAGGTCACCAGTTCTTAGTGGCCCCCTATGGCAGCTACTGCTTGGGATGAAGGTTCCTGCCACCATCCCCTTTTCATGTAGGGACCAAAAGAACCTGTTAGGTGTAATGTCGGAGAGGAAACCACCTTCTGGTCTAAACAGGAGAGTCACCTTTGTGTTAACTGAGAGAGAGTTATTGCGTGTTAATAAGTAGCGACGGGCTCCATGGATATGGCAGACATTGTCACGGAGGCTTTGAGGAGGATCTGATCTCAGGCCTCGTCCCTTTGAAACGCTGGACTGGTGTGCCCCACAAAGTCATATGGCATCTTCATTTGAAAGGATTAACTCTTTCAAATTTTCATATAATACCAAGTGGTCCAGCATTGGAGGAGGCTACAGAGATGGAGAGAGGTGAGGCCAAGAGCAATCTGAAACACCGATCGGAATTTGAGTCAAGGCATTGCCCAGGCTGTTGGCCCAATTGGTGACTCATGCACAGAGAGAACAGGATAGTTGTAGAATGTTAACTGTGAAAAACCATTCGTCAAAACACGGAGACATATGTGCTACCCAGCCCCGACAAATTAAACATGGCACTGAGTATGTGTCAGGCTCCCTCACTGAGTATGTGTCAGGCTGAGGCTGGTAGATGTTAGATTGAAGGGTGCGAGATACAGCAGGAAAATAGGGTTAAAGCTGATGATCTGCCATGATGGGGCAGCACAGTGGCTCAGTGGTTAGCACTGCTGCCTCACAGCATCCGGGGACCTGGGTTCAATTCCAGCCTCAGGTGACTGCCTGTGTGGAGTTGGCACATTCTCCCCGTGTCTGGGTGGGTTTCCTCCCTAAATTCCCATGTAGTCTAGGTGGATTAGCCATGGGAAATGCAGGGTTGGGGGACAGGGTAGGGGAGTGGTCTGGGAAGGATGCTCTGCAGAGGGTTGGTGCAGACTTGCTGGGCTGAATAGCCTGCTTCCACACTGTTGGGATTCTATGATGATGTAACTGAGTGATGGTAGAGGTTTGAGGGTCTGAAATGGGTTACTCATGTCTCTTACGTTGTTAGGTGCCTGGACTGAGTGCTGAGGAGAGTTGATATTTTATAAACAGTGGATTATATTCTGAAACATGTTCAGGCTGCAGTTCTGTAATACATTGATACAAATGTGCAGCACAATGCACAATATTCTTACATCCAAAAACAACAACAATCATCCCAAATGTTGCAGGACAGGAAGCTCCATAGACAAATTATCACAAATAACCTTATAGTCCAATCGAGGGTGAATGTACTTCGTGTGTCTCATCTCAGATTCATGATCACTTGCGTGATTTCTCTGGAGTTTGTGCTCGGAATAAAATACTCAATCATTCGAGATACTCAGATATATCAATATCCCACTGGTATGGTTTATTTGTTGGTTAGTTACAGAGTAAACTTACTCTGCACTGCCGCAAAAGGTGTTCAATCCTAACATCAGAGCAACTGGTTCCAGTGCAAGGTTGACATTTCTGATGCCATCCCTCCAATGCCCTCCATAACCGAGAGAACTGTAGGTGCCCAACTCGGGTGCATTGTTTTTGAGCCTGTTCTGTGATCAGCAAAGAGCTTTCACATTAGATTGCTCCCAGGCCAACAGTAAAACGATATTTAGATACTCTCTGTCTGGGCTGAACTTGAACTTGCATTGAGGGAGTGAAAATCCCTCACATGGACCCTAAGGATGAGGTTTCTAAATTCTTGGAAGAGCAGGGTCGGATTAGAACAAGTCAACATGGATTTAGTAAGGGGAGGTCGTGCCTGACAAACTTGTTAGAATTCTTTGAAGAGGGGACAAGTAGGTTAGACCAGGGAAACCCAGTGGATGTTATCTACCTAGACTTCCAAAAGGTCTTTGATAAGGTGCCACACGGGAGGCTGCTGAG
>NC_057733.1:51952876-51974753 GCF_004010195.1 Chiloscyllium plagiosum | reverse complement strand
AACGGTGAGAAAATTCGTTAAGCCAAAGTACAGAGGGATCTGGGAGTGCTGGTTGAGGATTCTCTAAAGGTAAACATGCAGGTTGAGTCTGTGATTAAGAAAGCGAATGCAATGTTGTCAATTATCTCAAGAGGGTTGGAATATGTTGAAGCACCGTTGTGCTACTGAGACTTTATAAAGCTCTGGTTAGGCCCCATTTGGAGTACTGTGTCCAGTTTTGGTCCCCACACCTCAGGAAGGACATACTGGCACTGGAGCGTGTCCAGCGGAGATTCACACGGATGATCCCTGGAGTGGTAGGTCTAACATACAAGGAATGGCTGAGGATCCTGGGATTGTACTCTTTGGAGTTTAGAAGATTAGGGGAGATCTAATATGAACTTACAAGATAATACATGGCTTGGAGAGGGTGGACGCTAGGAAATTGTTTCCGTTAGGCGAGGAAACTAGGACCCGTGGACACAGCCTTAGAATTAGAGGGGGTAAATTCAGAACAGAAATGCGGAGACATTTCTTCAGCCAGAGAGTGGTGGGCCTGTGGAATTCATTGCCGCAGAGTGCAGTGGAGGCTGGGACGCTAAATGTCTTCAAGGCAGAAGTTGATAAATTCTTGATGCCACAAGGAATTAAGGGCTACGGGGAGAATGCGGATAAGTGGAGTTGAAATGCCCATCAGCCATGATTGAATGGCCGAGTGGACTTGATGGGCCGAATGGCCTTACTTCCGCTCCTATGTCTTATGGTCTTATATCAAACCAAAGGATTAAACTTTAAGGTGGTATAACGTGCACCTTTCTTTGCAGGTAACGTGTGAGAGCTCAATGTAGAGTCCTGACTCAGTTCCGCTCCTGCGTCAAGCCAGATATCAGTTAGAGTCCAGGCTATGACAGTTATAACATAATGATGACAAAGTGATTATGGCACAGGGACAGGTCCCTGCAGAATGACTGTGGTCTCTCCCTTCCTGATCTAGAGGACTGGGAGAACCAGCCACAGCTCCCAGCGCCCTCTGCTGGAAACACCGGTGCAGGCCATCACCTGTGATGCCCTCGTGTTCAAATAGCCTGACCCACAAGTGCAAACACGAGGGGTGGCTACTTGGATGAGGAACAGCGAGACACACAGGACTGTCCTCAGGCTGGGAGCAGCACCTTTAGGAGTAGGTTGGAAGAAAATATGAATTTTAAGAAAATCCTGAGCATCAGTGAATTCTGTAGATTATAAAAAGCAGCGACTTGCACACTGGCCTAATTTAAACAGGAAGCAGTGTATACATGGATGCGACTGACAGTCTGGATTTTATGGTATGTTGTACAAAGCAGACACCATTTTAATTTTGTTGGAAATGTCACCCTGTGGCATGGGATCACTGAATAACAAATTCCACCATCGAAACAAGACATTCATTAAATAAATGTATTTTCTCAAGGTTTTAACATTATACTGGGCAAATTAATATTATTTGGCAAATTCCAATGTGTCATGATCACTTGTAATTCAGCAATTACCAAAATGGAGGCTGTCTCATTCTTTGCTCAAATATTCCTGATTGGCAACATGTTCCATGTGACTTTGTACTCAATATGGTTACCAAGGTGACATATTAAGTATGTAATAAAGACCACAAAAATGATATAAGACTGTGTGTAACCGAGAAGGAACACAATCAAATAATGTGGAAGGTATTGGTGTTGTTTCATTAGTTTCTTCTAGGAACGTTTTCCATTGCTCCGGTGTAGAACTGGTGTTAGGTTGGAATAGATGCATTCCTGATGGGAGGGAGGGAAAAAACATACTCAATATTGATACGTTAGGCTGTTTATAACAATCATTAGTTAAATTCACAGACTGCTCCTTTATTTCAGTGAGTAGTTGAGAAACACATTAGGAAAATCCCCAGTTAATCTGATCCCAGCTCGTTCTGGTATTGCGAACACAGCCCACTGCCTACCCTGGAACTTTATAAAATTAAATTTCATAACAACCCACAACTGGTAATATTAGGGCAGATGATCAAATAGTTGGTCGACAAAGTATGACTTAAAAGGTTTAGGGACCAGGCAGTTGTGGATATCACCATCAACGGTGGAATGATTAATATTAGGAATATTAATAAGCCAGAATTAGAAGCGAAAGTGTTTTAAGGTTGGAGGAGACTACAGAGATAGAGACTACAGAGGTGAGGCTATGGAGGGATTTGAAAATAAGCATAAGGCAGCATCGCTGGACTGGGAATCAATGCAGATCAGTGAGCACACAGGTAATTTAATAAAACTTAATAAACAACGAACAGCAAAGCAAATTGAAGAGTTAAAAATAGAAATGGGCGGGTATCTCCTCCGATAATGTTTCTGTTGTCTTTACAGTAACAGTTTGTAGTTGGGTACAGACCAATAGAAATATTGCTGTAGTTGGTTGTAAGCTACACCATGACAGATACAGGAGTTTCTAAATGTATCCTGCACTCACTGTGGAGTCTCAATGGAGTCCAGCCAATGGCATGTCAAAATCCTGCAGTCTGAAATGATTTCGTCCAACAGTCCTGAACTGGAGCTGGAGGTGGCTGGTTTATCAGTGTAAGACTGAACATCTGAAATAAAGATAAAACAGTGATTGCCAAACAACTCTGAGTAACAGAGATAAATGGATCAGGAAAAATGCAATCAAGAGGGCATTGAAATATTAATTGGGTCAAAACAGTGTGCAAAAGTACGGGGAGAAAGCAGGGGATTGGCACAAGGTAAAGATGCTTGCTTCAAGAGCCAGTGTAGGTACAATAGACGGAGTGGTATCCCTCTGTGGCAGAACAATTCTGTAATAATTTCAGTAGGTAACTGCTTGGAGAAATATCAGGCTGAAACATATTGGCACAAAAGCAACATGTACTGGATAAGCTCAGCAGGTGGTAGTCTCTATGGAGAAAGAAAGAGTTAATGTTACAAGCCCAGAATGATTCGAATAGGATTCAGATTTGCAGCGTCTGCCTTACATTATTTTGACTGAAGCACGCCTTCAGCTCCAACAGGTGGCGACAGGAACATTACGATTGCCCACTGCATCCTAAATAAGAAGGAGCCAGGAGACTGGGAACATTCAAAACTTCGGCTGCATCGGAAAAACGGCTGCAGCAGTGAAATGCTGGAGGCTGCCAGTGTTTGTGTGTGAGCAAGGGCCAATCCTTTAATAAGAGCAAGGAGCAATCTGGAACAAGCAGTCATAAATGTGGCAGAGCCGTGAGTGAATCACAAGGTTCACATCCACATGTAACCACTTCTCCCCATTCATGCAGAAATATACAACAGGTGATGGCACAAAAATAGGCCATTCAGCCTGTCATGTCTATACTGGCTCTTAGGTGAAAGTGAGGACGGCAGATGCTGGAGATTAGAGTCGAGAGCGTGGTGCTGGAAAAGCACAGCAGGTCAGGCAGCATCCGAGGAGCAGGAGAAGTGACCTTTTGGGCAAAAGCCCTTCATCAGGAATTCACCAGGCTTGTAGTCAGTCTCACTCCCCTCCATTTCCTCCACAGTCCTACAATTTATTTTTAGGTTCTATTATATTCCATACAGTATGGAAACAGGCCCTTCAACCCAAGAAGTCCACACCGACCCTCCGTAAAATACGCAACCCAGACACATTCCCCTACCCTATATTTACCCCTGACTAATGCACCTAACACTATGGAAATTTGGCATGGCCAATTCACCTGACCTGCACATCTTTGGAGTGTGGGAGGAAACCGGAGCACCCGGAGGAAACCCACGCAGACACGGGGAGAATGTGCAAACTCCACACAGACACTCGTCCGACGTGGGAATTGAACCCGGGTCCCTGGCACTGTGAGGCAGCAGTGCTAACCACTGAGCCACCGCACCGTATTTTCTTCATAATATCTTCCAATTTCTCTTTGAAAGCTACAATTGAATCTTGCTCTGCTCTAAAAGCAGTGCATTCCAGATCCTAATCATCCAATACATCAAACAGCTTTTCCTAGTTTTGTTGCTGACATTCATCCTCTACTGGAATCCTCTGGTTCCTGACTTTCCAACAATAAGAACTGGTTCTCTCTTCTCTGTCTCAGCCCATCATTTTTTGAATAACTCAAATTCCCTCTCAAGCTTCAGAAAGGGGAATAGCCCCAGCGTTGACATAACTATCAGTATAACTGTCTATATAACTATCTGTATAACTATCGGTATAACTATAAATAGCTATATGACTATCTGCATAACTATCGGTATAACTATAACTATTGGTATAACTATTGATATAACTACATATAACTGTGTAACTATAGGTATAACTAGCTACCTAACTATTGGTGTAGACTGAAATTCCTCGTCCCTGCAATCATTTTCCTGCACTCTCTGTAATGTCTTCACCTAAAGTGTCATAATTAGTCAGAATACACTGGTTCAGGCTGAATTATGGTAAACTTCCTTCTCATTGTACTCTATGTCTCTATTTATAAAGCTCAGAATTCCCTATGGCCTTTTAACCATTTTCTCAATTTGCTCTGCAATTTCTAAGGATTTGTGCACATTTGCCCTCAGGTCTCTCATACCCTCATTTCAAGCGCACTGTTTTAGTTTTTATTACCACTTCTTGTTCTTCTGACTAAAATGTCTTATTTTACACTTTTCTGCATTAAGTTTTATTTACCACGTGTCTGCCCAAGTTTATCCTTTTATTGTACATCACAAAAAGCAATAAGGCTGCTATGTCGCATTTTCTCAAACATCTTTTGGAAATCAATGCACACCACATCAATGCATTACCCTCCCCAACCCTCAGCCCCATGGGAATGGGTGGTAGTGTCCTCCTGGGAGATCTAATGCAGGAGGGAATTATACAGTGAATGGCAGAATCCTTAGTAGCATTAACATACAGAGGAATCTAGGTGTACAGGTCCAGAGTTCTCTGAAAGTGGCAACACAAGTGGATAAGATGGTTAAGAAAGCAGATGGTATGCTAGCCTTCATTGGTCAATGCATAGAGTATAAAAATCGGCAAGTCATGTTGCAGCTGTATAGAGCTTTAGTGAGGCCACATTTGGAATATTGTGCACAGTTCTGGTTGCATGCTACTAGAAGAATGCAAAGGCTTTGGAGAGGGTGCAGAAAAGATTTACCAGGATGTTGCCTGGTTTGGAGGGTATTAGAAATGATGAGAGATTGGACAATCTTGCTTTGCTTTCCCTTGAACATCAAAGGCTGAGGTGCGATCTGATAAAAGTTTACAAAACGATGAGAGGCATGAATAGAATGGGGCCTTTCTCCCCAGGATAGAAATGTCAATTACTAGGGTTATAGGCTTAAGATAAAAGGGGTAACTTTAAAGGAGATGTGAGAGGTAAGATTTCTTTACAACAGAGGTGCCTGGAATGTGCTGCCAATGTGAGGCGGGTACAAGAGCAACATTTAAGAGGCATCTTGACAGATGTATGAATAGGCTGGGACTATAGGGATATGGACCATGTAGAGGAAAAGGGTTGGTGTAGAAAGGCATCAAGTGTCAGTGCTGTCTTGGTGGGCTGAAGGGCTTGTTTGTGTTCTCTTTGTTCTTTGCACCATTCCCCAAGTTTCTACATTGTGTCTATCCTCTAAACCCCAATAATATTCCGGATAACGTGTGGCCAGCTCTTCTTGGCTAATCAATCCGACTGGAGGTACAGTGACTTCAAAACTGAGTACAGTTTCTCCCTTGGACTGTGACCAAGGCTCCATAACTGAAGCAATACTTCCTCCAAATTGACAATCCAGGCTTTTTAATGGCACCGTACTGGATTTACTGCACTGGAGGCACCGCACTGGATTTACTGCACTGGAGGCACCGCACTGGATTTACTGCACTGGAGGCACTGCACTGGATTTATTGCACTAGAGTCACTGCACTGGAAGTGATGTGGCATATGTACCACGCTTGGCATTTTGGGGGTCTATACCAAGAAACCAGTGCCAAGAGACCAGTGGAGAATAAATGCACATGAATGGAATGTTCCTCAGGTGTGATGCCTTCTATGTTGAAGTAGCCCATTCAACACTCACTATGAGGACCCAGTTGGACAGTGAGGGGCTGAAGGTCTTCCTGAAACTGCAGTAAAAGGCAGAATCACTACCTTCAAGATATGAATAGGAAGAAGATTCAGAAAGAAATACAATTACTTACTGGAATCAATCTTTAATTTTGCAAAGGATTTAGGAACGTCATAAATCCCACTCTGACAATTTTCTGATAAGAAAAACAAAATAAAGTCATGAACGTATATCAGGCGTGAAAATAATAGCTCTCTTGCTCCCTCTCTCCCTCACTACTTTCTTCAGCCACAGAAAGATCAGGAGGCACTCACTCCTCACAAAGTCTTTAACAAGATCTCTCTGCACAGATCTGCTGAGAAAGTTACATGTAATAGCTGAAAGATGTCTGAGAGAAGCACAATCTCTGACAGTCCACCTTCCCTAACATACATAAGAGTGTCCATGCTGCTAAGCTGCTGATTTCAGCTACAGTGCCATGGGAGGCACTGAGACCAACTGTTTGTAAGGGAAAGAAGAATGAATGAGGAATGGGCTGATTTTATGCAAGTCTCTGGGCAGCTGAGACTAAATAACAACATTAGATACTTGAATAATTTCTAAAGTTTGAGAAGCAGAAATCTGTATCAGTACACAATATACAGGCACCTGTGAACACATTTACATCAGATACACATAACCCTATGAATATATTGAGATGAGATATACACAGTCTTGTGGGTACATTTAGAATGGATAGAGACTTGTGTGCACAATTGAGATATATAGATACTTCACAGGTAGGTGGAACTAGTTTAATTTGAGAAATTGGTTGGCTTGGGCTAATTGGACCAAAGGGTCTGTATCCATTCTGTATGACTCTATGATTGAGTGTGCATATAGGCAAACTGTACTGAACTCTGCATGTACATTTACAAAGACTTCTATCTGCATTTAATGATGATGCCCAGAGCTTTTGTTTGTTTAATACAATGAACACAACTCTGTTATAGCTGGATAGGGATTGGTGCAGTGTAGCTCTGCAGTGTTTCTTCAATTGCTGGAGAACATTTGTAGGCTCATGCATATCTCTGTATGCAACAATATTTAACTCAGTTTAAAAGGCATTGTTAATTCGTATACCTTTGCCAGGAACCTCAGACCATGGACTCTGAGCATCATTTGCTTTCCACTCCTCTTTATTTGGGAACTGGTTACACGTGAGATCTATAAATGAAGAAAAAGATCATCAAGCCAAACATTAAATGCCGTGGCTGCTTTGTAGAGTAGGGTGAGGGCTTCCCAGCTGTCAGTTCAATCCTTCAGAATGGTGAGGAAAATCTCTTTGTTTTGTTGAGTGTAGCTAAGACACTGAGTTTGTGCTGATGATTCCAACCAGAAAAAATGTGTCTCTCTGGAATCCTGGATTAACATTTATTCTTTAACCAATTCCTTATCTGGTCGCTATTTCTTTGCTATTTGGAGGAACTTGCTGTACATAAATTGGTTGCCCCTTGAGTCTCTTCCACCATGCATTTAGAACGCAATTCATACATAGGCGTTTCCTACCTATGTATGAATTGAAATGAAAAAACAGGCAGGATGAACACATGGCTTGAGAGATGGTGGAGGAGGGAGGGATTCAGATTTGTTGGATATTGGGACCGGTTCTGGGGAAGGTGGGACTATTACAAAAGGGACGGTCTACATCTGAACCAGACCGGAACCAATGTCCTTGGGGGAGTTTCTGCTGTTGGGGAGGTTTTAAACTAATGTGGCAGGGGGCTGGGAACCAGAACAGAAAACAAGTAGGCAGCGAGGTGGCGACTGGAGACCGTAAGAATTATGAAGATACCATTAATATGGAGACCGTAAGAATTATGAAGATACCATTAATAAAGGGAAGAATAGGCAGAGAGCAGGTGAGCACAAAAGTACTGGTGGCCTGAAATGCATCTAGTTTAATGCAAGGAGTACAGTGTGTAAGGCAGATGAACTTAGGGCTTGGATTGGTGCCTGGGAGTATGACATTATTGCTCCCAACAGTGAGCGTGAGGTAGAAGAACAAATAGGTAAACAGATTATGGAAAGATGTAGAGGCAATAGGGTCGTGGTGATGGGAGAATTTAATTTTCCCAACATTGACTGGGATACAGTTAACATCAGAAGTCTAGATGGAGTAGAATTTGTACGAAGTGTCCAGGAGAGTTTTCTAGAGCAGGATAAGGCCAATTATATCAAAATTAGGCAGGAGCTGGGAAATGTGGATTGGACACAGCTATTTGAAGGCAAGTCCACATTTGAGTTGTGGGAGGCTTTCAAAGATCGGTTAACGGCATGTCCCGTTGAGGGCAAAGGATAGGAAGGGCAAGATTCGTGAACCCTGGATGACAGGAGAAATTGTACGACTAGCCAAGAGGAAAAGGGATGCGTACATAAGGTCTAGGCAGCTAAGAACAGAATGGGCCCTGGTGGAATATCGGAAGAGTAGGACAAGTCTTAAATGAGGAATCAAGCGGGCTAAAAGGGGTCATGAAATAGCTTTAGTGAGCAGAATTAAGGAGAATCCCAAAGCATTTTATTCTTCTATAAGAAGCAAGCAGGAAGTAGAGAAATGATTGGTCCACTAAAAGATAATGAAGGAAGGCTGTGTGCCAAACCTGAGAGAATGGGTGACATTCTGAATGATTACTTTGCATCAGTGTTCACTGAGGAGAGGAACATGATGAATGTTGAGATTAGAGATAGAAGTTTGATTAGTCTGGATCACGTTGACCTAAGTAGGGAAGATGTGTCGGGTAGGCTAGTGGTTATTAGGGTGGACAAATCCCCAGGATCGGATGGGATCATTATCTTTTAGTGGACCAATCATTTCTCTAGTTCCTGCTTGCTTCTTATAGAAGAATAAAATGCTTTGCGATTCTCCTTAATTCTGCTCACTAAAGCTATTTCATGACCCCTTTTAGCCCAGGTTGCTGAGGGAGGCAAGAGAGGAAATAGCTGGGGCCCTGATAGATATCTTTGTGGCATCTTTAAATACAGGTGAGGTGCTGGAGGACTGGATGGTTGCTCACGTTGTCCCCCTGTACAAGAAGGGTAGTAGGGATATTCCGGATAACTACAGACCAGTGAGCCTGAAGAATGGGCTTATCAGTGATAGGCAATATGGTTTTGTGTGGGGGAGATCGTGCCTTACCAACTTAGTAGAGTTCTTCGAGGAAGTGACCAAATTGATAGATGAAGGAAGGGCTGTTGATGTCATATACATGGACTTTAGTAAGGCGTTTGATAGGGTTCCCCATGGTAGACTAATGGAGAAAGCGAAGTCACTTGGTGTGCAGAGAGTTCCAGCTAGGTGGATAAAGAACTGGTTGAGCAATAGGAGACAGAGAGTAGTAGTTGAAGGGAGTTTCTTGAAATGGAGAAAGGTGACCAGTGGTGTTCCACAGGGGTCAGTGCTGGGGCCACTGTTGTTTGTGATATACATAAATGATCTGGAAGAGGGCACTGTTGGTATGATCAGCAAATTTGCAGATGACACGAAGATTGGTGGAGTAGCAGAAAGCATGAGGGACTATCAGATAATACAGGAGGATATAGATAGACTGGAGAGTTGGGTGGAAAAGTGGCAGATGGTTTTCAATCCAGACAAATGTGAGGTGATGCATTTAGGCAAGACCAATTCTACAGCGAATTATACAATAAATGGAAGAGCCTTGGGAAAAGTTGATGGGCAGAAATATCTGGAAGTGCAAGTCCATTGTACCCTGAAAGTTCCTGCACAGGTGAAAAGAGTGGTCAAGAAGGCATATGGTATGCTTGCCTTCATTGGACGGGGTATTGAGTATAAGAGCTGGCAAGTCATGTTAAAATTGTGCAAGACATTGTTTCGGCCGCATTTAGAATACTGTGTACAGTTCTGGTCGCCACATTACCAAAAGGATGTGGTGCTTTGGAGAGGGTGAAGAGAAGGTTTACGAGGATGTTGCCTGGTATGGAAGGTGCCAGCTATGAAGACAGGTTGAGTAGGTTAGGTTTATTTTCACTAGAAAAAAGGAGATTGAGGGGGACCTGTTTGAGGTTTACAAAATCATGAAGGGTATAGACAGGGTGGATAGAGACAAGCTTTTTCCCAGGGTGAAGGAGTCAATAATGAGAGGTCACGCTTTCAAGGTGAGAGGTGAAAAGTTTAAGGGGGATACACATGGCAAGTACTTCACACACAGGGTGGTGGGCGTTTGGAACGCGTTGCCAGCAGAGGTGGTAGAGGCAGGCACGGTAGACTCATTTAAGATGCATCTGGATAAATGCATGGGTAGGTGGGGAGTAGAGGCATATAGATGCTTAGGAATTGATCGACAGGTTTAGACAGTACATTTGGATCGGCTCAGGCTTGGAGGGCCGAAGGGGCTGTTCTTGGGCTGTAAATCTTCTTTGTTCTTTGTTCTACCTATCAACCGTGATAGCATTTTCAAAGTACCTCACTGACTGTGAAGGCTCTTGGACTGTTGAGGGGTCATGAACAACATTGTACAAATAGAGGGTTTTTTTCCCTTTCTGTGGGAACGGACACTCTTATACTCCCTAAGAGATATTCGGAATGAACCTGTAAGTAAATAGTGATGTCAGCAGTTTGAACAACTGTCTGCATTTAGGAAAAGCACATTCTTTCTATGAATAGTCCATAGTCAACATGTTCTTGCTGTGTAATGCAAATAGAACTACGCAGTCCACAGTGGTTTGAGATAAACTGAAGGATTTTCTATTTCTAGAATCAATTAGTCAGATCTCCAGATTCAATTCAAAAGAACATTTTACAATGCAAATAAATATAATTTAGAGACATAGAGATGTACAGCATGGAAACAGACCCTTCGGTCCAACCCATCCATGCCGACCAGATATCCCAACCCAATCTAGTCCCACCTGCCAGCACCCGGCCCATATCTCTCCAAATCCTTCCTATTCATATACCCATCCAAATGCCTCTCAAATGTTGCAATTGTACCAGCCTCCACCACTTCTTCTGGCAGCTCATTCCATACCCATACCACCCTCTTTTATATCCTTCCCCTCTCACCCTGAACCTATGCCCTCTAGTTCTGGACTCCCCAACCCCAGGGAAAAGACTTTGTCTATTTACCCTATCCATGCCCCTCAATTAAGCTCCCCCCTCAGTCTCTGACTATCCAGGGAAAACAGCCCCAGCCTCTTCAGCCTCTCCCTATTGCTCAAATGCTCCAACCCTGGCAACATCCTTGTAAATCCTTTCTGAACCCTTTCAAGTTTCACAACATCTTTCCAATAGGAAGGAGACCAGAACTGCATGCAATATTCCAACAGTGGCCTAACCAATGTCTTGGACAGCCACAACATGACCTCCCAACCCCTGTACTCAATACTCTGACCAATAAAAGAAAGCATACCAAACGCCTTCTTCACTATCCTATCTACCTGCAACTCCACTTTCAAGGAGCTATGAACCTGCACTCCAAGGTCTCTTTGTTCAGCAACACTCCCATTAAATGTATAAGTCCTGCTAAGATTTGCTTTCCCAAAACTCAGCACCTCGCATTTATCTGAATTAAACTCCATCTGCCACTTCTCAGCCCCACTGGCCCACCTACCCCACTGCCCCACCTTCATTAAAAAGATCAGGAGGTGATGACTAATAATATCAACAACAGCTCCTTGTACCAAGTGCTTGCTCACTCTTTGTTCTTCTCTGCCTGGCTTATTTCCTTTACCCACTCCCATGGCTTCGCACTGATCTCCCTTCATCCTTGCTTCACCCAGCACATCCTTTCCTGATCACTTCTGACCTACACACGTTATATTATTTTCAGATAATCCTATGCTGGTCATTAGGAGCATGTGGCAACAAATTTCCAAATAGCCAACACACAAATTGGAATCTCACTTGGAATGTGATGTGCTGTGTGCAGCAGGGACCCCTTGTCTCTGCTCTGGGAATTAGACAGCTTTTGGGACATGTAGGAAGCAGCTGCCAGCTCAATACCTGGTCCGATAGGGACTCAGAACCAATCCAGGGTTTCTAAAACTGTAAAGTATGTTATTCCTCAGCAGTGAAATAACTTTGTTTTGGTGAGTGCAATCTTATTGTAAAAGTATGGAACAGTACATCCAAAGAAGATGTCATGTTTGCTTGAGAAGGGTCTTGCTGGTTCTCATACCAAGGCAGGTGTCAAAACACTGAACGGGCAGGCAGGCCATTTGCGTGATTACCGTCCCTGAACTCCGCTCAGCCCATCATGCTTATACTGTCTCTATGACAGTTCCACTGTCTTTTTCTTTCTTGTAATTCTGCAACACTCGCCCAAACTCACGATGGAACAGATATTGACTGCTCAACTGTCCTTTTTAGGCGCACTCCCAACTGGAATTATTCACGGTGTTAAAAAGGTTTCTGATCTCATCTCAAAAGCAATGAAAGTCGAGATTAAAGCATGTGTTTGGATCAATTGCACTCCACGCACCTATTGGACAGGGAACTGTGGCAACTCAACAATGTTTGGAACCAAGACAAACAGCACAATTAACTTCAACAGTTTTGCATTAAATTCACCAAATTAAATAAGCAAACACTATATCGTGTTACCTTTAGATAGGGGTACGGTGTCATGATCCACATCCTCCTCCCCGGTACTGGACGATGTGACACTACTCGAGCTCACATAGTAAGGTTCAGCTGCAATTGGACACCAGACACCATCAATAATAACACTCTGAATAAGTCTACTACTGACAAATCAACTTGAGTCTCAAAGCCAGCACTCAATTCTTCCACTCAATTTTGTGACTGACCTAAAAAGTCTGAACACTTCAGCAGAGTGTTCCGAGGTGTAGCCGGAGATTTGTGGAGATGTGTGGTGTCCAAGGTGAAGTCCTGACTGTGTGTGTTCAAGGACCTGAACAGCGTTGAGGAAGCCCGCAACTTGTTGGTGTCCCCATAGAGAGAAGCTGCTCTTTCCATAAGGCAGGGGATGTCATGCCTGGGGATGGGAAGCAGAGATACACAGTGAAGGCTATTCCAAAGTGATTGATTCAACAGGAAAACTTCCCACTACAAGAAAAATATAGTTCAATCCAATATAGACACCAGCCACCTCTCTCGTCATGTGTACAACCTGTCTTGGTGCCTGCCTCAGATGAAAGCACATTCTCATATTATTCTTTAAATCTGACTTTCACTCATTCTTATGTCAATCTCTGTCTGCAATTCTCTTGCTCCCAAAAATGCAACTCGTATCTTTACATCCTGCATGAGCCCTTCTTTCCACCACTGGCACCCTTAAATATAATTTTCTTCAAGACTCACGAATAGTTATAGAACAGGAAGGGCATGTGGCTGAAGAAAAGTCCACATTCTCCAAGTTCCACATCTTGCTGGGTCCTGCACCCTCCCACTTCACTGCCACTTTGTAACTTCTGATGTCTGTTCCCTCCATTCTGGGATTGGATTTAGATTAGATACAGATTTTCCTGCCCATTATGTGGGCATATGAACTGAATAATGCTCCTGTTCTCAATGAAATCTCTGACAGATTTTAACAATGTCCTCTTTCAGTGTGTAATAGTGCCTTAAGTGCCCTAACCTTCCTATCACAGCATCCAAATCCAATTCAAACTTCCCTGAATGGGTTTCTCTGCATTACTCGGTCTGCAGGATTATTCCAAGGATTCAATGTTCGGAATAAATCATTCCTTCCCAATATCTATTTTCAATTCACTCTGGATTCCAAGTGAGAAAGGATATTTTCCTCTGGGCAATAGGTTGAGAACCAACTTTGAAACAATTGGCAAGAAAATCGGGGAGGGAGCGAGGAGCGAGGAGGGATTGTGTCACATTGAGGTCTTCTGCTAAAAAGGAAAGTCAAGTTAAAAAAAATTATGCGGCTAATTGCTACGATGTGGAACACAGCCCCCGAGATTGTGGTGCTGATTGGGCGTGTTTTTGATGAGAACCCCTAATCTTCAGGGTTATTGGGAGGAAGCAGCACTCTGAGTGAAATTTGACAGCTCTTTCCCAGAGCTGGTTCAGGGGTCAATGACCTATTTCAGTCTATGCTTTAGCAATCTCCAACTCCTATAAACTCCAATGCTTTCTGGTTTACTCCAGGCTAAGGTCCTGCATGATAAAGAAAACATGCTGCTGGGGAAAGCTCACCAGGTGCAAGCTGAATTCTTCTTGCCTGGTCCAGGAAGCTGCATGGCTTTCCACAGAAACTCCATCCAGATGGTCCGCAGGTCCGACCTTCCTGCAGCCTAGCACAGGAAACAAGGAGAGCACATTCAACAAGATGTGGAAGAAATGGGCTGTTGGAGTTTCTTAATTCCTGTAACGAAGCACTGGAATTGAACGTGAGGACTGAGCAGAGTAAATCCAGAACAAAGCTGATCAGTCAGATCCATAGACTGATCTCACATTGAAAACACAGAACCCGGTCAGGAGAGGGTCTGTTTAGATTCTGCATGAGATTCTTCTCAACCTTCGTCATCCCACCTCTTCAACCCTTTTCTCCCTCATGAGTTTATCCAGCTTCCCTTCAAATTCACCTCTAATTCACCACCTCAAGACCTCTCTTCAACATTGAGTTCCACATTCTCACCAATCTCCTGGTAAAGAATTTTGTCCTGAACTCCCGATTTTATTGTTTTTATTTATTTATTCACAGGATGAGAGCATCACCGGCTCGGTAACATTTATTGCCCATCCATAATAGGCCAGAGGGCAGTTAAGAGTCACCCACTTTGCTGTGGGTCTGGAGTCACATGTATGGCACACCTTCCCTAAAGAACATTATTGAACCAGATGGGTTTTTCCAAAAATCGACAATGGATTCATGGTCAATGTTAGACTGGTAAGTCCAAATATCTTTTGGATTAATTGGATTAGTGACCGTCTGATATTGACAATCAATTTCGGTCTCTTCTATAAGTGGAAACTCTTCATTATATCAATCAAATCCCTTGAGAGTCTCAAACATCTCAATCGCACTATCCTAAGTTTTCTCTTTTGCACAGAAAAGAATCCCAGCCTGTTAAATCTTTCCTGATAATTATCGTCAGTATTAGGACCATTCATCACTTGTTCATGATATAAACATGGCCCAGTTTGGTTGATCTGCTACGTGGTGACTCGGGCCTGATTTAAACTGCTAAAAGCACCTTTTGCTCCTAAAAATCCAAAGACCAGGACTTGGCAGGTTTTAAGTCTGGTCAATATTAAGTTAACTGGTCTTAGCTCAGGTATGTGAACTCCCACACAGATTTAGCCGACACATCTCTGAGTCAGCGATAAGTAAAATCAGCCATCAGCAAAAGGAACGGATTAAGCCATCTCAATACTTTGAAAGTTTGATTACAACTAAAGCTGAATTGTAACAAGTGAGGAAGTGAGTGGAAAACTTTTACATACACTTAGCAACAACAATGACCTGAATTTCTTTGGTGCCTCTAACATAGCAAAACATCTCAGAGTTAGGA
Organism: Chiloscyllium plagiosum; assembly: GCF_004010195.1. Classification (NCBI taxonomy): domain Eukaryota; kingdom Metazoa; phylum Chordata; class Chondrichthyes; order Orectolobiformes; family Hemiscylliidae; genus Chiloscyllium; species Chiloscyllium plagiosum. Next base: position 51,959,232 of record NC_057733.1, on the reverse strand, counting down.
ACAAATGAGCAAGCTGCCTAGGCAGATGCAACCTGGAGGAGGCAGGTTTTAAGGAGTGTCTTAACGGAGGAAAAGGAGATTGAGAGGCTGAGAGGTTTAGGGAGGAAATTCTCGAGCTTCGGGCTATGGCAACTGAAAACACGGCTGCTCATGGTGGAGTGATTAAAACCAGGAATGTTCAAGATGCCAGAATTGGAGGAATACAGGGATCTCTGGTGGTTGTAGTTTGAAGCAATTATAGAGACCAGGGAGTGATTTGTAAACAAACTCAAGCAGTCTCAGAAAAACTCCTTTCAAACAATCACCATCTCCTTAGTGATATGTTTTTAAAGATCAGGTATCCAGCTTAAAGGATTTGAATTATTCCTATATTTCTAGGTACATAAATAGCTTGGTGTAAACCAAAGCACAGTTTGCCTCAGCATCCTGATGACTCACAAACACCTTTGAGTTATGGAAAAAGAGAAAAATGGCCCGTGAGAAAGGGTTTTGGATTAGGGGAAGGCAGATTTTATTAAAATAAGGTTGAATCTTACCAAAGTAAGTCAGGTACAGCTACCTCTGGATATATCCACAGCAGAGCTTAAAAATGTGTTGCTGGAAAAGCGCAGCAGGTCAGGCAGCATCAAAGGAACAGGAGAATCGACGTTTCAGGCATAAGCCCTTCTTCAGGAATGGCCGTTCCTGAAGAAGGGTTTATGCCCAAAACGTCGATTCTCCTGCTCCTTGGATGCTGCCTGACCTGATGTGCTTTTCCAGCAACACATTTTTAAGCTCTGATCTCCAGCATCTGCAGTCCTCACTTTCTCCTATATCCACAGCAGAACATTAGAGTGGGCTTCAAATGGAAATGGGGAAGTATAAGGCGCAACATCTTCCCTTCAGGGTGAAATGTAGGAACAAGAAGCCCAGAGAGGTCTGGCAGTCTCAGAATATTCCGGACTGGATGAGGAGGAAAATAATTTTTTAACAGGTCCAAAGGAAGCAAATCAATGGACAGCCTAGTGGAGTATAGAAAATGCTGTGCTCAAGCAGTGCCTCAGAAAGTAATTAGGAGAGCAAAGAGGGACATGAGAAACCCTAGAGGGTAAGATGAGGGAAAATCCCAAGGTGGTGTATTAAAGAGAAGAGAAAAACCTCAGAAAAAGAGTAGGGACCAAGAGGGTGATCAGGGTTTGGAGTTGGAGGATGTTGGCAGGGTGGTAAATGATTACTTCACATTAATCTTCACTCTGGAGATGTTGGTACAGAGTTCAGGAAGAGGGACAGAGAGTCTGGAGCAGGTTGACAGAGGAGCGAGGAGGTATTGGGGGTTTTGGCAGGTTTAAAAATGAACAAATCCCAGGTCTGAATGGGTTGTACCCCAGGTCCAAGTGGGAGATGAGGGAGGAAATTACAGGGGAATCTGACCCAAATTTTGAATTCTTCGCTGGCCACAGGGGAGGTCCCAGAGGACTGGAGGATGGCTAGTGTGGTTCCACTTTACAAGAGTGTGGTAGAGACAAACTAAGGAAGGACAGACCAGTGAGTCTCACACCAGTGGTGGGAAACATTCTGAAGGAGGGAATAAACCTCCACTTGGAGAGACTGGGGTTAGAAAGGGATACAGTAGGAAAAGCAGGGATAGTCAGCATGGCTTTATCGGAAGGAGGTCAGGGGGTAGATGGATTAATCAGATGGGCAGGCCAGTGGCAGAAGGAATTGAAGCCTGAGAAGTGTGAGGTGATGCACATTGGAAGAAGTAACAGGACGAGGGAGAACTCGACAAATGGCAGGACATTAGGAAGCTCAGAGGGTTCCTGAAGGTGGCAGGACAGGTCAATAGAAAGTTAAGGCAGCACACAGGACATGGGGTGCGGGTCAGACCAGTGAGAGTGTAGAGGAAAGAAACTGTTTGGTGGAAGCAGGGGCAGAGTATTGACTGGGGGCCAGGAGCTTGTTTCATTCCTGGAGTGTTAATGTCGACAGGAAACATTTTTCAACATCCACAGGACATTCCACTGGAGTGCTCTGGCTCAATGTTCAGTCAGTGTCAGGCAGCTCCAGCGATTTAAATGGGTCATACAGCAGTTTATAATCACAAAATCCCTACAATGCGGAAAGAAGCCATTTGGCCCATTGAGTGTGCACTGACCCTCTGGAGCATCCCACCCAGACCCATAACCCTGCATTTCCCACGGCCGGTCCACCTAACCTGCACATCTTTGGATTGTAGGAGGAACCTGGAGCACTCAGAGGAAACCCATGCAGACACGGGGAGAATGTGCAAACTCCACACAGACAGTCACCTGAGGCTGGAATTGAACCTGCGACCCTGGCATCACGAGGCAGCAGTGCTAACCAGTGAGCCACCGTGCTGCCATGCTGCAATCGTAAAAACAGAAATTGCTGCAGAAACTCAGCAAGTCTGGCAGCTGCTGTGGAGAGAAACAAAACAAATGTTTCAGTTAGCAGTCACTGCTGCTTCAGAGCTCACATTTTGGGGAGCTCTCATGTACCTCAGGAGTTGCTAAATATCATCACGATACAGTAGGCTCATAGATTTATCTAACCCCGCCAGGTGAATTCATGGCCTTACACAATTAGACTTACCAGCAATTTCCTCTTCCCGTTTTTCATAACTATTTCAAAGGGATACTCGCGGTTGGTGGCTTTGAGTTCTCTCACAGACTGAACCTGTTGTGGCATAAGTTCTGTGATTAGTAGATACAATCTGTTAAAACTATACTTATTTGCATTTTTTCTTCCTTCTCTTGACGCCTGGGCTCCTGCTGCAATACAATCCCATGAGAATCATTACTGGCAGATTCTTCACTAAAGTGGCCATGTTTTTATGTGCATTATCCAGACAACATGTTTCGTGATGGATGTTAAGTGAACTAGCCTACAGTTAATATAGCTGATTCAAATGATCAATAAACTCTTCAGATCAGCAGGTACAGATAAATCACCTCACTGTCAGGGTACATAATTCTTTATATAACCTACAGAGGGGCACTCTGCTCTGAGTGCCACTGCAGAGACCTGAGCTCATGCTCCCAGCAACCCTCATTCTAAGGGTATCTCTTTGCTGTTTGTGGGTTTGGCTGTGCACAAATTGGCTGCAACTTTCCTACATGATATATGTGACTACACTTCATTAATTGTGTGTGAAGATCTAAGACATTGAACAGAAGATTTTTGAAGGCAGGTTTTAAGACTTTCAACTGTTGGAACTCTTGTAGATTTGACCGAGACATGGTAAACTGCTTAAGGAACACAAAGGCACCGCAAGGTGAAGGTGAGAGAACCATCAAATCTCCCTCAGGATGTGAAAAGATAGAGTTCATACAATGCAGACTCATTAACTTAGTACAGTCTCAGAAAGACATTAACAAAAGGAAAACTCCAGGACATTGACAGCATGACTGTCACAAACAAACTCACCCAAACAGAACATTTTAGAAATACAAACTGGAACCACATTTCCAGAAAGTTTTCTGTGAACATTTGGATATTATGGCAAGGGAAGCTATTATCTCCACTGTTCTTCCTCTCAGAGAAATGGATTTGGTTCCCATGGAAGTAAGCACAGAGAGGACGCTTCAGGAAGTCACAGATAACTGCAACATTCACCACTGCTGAAAGCATCCAAGAAAGCTGCCAAACAATAATCATAGCCTCAAGTTGAAATCTGACACCTGAAAACACACCAAAAGGACTCCAAACTATATACCTTTTCTGTCTTCTTTTGTATTGCCACTATCCCCTTCAAACTTTGTATCTGCATATGTCTGTGTCTCTGTGAGTGCATGTGTATGCATGTGTGTGTGTCTGTGTGCGAGTTTGAGTGCATATGTCGGTGTCTATGTGTGCATGTGTGTGCATTGGGGGGTAGGAGTGGGGAGGATAGTATTTGTATTTTGTATTTGTTAATTTGTGCAAGAGTGTTTGTGTGTATTCATTTGTGTTTGTGTGTGTTTGTGTATATCATTTATGATAACGTGAGTGTGTTCGTGTGTATCAGTGTTTGTGTGTATGTTCATGAGTATCTGTGTGAGTGTGTGCGTATTTGTTTATGTGTGTGCATTTGTTTGTGATGTGTATGTTTGTTTGTGTGCACGTCTATGTGTTTGTGTATGATTGTGTACGTGTGAGTGTGAGTGTCCTAGGGAAGGACAGACCAGTGAGTCTCACACCAGTGGTGGGAAACATTCTGAAGGAGGGAATAAACCTCCACTTGGAGAGACTGGGGTTATGTGAGTGAGTGAGTGTGAGTGAGTGAGTGAGTGTGAGTGTGTGAGTAAGTGAGTGTGTGTGTGAGTGAGAGTGAGTGTGAAAGTGAGAGTGTACGAGTGTGCAAGTGTGCAAGTGTGCAAGTGTGCATATGTGTGTGTCTGTGCGTGCGTGTTTTGTGTGCATGTGAGAATGTGTGTATGTTTCTGCGTGCAAAGCCCAAGTGACTACAAAGGCCATATGCTTGACACCTTATTATTTTTTGGGGTGTGACAGATAATAGACTTACTCTTCCTTTAACTCAAGAAAACCTTGTGATTGGCTAATTTGTTACAGTAAAAAATAGTTAAATATATTTTGTTTGGCTTGAAGAATTGCCTTGCAACAAAAGTAACTTCAAACTTTGTAGTTCTTGATGATCTTACATCATTCCTCTGGTCACCAGTCTGCCACTAGAAGCCAAATCTCTCTGTCTGTGCTATCAATCCCCGCTTCATTTTAGAAACTTCTAATAAGTCTCTGTTCAATTTTCTGTGATCCAAGGAGAACAATTCCATCTTCTCCAGTCTCCACCTAACTGAGTCCCTCATGATAATCTTCTTTTGACATCTTCTTGAAACTCTCAAAGATTTTGACAACTTTCTAAACATTGAAGTCCAGACTGGAGACAATACACTAGTTGATCACCAATCAGTGACTTCTGAGGATTCAGTATAGCTTCCTTGTTTTTGTACATTGTCCTTAAGGTCCTTAATGTATTTTTAAACAGGTTCACCAACTTATCCTGTGACCTTCTAATATTTGGAAAAGTCTCGTGCTTGAGGCCACTTTTTAATCACTGTCCTTATTTTTACCTTCTCTTCATTAACCTGCTGAATCCCTTGATCAATTTTCAGATTGTAGTTTCACTATAATCTCTATCTATGTCTGTAATCTGTAACCCTTCTCCCTGTGAAATGAATAATACCCTTCTGTGAATCATAAACTAAGATATTCACATTTACACAGTTCAGTACATCATTTAATCCCAGTAACAGAGACACAATTATATTGTGAAGTGATCCTCAAATGAATATTCCTAAGAACAGCCTGAATTGCTTCAATTTCCTGTATCGAGTGCTGAGTTTATTTAACTCTGTTCTTCTCGTACAGTCAGTAACAATTTGTTCAATGTTAAATTTTAAAAGTATGCTCCAGACAGGACATAGTCAGGATGCTTGGGAAATATGGTCACATGTCTCCATTGCCTTAAAGTAAATAGATTGGAAAGAAACAAGATATTTATGGTGAGTGAGTGTAGAATAAGGTGCATAATCTTAAAATTAGAGCCCAGCCATTCATGAGAATGCAGAAAAAAAAATTGTTGAAGAGTGGAAACTGAATCCTACCAATAAAAACCAACAGATACTAGCTGAGTCAATATTTTAAAACCAGAGATCAAACAAGCTAAACAAGACTTTACAATGAAATGAAACGAAGGTTGGTGCATTAAACTACAATACAGACTAATCATGATTCTATTGAATGACAGTGCAGAATTGAGAATCTGGTGAATTCTCTCACTCTCCCAACCCCTACAAACCTTGTGGCTTTAAAGAGTATGACCAACAAATACAACACAAAATCGACAAAACACAAAATCGACAAAAGCAAAGGCAAAAGATCCTTCAGTGATTTTTGTCCTTTTCTGATTGCACCTTTTCTGAGTTTACCGGTCTATGAGTCATTCAGTGACTGGCAGGTGAGCTGTAGATCAGCTCTTTGGGTGTCAGTGTTTCTGCTTGAATCATTTGTGAAATCGCCTCAGGGTGGTTTACTGTCTGAATTTCCCACACTTTGTGCCAGTGACAAGCCTCTTTTCTCATGCACTTTCCCACAATAATCGTGTCATCAAAAACAGCTCTTCCCATTCTCTCGGCAAAATATAAAAACATTGTATTCCAATAGATTCATAGAGTCAGAGAGATGTACAGCATGGAAACAGACCCTTCGGTCCAACCCGTCCATGCCGGCCAGATATCCCAACCCGATCTTGTCCTGCCTGCCAGCACCCGGCCCATATCCCTCCAAACCCTTCCTATTCATATACCCATCCAAATGCCTTTTAAATGTTGCAATTGTACCAGCCTCCACCAGCTCAT
>NC_057733.1:51918599-51951903 GCF_004010195.1 Chiloscyllium plagiosum | reverse complement strand
TCCTGGGGATTTATCCACCTTTAACCATTTCAAGACATCCAGCACTTCCTCCTCTGTAAAATGGACATTTTGCAAGATGTCACCATCTATTTCCCTACATTCTATATCTTCCATGTCCTTTTCCACAGTAACTACTGATGCAAAATATTCATTTAGTATCTCCCCAATTTTCTGTGGGTCCACACAAAGGCCGCCTTGCTGATCTTTGAGGGGCCCTATTCTCTCCCTAGTTACCCTTTTGTCCTTAATGTATTTGCACATACCCTTTGGATTCTCCTTAACTCTATTTGCCAAAGCTATCTCATGTCCCTGTTTTGCCCTCCTGATTTCCCTCTTAGTATAGTCCTATTGCTTTTATACTCTAAGGATTCACTCGATCTATCCTGTCTGTACCTGACATATGCTTCCTTCTTTTTCTTAACCAAACCTTCAATTTCTGTAGACATCCAGCATTCCCTATACCTACCAGCGTTTCCTTTCAACCTAACAGGAATATACTTTCTCTGGATTCTCGTTATCTCATTTCTGAAGGCTTCCCATTATCCAGCCATCCATTTATCTGCAAACATTTGCCCCCATCAGCTTTTGAAAGTCCTTGCCTAATACCATCAAAATTGGCCTTCTTCCCATTTAGAACTTCAACTTTTAGATCTGGTCTATCCTTTTTCCCCAGAGTGCTCCCCCACTGATACCTCAGTCACCTGCCCTGCCTCATTTCCCAACAGTAGGTCAAGTTTTGCACCTTCTCTAGTAGGTACATCCACATACTGAATCAGAAAATTTTCTTGTACACACTTAACAAATTCCTCTCTGTCTAAACCCTTAACGCTATGGCAGTTCCAGTCTATAATTGGAAAGTTAAAATCCCCTACCATAACCACCCTATTATTCTTACAGATAACTGAGATCTCCTTACAAATTTGTTTCTCAATTTCCCTCTGATTATTAGGCGGTCTATAATACAATCCCAATAGAGTGATCATCCCTTTCTTATGTCTCAGTTCCACCCAATTTCCCTGGATGTATTTCCAGGAATATCCTCCCTCAGTACAGCTGTACTGCTATCCCTGATCAAAAACACCACTTCCCCTTCTGTCTTGCCTCCCTTTCTATCCTTCTTGTATCCTGGAACGTTAAGCTGTCAGTCCTGTCCATCCCTGAGCCATGTTTCTGTAATTGCTATGATATCCCAGTCCCATGTTCCTAATCATGCCCTGAGTTCATCTGCCTTCCCTGTTAGGCCTCTTGCATTGAAATAAATGCAGTTTAATTTATCAGTCCTACCTTGTTCTCTGCTTTGCTCCTACCTGCCTGTCCATTTGACTCTCTCAACTGTATAATTTAGATAAATGTGAGGTGCTGTATTTTGGAAAGGCAAATCAGGACAGAACTTATCTGCTTAATGGTAAGGTCCTGCGGAGTGTTTCTGAACAAAGAGACCTTGAAGTGCAGGCTCATAGCTCCTTGAAAGTGGAGTCACGGGTGGATAGGATAGTGAAGAAGGAATTTGATATGCTTTCCTTTATTGGTCAGAGTATTGAGTACAGGAGTTGGGAGGTCATGTTGAGGCTGTACAGGACATTGGTTAGGTCACTTCTGGTATACATATTGTGCGCAATTCTGGTCTCCCTCCTATAGGAAGGATGTTGTGAAACTTGAAAGGGTTCAGAAAAGATTTACAAGGATGTTGCCAGGGTTGGAGGTTTTGAGCTATAAGGAGAAGCTGAATAGGCTGGGGCTATTTTCCCTGGAGTGTTGGAGGCTGAGGGGTGACTCATACAGGTTTATAAAATCATGAGGGGCATAGATAGGGTAAATAGACAAGGTATTTTCCCTGGGGTGGGGGAGTCCAAAACTAGAGGGTATAGATTTCGGGTGAGAGGGGAAAAATTTAAAAGGGTCCTAAAGGGCAACATTTTCACGCAGAGGGTGGTGGGTGTATCGAATGAGCAGCCAGAGGAAGTGGTGGAGCCTGGTACAATTACAACATTAAAAGGTATCTGGATGGGTACGTGAGTAGGAAGGTTTGGAGGGATATGGGCCAAGTGCTGACAAATAGGACTAGATTTATTTAGGATATCTGGTCAGCATGGATGAGTTGACCGAAGGGTCTGTTTCTCTGCTGTACATCTCTATGACTCTATAACCTGTTTCATGTCCTCAGGATGTCCCAGAATATTTCACAGCTAATTAAGTATTTTTGATATATACTCAATGGCATAATGTAGGAAATGTAGCAGTTAATTTATACACAGCAAATATTTAAAAGGAAATGATAGTTAGCACAATGTCTCAGAAATGTAAGTGTACAAATAGGTCCTTGGTTTTAATGTGGTCTGTTACAGGGAACCTTGGCATTGAGCATGTTTAACACTTCCAGATTTGTGATGTCTAAATAATTTTGCACAGGAAGATAATTGTATGGTTTATAAAACTGAGGAAGATGTTCGAAGCTGTGGTTCACTGTAATGTGGAAGTGCAGAGAGTTCCGCATTGAAGACTTCCCCTCATGAAACCCAACCCATTGTGTTCTAGTGAAACGCTGCTCACGTCCCACAGCAGTCCGTATGATACCAGTGTTCTGAACATTCTAACGGGAGATAGGCTCTCCCAAAACACAGAAAGTAGCAACAGGAAACAATGCTTCCCACATTCCATTTGATGGCAGAATAGGTTGAGGTACTGATTCACTGTGATACACAGCAAGACATTTCATGGCTATGCTTCCCAACCCTTTCCCAGTGAGACTCCAAAGAGAGGTTGAAATTCATTGTGAGCCCTCGGTGAGAGCAGAGAGAGTGAGTAGGGAGAGGGGAGTTGTGAGAGTGGGGGGTAATTGTTCAAGTTGCAGGGGATGTTAAACTGGGGAGCTGTTGGAGGGTTGTTAGGGTTTTTTTTGGGAGGTATTAGTGAGGATGGGGTTTTGTTAGCGTGAGGGCTATTAGAGTGTGGGGGTAGGGGGAGAGAGCTGTTAGAGAGGAATGGAGCCCCATGGGGGTCACAGTTACCATAGAGTTTGTGACTCACTTCGCTCCCCCACCCTCTCCTGTAGACCAACCCTCCACCCCCACCCTCCCTTCAGGGTCCTGTCTCCCTGGTGCCCCTGCCGGGGGGTTCCCAACCCTGCCCCCTGCTGAGTCAGCCATGGGTTGGGGGGGTGGGAGCAGGGGTATTGGCCTGGAGCATGGAGCCCCCACTTTGCTGGGATTGCCAACAGCCCCAGAGATGGCTAGTGCTTTACCTGAAACCCCAAGCTGTACCTAATGTCAGAAACCAGTTTAACCAGGGCTCACCGTGTGGATGTAATATTGACCCCGTAGATGACACTGTAAGAAAGAAAACGAGAACGTTATTCAGGAGCAACACTGAGCCAAGGAACGATGCCAGATCAGTTAAGGAGGTGAGTGTGCTTTTTAAAGCTGTATACTCACTGCTTCACAATCCTTTTCAGTGTAGAAAAACAAGGTGGTATTCTGGAGCCTAAACCAGTATTTTGCCCAAGCAAACTTCTACAAAGGGGGGGAAAAAAAGCGAATTACAATCGTTACTCTTTTGGGAGACCAGACTCCTTCTACTTTCTTATACCTTATTTAAAAATGAACCTCCAAACACCACCCCCCCAAAAAAAACATTAAATAACAATAAAACAGCTTACCATCTTATCTTTTCGCTTTTTCAAATATCCTTCAAAAATCAGGTCTTTAACATTCTCGTCAGAAGCCATCCTAATGAATTTTTAGGGTTTGTTACTGGCTGACAAATTTCCCCTGATTGCTGAGACTGTGACCGGGAGTTGCTGTTCCCCACAAACCCTTCTGCAGTTTCTCACAAAGGATTAGCTATTTGTGCGTGTGTGTGACCTAGTACAGGTGTATAGGTGATTGCACCTCCCCCCAAAAACTTGACAATCAAGGTTTCACTTGCCAAAATACTTCCTTGTCCTCTGCCACAGGAGCAGTTTCAATAAACACTTAACCCTTTGCGAGTAAAATCTGACAGCTGCACACTTTCAAAAATGCAACGTTCAGTTCTGGCATTTCGAGAGAGATCCTGGGTCAATGCAGTGTTAGTTTCTTTTTAATCTTGGGCATAACTCACATAGGGAAAAAAATTCCAGCTTTTCACCTCATGAAAGGAAAAGTAAGTACAACTGTTATTCTATTCCTGGCTACAGAAACATTTGTGACCATTGCACTGTGTAAGACTTCTTACAGTCTGGGTGATAACTCGTGTTGGCAAGCGACAGGGATACAGAGACCAAAGCTATGGTCAAAGTCATTCACACGGATATAAAACACATTGTATACAGTAAACTTTGGAACTATGAGGGAAGTACTCAACTATCAAAGTAGGAAAACAAAATACTGAAAGAAAACTGGAAATATTCCAACATTTGTTTCAAGCAAGTTTTAGAAATTATCTCTTGGGATATGGATATTGCTAACAAAGACTAGTAATTGTCACCCAACTCTAATTCCAACTGATCTGGAGCCCAGCAGATCAGTTAAGAATTCTCTGCCTAAAGGGTTGATTCATGGTCACCATTATGGAGACCAGCTTTCAATTCCAGATTTCTTTTGTATTTAATTGAATTTAAATTTCATTAGCAACCACAGTGGGATTTAAACCCTGACCTCAGGGCATTACTAATCCAGTGAATTCACTACACTGATCCCTACATCCCCAGAACACAGGACAATCATGAAGCTTGTTCATGTCATGACAATTTTTAAATTCCCAACCTTAGCGACATTACTATGAGGGGGCGCAGATTAAAATTCCGATCTTCCTCACAGGGAGAGAGGATCCATCATCCAAGGCCTCTCCCAGCAGGCAGCAACATCAGTACAAATCTGTAATGAGGAGGTGTAATCTGGGTAGCTGTGGGAGTCGGTCGGTTTGTAGTAAATGTCTGTGTTGAGTCAGTTGCCCGAGATAGAACGAGATAGAAATGGAGAGGTCTAGGAAGGGGAGGGAGGAGTCTGAGACAGTCCAGGTAAATTTGCGGTTGGGGTGGAAGGTGTTAGTTTACACCAGATGGCCTCCTTCTTCAAAGACCGCAATTTCCCCTCTGACGTGGTCAGCACCTATCAGAGTTCCGGAGAGACCACTCCCTCCGCGACTCCCTCGTCAGGTCCACACCCTCCACCAACCCAACCTCCACTCCCGGCACCTTCCCCTGCAACCGCAAGAAATGCAAAACTTGCGCCCACACCTCCCACCTCACCTCCCTCCAAGGCCCCAGTGGATCCTTCCATATCTGTCGCAAATTCATCTGCACCTCCACACACATCATTTACTGCATCCGGTGCACCCGATGTGGTCTCCTCGACATGGGGGAGACAGGCCGCCTACTTGTGGAACGTTTCAGGGAACATCTCTGGGACACCCGCACCAACCAACCCAACTGCCCCGTGGCTGAACACTTTAACTCCCCCTCCCACTCCGCCAAGGACATGCAGGTCCTTGGCATCCTCCATCGCCAGACCCTGGCCACACGACGCCTGGAGGAAGAGCCCCCCATCTTCCGCCTAGGAACCCTCCAACCACACGGGATGAATGTAGATTTCTCCAGCTTCCTCATTTCCCCTCCCCCCACCTTATCTCAGTCCCAACCCCTGGATTCAGCACTGTCCTCTTGACTTGCAATCGCCCGCTTGGCACACCAGCCTCATTCCTGAAGAAGGGCGTATGTCCGAAACGTCGATTCTCCTGCTCCTCGGATGCTGCCTGGCCTGCTGCGCTTTTCCAGCACCACTCTTTTCAACTTTGGTCTCCAGCATCTGCAGTCCTCAGTTTCTCCAAAGAGGAACAGCAGAAATGCTTAGATAGGAAGAAGTGAAGTAAAGACAAATGAAAAAGGTAATATAACTTTAGGAGAAAGGGAACATAAACACAAGGACAGTGTACAGAAGTTAAGGAAATCTTGAAATTGCTGAGCTTTTTTAAACTCCAAGAGAAATTATTAGTGAAACTCAGTAGGTCTGACAGCTTCTGTAGGAAGGAAACAGAGTTAATGTTTCAATTCTGGTGACTCTTCATCAGAATTCTTTGCTTTATTTTAAACACCAACCTACAATCAAAAGTATCAAGGCCCATACAAAACAGACGAGGATAACCAAAGCTGAGCATAAGATGAGAAAGAGAAAATGTAAGTTTCTAAGAGCTGACAGTGTGAATATTAAGCTGGTGTTGTGTGATTTTTTTAATTTTCTAAGAGCAGTGAGTGTTTTTATCTAAAAACGTATGTACAGAAGATACTAAAACACCAGGCTCTTTAAGACAATTAACACAGCACAAAATATTAAACAAAGATTTAGAAAATAGTAACAGCTTAAATTTTTCACACCAAGTGAGTGTAGGTGAGGTTTCACATTGAGTTAAAGTGCTTTGATATCTGTAAAGAGGTCAGCGTACAATGAGCTTTAAGGAAGTGGGATTAATAAGTATATAAAGGTGATACACCTTAGGTCCCTGAGAGACTGGGTGAGGCTCAGTCTAGTGCTTTCAAACCTCCACAATGACAGGTGGATGTCTTAGTGTAGAAGGTTAGAGAGTTTCACACTCCAATCCTGTGCTTAGAAACAAAATGAACAAAACATAACGCAGAGTTACAGACAACTTAGACTAACACAGGACCAACACAGGGCCAACACAGGTCAGGGACAGAATGTGGTGTTGCAAGCTTCAACTTTGGGGTTGTGAGCTCTGAGACATCCTGAAGAAGGGCTAATGCCCGAAACGTCGATTCTCCTGTTCCCTAGATGCTGCCTGACCTGCTGCGCTTTTCCAGCAACACATTTCCATCTCTGATCTCCAGCATCTGCAGACCTCACTTTCTCCTGAGACATCAATGGCTGTTGAGGAGATCCACCCCTTTTCCCCCACTCCAAAAAGGTCTCTCCTCACCCCCACCTCTCAATTTTCACTGAGGGATGGGACAATTTTCAAAACTCCATGTGGGGTCACAGCAGGGGGAAAATCTGGTCTGGCATCTACAATGGCCCATGTGATTAAGGACATTTTGCTAATTATTCATTTGTCCAAATGAAACCAGCAAAATTTAAACATTTTTGTATAAAAAAAGAATTAAAGGATAAAGCATTTAGCGAAAAGAACATTTAAGTCTATTGAATTGAACATTGGTTCAGCATCAAAAAGCCAAGAGGGCGGATAAGTAGAACATGGAACATTGAGCAGTGCAGGCCCTTCAGCCCAGCAAGCCTGCTCTGACCACGATGCCATTCCAAACTAATCACATCTGTCTGCACATAGGGAATAGAGGGATGCGGACTATCTTAAACAAATGAACAACATTGGCTGTTCTCTGGTCTTCTGGGACCTTGCCTACAGCTAAAGAAGTCACAAAGATCTCTGTCAAAGTCCCCCCGAATCTCCTCCATCGTCTCCTTACTCTGGGTTAGATTCCCTGGTGACTTATCTATCTTAATGCTTTTCAAAGCACCCAACAACTCCTTTTTATTATTGACATGCCCTAGAACATAAACATACCCCTCCCTAATCTTATCATTATCATGCCCTTCTCCTTGGTGAATACTGATGTAAAATACTCATTAAAAGGACCTCACCCACTTCCTCAGGTTCCATATGTAAATTGCTTCATTTGTTCTAGAGTGTACTTACCCTGTCCCTAGCTACCCTCTTGCTCCTTATATATCTATAAAATGCCTTAGGATTCTCCTTACTTGCCATGGACATTTCATGCTCCCTTCTAGCCCTCCTAATTTCTTGTTAAGTTCTTTTTTGCTTCTTTTATCCTCCTCAACCACCCGGTTTTATTTCAGGTTTCTAAACCTTGCATGTGTTTCCTCTTTTTGAGTAAACTTTCAAGATCTTTTGTCACGGAACGTTCCTGAATCTTACTATCTTTATCTTTCATCTTCACAGGAACATGCTGGTCCTGAGTTCTGATCAACTGGTCTTTAAAAGACTCCAACAATGTCAGATGTGGCTTTACCCTCGAATGGCCTCCCTTAATCTAATTTCTCCAGTTCCTGCCTCTTACTGTTGTAATTAGCCTTTCCCCAATTCAGCACTTTCACCCAAGAAACAGTCTTATCCTTATCCATAACTATTTTAAAACTTAAAGAAGTATAATCCCTGTTCCTAAAATGCTCCCCACTGAAATTTTGATCACCTGGTCAAGCTCATTCCCCAATATAAGGTCTAGTACAGCTCCTGCCCTTTTCTAGTTAGACTATCAACATATTGTTTCAATAAACCCTCTCAGATGCACCTAAAAAATTCTGTCCTATCTAAGCTCAAGCACTTAAGGGTGTCCCAGTCAATATTGGGAAAGTTAAAATCACTCACTACAACAATGTGTTATTTTTACATATTTCCACAATTTGCTTACATATCAGTTTCTCTATCTCCTGTTAGCTATTGGGAGGCCTATAATACATTGTAATTCCATCATAGTGATTGCAGCTTTCTTATTCCTGAGATCTACCCATATGCCCTCACTGGATGAGCTCTCCAAGATAGCCATAGTAAAAGCGGATATACTTCAGACAGCAATTCCTGCCTGTGTTAATTGCATTAATCTGGCCCAGCTGGTTCTTCTTATTAGACTCAATGACTTCAACCTTCTCAATCACTCCACATGCTGACCTGCTGCTCTGGTTCCCACCCTCCTGGCACAGAGCTTAAACCCTCCCAAGTGGTACTAGCAATCCTCCCTGCTAGGACACAGGTGTCCCTCCAGTTTAGATACCAATTTTATCTGGAGAACATTACAATTTAAGGTCATATCAACCATTTATAGTCTTCAGAATGACACTTAGGAGAGAGACCATGAACTGATTTTAAAAGGAATTTAATAGTCACTTGGAAAAGAATTTTGGTGGATCATGAGGAGGAAAATATTTAGCCCTTACTTGAAAGGTCAGATGGTCTGTCAGTTCTAACTACAAAACTTTACAACTGGCCCAGGTGGTAAAAATGATCTAAAAAGGTACAAAATCCATTCTGGTTGTGATGGTGTGAGATGGGAACACAGACGAGCGAATATCTGCTGCATTAATTACGATGATCTCTTGTTAACAAGTGTAACATGATCCCTTCACCAAACTGTTTTTTTCATTCAAATCTAACCTGTTAATTGGAGAAAACAATATCCCTACACCACAGACACCATCTTATCCAATGCAAGCCCAGAAGGTAGAAGACTAGACTAGAAAGAAATTATTCTATTGAGTAAATGCACTGTGTGGCAGTGATTCTTGTTTTAAAAAAAAAGGGTTTTAGGTTACCTGAGTGCTGCATTCTCATTCAAAGGTCTTAGTTCTCTCATGTCTGAAGGAAATTAAAACTAATGATCAGTGCATACTGCCAATAAAACTTGTTTTATACATTGACTGTATGCGGTGCTGCGGTAGTGTCCCTGCATCCTGACCAAGAGGCCTGAGTTCAATTGCTCCAGAGGTGTGTTGTAACCTTTCTGAACAGGTTGACTAAAAATACTTGCATTAAACCTATGGTGAAACTGGATCCCACCCGAGACCTTTATTTACACCTTAATTTTAACATGGATCAACAACACCAACAATTTGAATTTATAAAGTGCCATAAAGAACATTATCATGTTCCAAAGAGCATTGCCAAACAAATTTTAGCACAGAGATATGTAGGATATATCGCAACAGATCATAGAATCATACAGTGTGGAAACAGGCCATTCAGCCCATACCAACCCTCCAGACCCAGCCTCCTACCCCTGTAACAGTTCATTTCCCATGGCTAACCTACTAGCCTGCACATCCTTGTATCCCATGGGCAATTTTAGCATGGCCAATCTACCTAAACTACACATCTTTGGACTGTGGGAGGAAACCCACACAGATGTGGGGAGAAAGGGCAAACTCCACACAGACAGTTGCCTGAGAATGGAATTGAACGTAGGTCTGTGGCGCTGAGGCAGCAGTGCTAACCACTGAGCTACCGTGCCAACCCGATCAAGAAAATATGTTTAAGATGGATCTTAAAAGAAGAGAGGTAGAGAGATACAGGGAGAGGTTAGTATTCAGACAGGGTAAAAACAATGACTGCAGATGCTGGAAACCATATTCTGGATCAGTGGTGCTGGAAGAGCACAGCAATTCAGGCAGCATCCGACGAGCAGCAAAATCGACGTCTCGGGCAAAAGCCCTTCTGTGGAGCTGGAAAAGCACAGCAGGTCAGGCAGCATCTGAGGAGCAGGAGAATCAATGTTTTGGGCAAAAGCCCTTCATCAGGAATGAGGCTTGTGGGCCAAGGGCGCTGACACATAAATAGGAGGGGGGTGAGGCTGGGGGGAAGGTAGCTGAGAGTGCAATAGGGTTAATGGTGATAGGTCGGAGAGGAGGGTGGAGCAGATAGGTGGAAAGGAAGATGGACAGGTAGAACAGGTCATGAGGGCAGTGCCGAGTTGGAAGGTTGGGCCTAGGATAATGTGGGAGGAGGGGAAATGAGGAAACTGGTGAAATCAACATTAATCCCATGTGGTTGCAGGGTGCTGAGGTGGAAGATGAGGCGTTTTACCTCCAGGCGTTGGGTGGTTAGCATGTGGCGATGGAGCAGGCCCAGGACCTGCATGTCTTTGGCAGAGTGGGAGGGGTAGTTGAAGTGTTCAGCCACGGGACAGTGAGCTTGGTTGTCCCAGAGATGTTTTCTAAAGCATTCTGCAAGTAGGCGTCCTGTCTCCCCAATGTAGGGGAGATCGCGACTGGAGCAATGGATACAATAAATGACATGTGTGGAAGTGCAGGTAAAACTCTGTTGGATGTGGAAGGCTCCTTTTGGGCCTTTGGACGGAGGTGAGGGGGGAGGCGTGGGCGCAGGTTTTGCAATTCCTGCAGTGGCAGAGGGGAGGTTGGTGGGGGGGCGTGGACCTAACAAGAGAGTTGCAGAGGGAATGGTCTTTTTGGAAAGTGGATAGGGGAGGGGAGGGAAAAAAATATCTGGTGGTGGGATCTGTTTGTAGGTAGCAGAAATCGCAGAGGATGATGCGATGTATACGGAGTTTGGTAGGGAGGAAGGTGAGGACCGGGGCGGGGGTGGGGCAGGTTCTGTCCTTGTTGCAATTGGATTTGAGGGTGAGAAGTGGATGAGATGCGCTGGAGGACATCATCAACCACGTGGGAGGGGAAATTGCGGTCTTTGAAGGAGGAGGCCATCTGGTGCGTTCTGTGGTGTCCATCCCTCTGGGCTATAAGATCCAGGTTGAAATCCCACCTCAGGATATGATGCATCATAACACACCACATTCTGTAATTAAACCCTTTGAATACAAACAGTGTAGTCATGTAATTTTACAAAGGATATGGGGAATAGCAAACAGAAAGAGAAGTCAGTTGTACAGATATGCAAATAGGAACACCTAATATGGGTAAAACCCTATGGGGAGAAGTTATTTCCCATAAACTGCCAATGCAATATCAATGGGGAAGTCCATAGAAACAAAATAGATTCTTCGACATAGACATCGTAAACCAGAAATAATTACGCATCTGTACTTTGAGTAAGGCAAAATTAAATCTATACTATATAGATTCCAGTGTATTGGCAAATGAATGTTGTATTTATTCATACTCCATACTTGTTACTGTAAGGAAAACATACTTCTCAACTTTCATTTTGGTTGTTTATTATTAATCATCCTTAAATTAATACAGGTGAATACTTTAAATGATAGTTAGGCATGAAATTAATTTCTGGTGTCACTTCTGTTCCCTTACACAGTCCAATAAACCCTTGTTTAATCTAAAAGCAGGTAGAAGTCAAGGTTGGAATCTTGTTGGGGTCTGAACGATATGAGCTAAGGCGGGTTGTGCAGCAAAATCGAGAAAGAATTCCACTCCACCTCGATGTTGAGATCATCTCACTCCATCTTTTATGTGTTTGATGAGCAGTGAGGCAAGATACTCATTGGGCAGTAGTGAGATACCAATTCAAGCTCATTACTGAATGTTAAACATCTTGTTAACATCATGACTCCCTCATCAATATGTATGCTCCCCTCTAATCAAACCTGACACACTCGCTCAATGTGGCAAAACCTGACAAGGGAACCAGGGTGGGCAGCTGATAGATTCAGCTCGCTGCTTCTTCTGAACCACTAGGCACCAACATCTCAGGGCACCAACCACACATACTGTGCATCCACAAATGTTGGTATACGACTTGTACCAGCCAATGACAATCCAATGGCATATCTCCAATTCACATATTACACTTCTGCACTACTACACCTCAATGTTGTATCTCAGGCTTCCCCAGGAACTCTCAAAGTGATACTGTGGATACAGCAAGGATACTGTGTGCTCTGTGACACACACCCAGCTCAGAGACTGTACCAGGCTGCAGCTCTAGGCTCCTTACTCACTGTCATCGTGCTCACTCTCTCTGAGCCGAGCTGGATGCTCCTACTGTTTGCACTTTGCCCCTTCAGCCAGAGATACCAAGCTGTAGTCTCTGCCATGTTGTTTAATGCAGATACAAAGCCAGGAATCTTGTATTAGTTGTTAGCAAGTCTCAGTCCAGTCACGTGAGATAGTCCTTGCTCAGGGATCCTGGTAAGACAAGGGCAGCCTCTGATTCCCAGAACAGAATATCCTCAGGGGGAGGCACTCCAAAACAGGCACCTCTGCTGATGAGGAGCTGCATGGCGGGTAGCACGCCACACCAACCTGAGTACTTATTTACGAAGGTAGAACCAGAGTAGGCCACTCGGCCCCTCTGAGCCTGCTACATCATTCAATAAGTTCATGGCTGATCAGATTTTAACCTCAACTCTACGTTTCTGCAAAGGCCTGGAGAACCTTTCACCTCCTTGGTAAGCGAGAATTTGGTTGTAAGTTTGCTCGCTGATCTGGTGGGTTTGTTCTCAGATGTTTTGTCACCATGCTAGGTAACATCATCAGTGAGTCTCTGATGAAGCGCTGGTGTTCAGTCCCACTTGTTACTTATCTGCCTTGGTTTGTTGTGGTGGGTGATCTCACTTCTGGTTCTGTTTCTGAGAGGTTGGTAAATGGGGTCCAAATCGTTGTGTTTGTTAATGGAGTTCCAGTTTGAATGCCAGGCCTCGAGGAATTCCTGTGTGTGTCTCTGTTTAGCCTGTCCCAGGATGAATGTATTGTCCCAGTAGAATTGGTGTCCCTCTTCGTCTGTGTGTATGGGTACAAGTGATAGTTTCTTTTGGTGGCTACTTGGTGCTCATGTATCTTGGTGGTTAGCTTCATGCCTGTTTGTCCAAGGTAATGTTTGTTGCAGTCCTTGCAGGGTATTTTGTATATGATGTTCGTTCTGCTGATTGTTGGTACGGAGTCCTGTAAATTCAACAGGAGCTGTTCAGTGTGGTGATAGGTTCGTGGGCTACCATGATGCCAAGGGGCTGGAGTAGTCTGGTTATCATCTCCGAGATGTCTTTGATGTGTGGTAATGTAGCTAGAGTCTCTGGGCGTGTTGTGTCTTCCTGTTTAGATCCGTTGTGCAGGAATTGGTGGACTGCACTTATAGGGTACCCCTTGTTCCTGAATATGTTGTACAGATGCCTTTTCTGGCTTCATGTAGTTCCTGGGTGTTGCAGTGTGTTGTGGCCCGTTTAAATAACGTCCTGATGCAGCTGTGTTTGTGGATGTTGGGATGGTTGCTCCTGGAGTTGAGTATCTGGTCAGTGTGTGTGGCTTTCCTGTAAACGCTGGTCTGCAGTTTTCCATTGGCTTTTTGTTCTACTGTGAGGTCCAAGAAGGGAGTGAACAAGCTTATAACCTGATCCACAACTTGAGCTACAAATCTTCTCCAAAGTCATAAGCATGAATTTATTTAGCTCTTTCCTCAACCTTTAAACATTCTTCACCCACTGATGTTTGAGAAAGGGAATAGCAAAGGCACTCAGCCTTCTGAGAGAACAAAATGCTTCCACATCTCTATTTTAAATGGGTGACCCTTTATTTTTAAACAATAACCCCCTAGTTCTGGAGTCTCCCTCAAATAATGCCAATCTTCCCAACATTGATCTCTCTTATATGCTTCGAGGAGAAAGTGAGGACTGCAGATGCTGGAGATCAGAGCTGAAAATGTGTTGCTGGAAAAGCGCAGCAGGTCAGGCAGCATCCAGGGAACAGGAGAATTGAAAAAGGGCTTATGCCCGAAACGTCGATTCTCCTGTTCCTTGGATGCTGCCTGACCTGCTGCGCTTTTCCAGCAACACATTTTCAACTCTCTTATATGCCCTGTGCAATGTTCCTCTATGTCTCTGTCTAAATCTTTTGTTCTGTTAATCCTTGCTTACTATGATCTGCCTGTTCTGCTCGTAAGCAAAGTTTTTCACTGTACTTTGGTACACGTGACAATAAATCAATCAATCAAGAGGAAAATCCTTCACATTCACCCGATCAAGTCCACTCAGAATCTGATATGTTTCATTTAGGTCCCCCCTGACTCTTCTAAATACCATAGGATACATAAGGCAATCCACTCATTCCAGGTATAAGTTATTAGTCTATTATTAGTTATTAGCACTAACATCCTTATTTAAGTATATGGTGGTCAATTCTGTATAAAGTCTCACCAATATAATTGGAGCATAACCTAACAATTCTTTGCATTCAGTTCCCCTCACGTGCCAAGATTTTTCCTGCACACTAACCTCCGTGAGTCGTGCGCTAGGTCACTCAGCTCTCACTGCTTCTCAGAGCTCTGCAACCTCTCACTATTTTAATAATATGCTTTTTCATTAGAATCATAGACTTGTACAGCACGGAGACAGGCCCTTTGGTCCAAACTGGTCCATGCTGACCAAAATGTCCATCCACACTCACCCCATTTCCCTGCACTTAGCCCATATCCTTCTAAACCTTTCCTATCCATATATTTGTGCAAATGCCTTTTCTATCACTGGCAGCTCATTCCATATGCATACCACCCTCTGTGTAAAAATGTTGCCCCTCAGGTTCCCTTTTATTCTTTCCCCTCTAATCTTAAACTGATGGCCTCTGGTCCTCAATTCCTCAACCCTGCGAAAAAAACTGAGTGCATTCACCCTATTCATGCCTCTCATAATCTTATACACTTTTCTAAGATACCCCCTCCATCTCCTGCACTCTAAAGAAAAAAGTCCTAGCTTGTCCAACATTTCCCTATATTTCAGACCATTGAGTCCTGGAAACATCCTTGTAAATTTCTTCTGCATTCTTTCCAGTTTAATAACATCCTTCCTGTAGCAAGGTGACCAAAACTGAACACAATACTTCAAGTGCAACCTCACCAACATCCTGTATAACTGCAACATAGCTTCCCAATTTCTATACTCAGTGCCCCAAATGATGAAGGCCAGTGTGCCAAATGCCTTATTCACTGTCCTACCTGTGACTCCACTTTCAGAGACCATGCACCTGAACTCCAAGGTCCCTCTGTTCCACTATACTCCTTAAGGCTCTACCATTCATCACGAAAGACCTTACACTTATCTATATTAAAATGCAAGACCTCACACATCTATATTAAACTCCATTTCCATTTCTTGGCCCACTTCCCCAGCTGATCAAAATCCTGCTGCAATTTCTGAGGACCTTCCTCACTGTCCACAATACCGTCTATTTTAGTGTCATCTGCAAATTTACCAACCATACCTTGTACATTCTTATTTAAACCATTGATACCGATAACCAACAGTAATGGGCCCAGCACTGACCCCTGAGGCACTCCACTAGTCACAGGCCTTTTCTATTCTTTCTGTCAAAGAGGACAATTTCAAATTGACTATTTCCATCCTACTGTGGCCTGTTTTCTTCATGGAATGAGAGACAGGCAGGTATTACTGAACTCAAAAGCAGGTGGCCCTGCTATTATAGTTAATGCATGTGGGGAGTTGTCAGGATTGACTGTGTTTGTCTGTGTCTAGCATATGCTTGTTAAGATGGTGTGGGCACAATGGACCTCAGTGAATTCCAGGATATCCACTGATTAATGATTTATTCCAGGAATGGCGAGTAGTAAGGTGGGATGGAATCTGGAATGTGAAGAGTGCCATAGAGTATGCAATTAATGAGGCAAGTTTGATAAAGAGACAACTCACTAGGTCTCATGTTAAGAAACCATCCAAAAAACTCAGTGCAACTTGGAGTTAATCAATTAAATGCAAGATTCAGCACCATGCGTTTTATACCATGGGGGAAATCCCTTTGTGTGTTACACAAGCTAACTTGATCAGGCATTAGCCTGTGAACCAAAACCTAGATCAGGGTCACAGATTTGTTGGTACTCGTTTGGGATTGCAAACAACAGTGGAAACCATTGTTCTATCTTCGCTGTCTAACAACAGACTGAGAGCATGTGCTAGTGTCTGTGCTTGAAGGCAACAAGATCCTATTCTACTTTAACCATCCCAGTGGAAAACTGGGCAGGGTAGGGATAGGTTGCTGTCTGTTCTTATAAAGCTGTAAGAATTTATGGGTGACACGGGGGCTCAGTGGTTAGCACTGCTGCCTCACAGCGCCAGGCACCTGGGTCAATTCCAGCCTTAGGCAACTGCCTGTGTGAGGTTTGCATATTCTTTCCGTATCTGCGTGGTTTTCCTCCGGGTGCTCTGGTTTCTCCCACAATCTAAAGATGTGCAGGTTAGGTGACTTGGCCATGCTAAATTGCCCATCATGTTCCAGGATCTATAGGTTAGGTGCGTTAGTCAGGGGTAAAATGTAGAGTAATGGGTAGAGGAATAGGTTTGGATGGGATACTCTTCGAAGGATCGGTATGGACTTGTTGGGCTGAAGGGCTTTTTTCCACTGTAGAGATTTTATAATAAAACTTGACAGATCAGGCTGCATCTGCAGAGCAAGAAACAGAGTTAATGTTTTGAGTCCAATGACTCTTTGGAACTGTTCAAGTGTTGGTTGTAGTCATTCTTGGAACTAGGGTTCAAACATTCAATGTCAGGTGCATTCCTTTTATTCCAGCAGTGTCTGAGTCAGCAGTTTCCCAAGTCAGTTTCTGATTGATGGGAGTATTGGATACAATTTTGGACACAGTTTAGGATATCAAGTCCCTGAAATGAGTGCAGAAATGTGTTAAACTGATTGGAATACTAATCAATAATAAACTAGAAGCTAATCTAAATCTAAATGTGCTAATTGGGCCAAAGGGCCTGTTTCCATACTATAGGGAATCTAATCTATCTAATCTAATTCTAAGTAATCCATTCCCTCAGGCTTTCGCTGTTTCTCCTGCTACCAAATGGACACGGTTTGGAATTATATCAGTCTAAAGCTTTGGGCTGTACTGACAAGGTAATAGATACTTCCTGAATGCCAGAGTTTGCACAAAGATTTATTTATGCATAAGTCCATTCTCACTGAACTTGGTATTGGGTTACAGACATTTGCAAGAAGCTTTGAGAAAGGAATACCCTCACCCAGTTACTCCTTTCTGATGCTTTTTAGGGATGATGGCCCATGAAAAGCCACAGAAAAGTCTGCAACTTTCCCCGTAAACAAAGCAACTTCTGTTTATTCCATTAGCAATTCAGTTTCATACAAATTAATTCATTGTTACATCACCTGGGTGAAAAAAACTGTAACTATCAAGCAGGTAATAATGAGCCTGGGTCTAAACCCACAATAAATACTGCAGATGCTGTATATCTAGACTCTAAACAGAAAATGCTGGAGAAACTCAACAGGTCTGGTAGCATTTGTGGAGACAAAAACAGCACTAACTTTCCAAGTCAAAGTGACAAAAGGTAATCAATACAATGCAGTACACGAACAGGCTCTTTAGCTCATCAAGTCAGTGCCAATTCTAATCCTTATTTAGACCTGCTACTTATTTCCCATGCACAGTTTATATCTCTCTGCCCATCTCCTGTTCATGTATCTATCAAGATACACCTTACGTATTGCTAGCATGTTTGCTTCTTCCACCTGCATTCCAGGCACCTACCACCCTCTGTGTGAAATATTTTCCCTACTAACCTTAAACCTGTGTCCTGTGGTAGTTGACCTTTCCACCCTTGGAAATTATCCACCCTAATCAAACTGATATTGTACACTACTGTCTGACCCACTAAATGATTTGAGGATTTTCCAGTTTAAACCTAAAATTAATCTGCCCTGGAACATTGAACAATCTGAAATATCAAGTGCACAGTGTCTACTAAAAATGGACAAATAGCATTGTCTCAAAATTGCTCATTTATGTTTGGTTTAGAAAGGACAAATGTTTATAAGACAACACCCAAAATGTACTTACAATCACTGACACTCTCATACACACAAAAAGTAGCATCCACTGATGTCTTAAATGTCCAAGAATTCCTTCTTAACTTTGCCTGCTTTGAGATAAAATCTTGAAGTATCGCAGGCCTGCGATTCCTTATGATCCACTGAAGAAACACAGATAATGAAAATGAATTGGCAATGGTTCACAGCTTGTACTCATAGATTTCTCCGGGCTCACTCCTCTCAAGATGCATTCAAAGTCCTGGACAAAAATTTGATTTGACTCTTCAAACAGATAAAAATCAGCCTGAATTCTCTGCCTTCTTAGGCAACATTTTGTGTTTTTGCTGGTCTGGAAGCTCCTGTTTTTCTCTTGTTGCTCTGAAACATGTTTTATTCAATGGCCCTTATTAGAAACCTAGTTTCTGTTATGTGACCACTGCCTTTTTTACATTGTTAAAAATCACACAACACCAGGTTATAGTCCAACAGATTTAATTGGAAGCACACTAGCTTTCGGAGCGACGCTCCTTCATCAGGTGATAGTGGAGGGCTCGATCCTAACACACAGAATTTATAGCAAAAATTTACAGTGTGATGTAAGTGAAATTATACATTGAAAAATTGATTGTCTGTTAAGCCTTTCATCTGTTAGAATACAGTGATAGTTTCACTTCTTTCATGTGTAAATCACAAACCCTTTTTAAAAAAAATGTTGCATTCTCAGGTTAGCTGTTAACAATGGTGATAGCTAGACAATATGTTGAAGGTGTTGGCCCCCTTTGATCTCTGTCTATGCCATGATGTTTAGATTGATTCTAATCTAAAAAGTGAGATAATGGAGTTTTACATAAATTCATGCAGTTTTTGAGCTCAGAGTTCTACATGAATGCACACAGTTTTTGAGCAAAGTACAGTGTAACTCTGCAAGTACAAATTCACCCCACAAAATATATGTGTGCATGTGGGTCTTTGTCTGTCTGGGTTGGGGGTTGAGAGTGTGAGAAAGTGTGTGTGTGTGTGTATAGTGAGTGCAGAGTGTCTTAAGTCTGTGAGGGGGTGCATGTGTGAGTGTGGGAGTGTATGTGTCTGTAGGCTGAAAATATGTTGCTGGAAAAGTGCAGCAGGTCAGGTAGCATCCAAGGAGCAGGAGAATCGATGTTTCGGGCATGAGCCCTTCTTCAGGAATGTAAGGGTGTGTGTGTGAGAGAGTGTGTGTGTGTGTGTGTGTGTGTGTGTCTGTGTGTGTGTGTAGGAGTATCTGTGGGTGTGTGTGTAGTGCAATGGTGGTCACCTGTAATGTGACATGAACCCAAGGTCCCGGTTGAGGCCCTCCCTATGGGTACCGAACTTAGCTATCAGCTTCTGCTTAGCCACTTTTCGCTGCTGCCTGTCCCAAAGTCCACCTTGGAGGATGGTCACCTGAAGGTCCGAGGCTGAATGTCCTGGACCACTGAAGTGTTCCCCAACTGGGAGGGAACCCTCCTGTCTGTTGATTGTTGTGCGGTGCCCATTCATCCGTTGTCGTAGCCTTTTGCTCGGTTTCCCCAATTACCATGCCTCCGGGCATCCTTGCCTGCAACGTATAAGATAGACAATGTTGGCTGAGTCACATGGGTACCTGCCATGTACAAGGTGGGAGGTGTCCCCACGTGTGATGGTGGTATCTATGTCCACACTTTGACACGTCTTGCAGCGCCTACCATGACAGGGTTGTATGGAGTTGTCCTGAGAGCCGGGCAGCTTGCTACGAACAACAATCTGTTTGAGGTTTGTCCTCATGTATTGTCACTGATGACCTGGTCATTGACACAAAATGGGGTATGAATTCCACCCATTTACTTAACATCATGATAGATGAAGTTTTTTTAATCACACCCATTCTTTGGAATTCCACTTCACAGCTGAATGACCTATAAATCCATTGTGATTAGTTTCTGTAATTATTTGGATAAGGGCAGTCAAAGTGTAAAGTTGACGTGGTAATAAAAGTGGACCTATATCCCAAACAGACAGGACGATTATATAGAACAAGTTTGACACGCACGATTTGTCTCAAAGATCGACTTGTTAAAAGTATATTGGAAAGTTCCATTGACTAATAGAACAGAAGAAATTTCAGCTTTTGTTTGATTGACTTTATTGGTACAAAGTTATGTAATTTGGAATGAAAAATGCATCAGTCACATTCCAATGATTAACTAATGAAGTAACTGAAGGATTACGTAAGTGTTAACATCGTTATTTGACTGCTTTTAGGCAAATCTAGAAAGAACATTTATACCAATTAACTGAACTGCTTTGCTGGCTACAAAAAAGCCAGTCCGTTTATAAATCTAGCTAAGAGTGAATTTACCAATGCAAGGTAATTTATTTGAGCGATACTGAGGGACAAGGCCAAGGAGCACCTACAGCAGTGAAAATACAGGCTATTATACATTTTCCTGTGCTTTGGATGAAACATCAAATTTTGCCTTATGTTGGTATAAATGGATTTTTTATCATGTCCATTTCAAACTTTGACTGAGTTGTTGCACTTTAAACAGGTTTAGTGATAAAAAGCAGAGAATTTGAATGGACAGAAGAGTGCCAAAGTTTTCTGAAAACCTGAAAGTTATGCTGACTACCATGGTGGTTTTGGCTGTGTGTAACTAGGAGAAGCTATTCAAACTGGCTATTGATGCCAGTGACAGTGTGGGGGTGTTTTACTGCAGGATGTTGAGATGGGGATCAAACAGCCCGTCAGTTATTTAAGGAAAACTGGCCAACTGTCAGCAAAAGTATTTAACAATTTAAAAACAGACAACATTGTGGAAGAAACTGTTATTACACAGACTACATTTCTTTATCAGAGAACATGTTGACTTAAAAAACTATATTGATGGAATTTAGTTCTCCAACTATATTATTTGAAATCCATTCCTGAAAAATAATACATTAAAGAAGAAGTTTTATAAAGGGCAGAGTTATGCACTACCTACAAACTTGTGTAAAATGTGGTCCTGCTGTGCAACTTATTGAATGTGTAATGCCAACTGGTTGGCCACTTTTAATGATTTTTTTTGTTTTCATGAGACAGAGTCATAGAGATGTGCTGCACAGAAACAGACTCTTTGGTCCAACTCATCCATGCCAACCAGATATCCTAAATTAATCTAGTCCCATTTGCCAGCACCTGGTCCATATCCCTCTAAACCCTTCCTATTCACGTACTCATCCAAATGCCTTTTAAGTAGTGTAAGTGTACCAGCTTCCACCACTTCCTCTGGCAGTTCGTTCCACGCATGCATCAGCCTCTGCATGAAAAAGTTGCCCCTTAGATCCCTTTTAAATCTTTTCCCCTCACCTTAAACTAAGCCCTCCAGTTTTGGATTCCAATTCCCTGGGAAAAAGACCTTGGCTACTTACCCTACCCAAGCCCCATCATGATTTTACAAACTTCTGAGGTCACCCCTCAGCTTCTGATCCTCCATGGGAAATAGTTCCAAGTCTATTCAGCCTCTCCCTATAGCTCAAAATGTCCAACACTAGCAACATCCTTGTAAATCTTTTCTGAGTCCTTTCGAGTTTATCAACATTTTTCCAATAGTAGGGCAACCAGAATCGAATGCAGTATTTCAATAATAGCCTAACCAAGTACAGCCACAACAGGACATCCCAACACACCCTTCTTCATTATCCTGCTTACCTGCAACTTCACTTTCAATGAACTATGAACCTGCACTCCAAGGTCTCTTTATTCAGCAACACTCCCTAGGATCTTACCATTAAGTGTACAAGTCCTGCTCTGATTTGCTTTTCCAAAATGCAACACCTCATATCTAAACTCCATCTGCTACCCCTCGACCAGCTTCGATTGTTGTTGGGGCTGCCTGTCAAAGTGCGTAGCCTCATCTTTCCTCCCATAGTACATGCCATCTGGCCAATTTTGTCCACTGATATAACTTGCCCAAATCCCTCCGCAGACTGAATGTGTGTCATTTTCACCACTTGCCTTCCCATCTATTTGTATGTCAGCTGCAAACTTGGCAATTGTACTTGCACGTTCCTCACCCACGCCAACACATAATTTAAATAATTGTGGCCCCAGCACTGATCCCTCTTGTACTTCACTAACTACAGTGGGTTGCCAATCTGAAAATACATCCCTCATCCCAACTTTGTCTTCTATTAGTTATCCAATACTCTATCCATACTACCTCAAACACCACAGGCTCTTAAGTATAAGAATGTTTGGCACCTTATCTAATAACTTCCAGAAATTCAAATATATTATATTTACTGCTTTCTTTTTATCTACTCTGCTTGTTATCTCCTCAAAGAATTCCAATAAATTTGACAGGCATAATTCCCCCCTTCATATGCTACGCTGACTCTGCTTGATTAAATTGTGTTTCTAAATGCTCTGTAATACATCCTTTGTAATAATCCTCAGAACAAAGTAACCAGGTATTTTGTCCCCTCCCTGACAGATTGCAGTGTCAAAAGATCAAATCTCACTTGTAGATCTCAGGTGTTCACTGGCCCCCACATGCTATAACCGCAACATATCATCTACCCTGCCACCATTATTGTATTTTATTTAACTAATTCAAGTTTAGAAATATTGTTCATTGATCTGTTATATCTAGTGGTTTAAGAAAGCTATAAATGTAATGCAATACTTATATTTCCCAATACCAGTTTAAACAACTGGCCCCCATTCAAGAGGAAAAAAAAACTTAAAAACTCACCTAACTTCACAGATAATTAATGCTCTCATGTCCTGTTCCCAATCACCCTCTCTTGACTCACTCCTTTTATGTAAAAAAGCAAAATAGCACCTCCTCCCTCACTGGCCAAACCCCTAAGCTCATTCTGTCTTGAGCTGATATCTTTGTGCTTGCTTACTGTTTGTACAGCATTCCACAACTTCCAAGAAATGGGTCAAGGATACTTGAATCTATTCTGTAGTCATTTTACGGGCTGAGAGAATACACTAATTCCACCATCTAGCAATAGAATTGAATTATAGTGCCAAAAAGCATAGTATTCCAATTCCAACCAATCCCCAAACCTTAAATCAAGCATTCGATTATATTAAAAAAAATCCTAATGTCTTAAAAGGAATAAAGATTTTTGAAAACAAAGAAATTAACTGTAAGGACACATGATATAGTATGTAGATATTTATTGAAATTGTTTGAAAAAGTCAAGGATGAAAAACAATGTGATGCAACAGTTATTGGTTCAATATGCAGGAAGAATGCAAATTCATTGTAACAGAAAATTGTAAGGATGCTCGGTGGTATTTTAGAGTTAACTGTACTGTGAATCACGCAACTACTACACACTAACAAAGCAATAACTGTACTGTTTTGCATTGCAACACAGTTCAGATTGTAAGAGGAAGAAGTCTCTAATGCTATTTATTTTTGAGTGCAAGATCATGGGGATTTGGAAGATTTGCATCCTTCAAAGGCCGCAAAAAACAACTTTTGTCTTCTTGCCTGGCTTGGAAAAAAAATAATACTGTGGGCAGGGGGAAGATTATAGGGGAAAGGAAGAGACAAGTAATAAAATGTCCATTTCTTCTGATACACAATTAGTTTAGGGATACATATAGAAATGTTATACTGTGAGATTTAAATAAAAATTGTTATTCTGTGTACTCTGATACCCTGAGAGTATCTTGGTGGTTTCATTTTGTGCAGATTTGCTTCTTTTGAGATTAAAATATTACTTAAACAATAAATAAACACCTACAAATGTTTTAAATACCAGGCAAGTCTGAATGGAGGATAAACTTCTAAATATCCACATGAAACAATCATTCCAACAGGTAAATTGCTGCATGATAAACCTAGATTTCCTAACTGTACCAGGAATCCCAGGGCAACAATGTCATTCTGCTGATTGTGCAAATATTTACATTATTTACATAATTATGTCTCTTTTGGGTTATCTGACATTGGCAGCATCTCATTGTACAGAACCTTTACAGATAACATTACCGGTACCTATGGCAAACAGAAACAGGCTCTGAAATTACAACAGAGTCATTACAGATCTGCACTGTCCTTTCAGATGACATGGGAGCTACTAACCAGCTTGACCTTTAAACATCTTTGTTTTCTTGCACGCTACCCGTTGAAGAAATAAGTTTGCATATTAAAATAAAAACACAATATTCATTGCAGCCTCTTGAAACCTTATATAAAACATATCATGAACGAATGATACACCCATTCTGATCACCGTTGCTTCAGTAATGCTTTGTACACAGCAAATCCTAGGACAGCAAACACTGTAGCTCCAAGACTTGCTCGAAGCCAGAAGGTTGAGGTCTTCAGGTCGGCCTGTGCTGTGTGTCTACAAAAAAAAAACATTTACAGTAAGGAATTGAAATTTTATAGCAACAGTACAACAGAATTAAGGGTCAGTAAGTTTTAGCTATATTTAGAAAAAAAAATATGGACTGGACGATGTTTTGTAGAATTGGTTGATTGAAAATTAAACACACAACAGACGAGAATAAAATTAAGCAGTGACGTAAGTATGGCAGACATGCTTTGTGCACTTGAAAAGATTTAGGGTGTGGACTAAAACAGTTAAATGTGTCTACAGTGTAATATGTAACACAATAGGTAGTTACTGAGCATGCTCAATTAAGTACTGAGCCAGACTCCTCACAGTACGACAGCTTAGCAAAATTAGTTAAAGCAGCAGTGTTACTAATCAGGTTTAATATCCGCATCTTGGTTGCTCATACCAGATATGGCAGTTTCTTGTAATAAACATGCTGTAACAATTATCTATCACTATATGCATTAAAAATCTTTAAATACTAATTTTTAAAAACTTTATCTTGCCTGTTCCACAGAATGCAAGTCAGTAAGAGGGTTAAACACAGGATAAGTTAGTAAAACAATAGTTACAGGTAAGACTAAATAAACATAGTAATGGGAATATAGTGTGAATAAACAATTTTGCAGGGAAGGACAGGTTAGAATTTACAGTAAATACTATTAGTGGCAAATGTAACTGATTTTATAAGTGCCAAGAGTGCTGCTGTGACCAGAATGTTCTATGTTTTCGAAGTTTGTGTATCTTAGTATTCATTATCTGAATTCAGGAACACACTAGATACAATCTTGATGTAATAAAAACTTAGCAAACTAAGTTGACCTGCTGCATGTAACAAACATTTCAACAGCTTTTAAAGTTTAAAAATTTGATACTAAATCTGTCATTTGTTTCCTTTCTTATTTTGTTTCTTCCCTTGTATTTTCACTGATTGAAGGAAAACTCACAATGGGTAACATCTGCCAACATAACAGCCATTTGATCCATGAAAACATAATCGATCAATTTGAACAGTCCCGGCTCAATCAGAATAAAGAAAACATTTGAGCAATGTAGTTTATGAATAATTCCTGCTTTTCTAACCATTAGTTGTATTTGATAAAAATATACTGCTTTAACTCCTTACCACTATCATTATCTATAACTTTGTAGTACATGGGGAACAGATATGATTTAAGTTCACACTTTATGTGCAGGTGCTTGAATGTGTACTGAGCACAACTCAGATCACGTATGATTGTTCTTTTAACTTGCAGACAATATCCTTAATGGAGGACAAGAGTTGGAATTGCAGTAATAATTCAGGGAAAAAAAAAATCAAACAGCACAGTTCAACAGCTAACAGTGTATAATTGGACTTGCAAAAGCTAAGGTTTTCTTTGATGTAATTAAAAACAAGGTCTACGAAATATATAGGAGAAAGTGAGGACTGCAGATGCTGGAGATCAGAGTCGAAAGTGGGGTGCTGGAAAAGCACAGCCAGTCAGGCAGCATCCAAGGAGCAGGAGAACCGTTATTTCGGGCGAGAGCCCTTCATCATTCTAAGTTAGTCATACTACAGAGATTGCAAAATAGATAATGCTTAAATACTTAAAGGTTGGTCAATTATTTGCTGGCACACGATGTCTGTCTACATCACACATGATCAGAGGAATGCAGATTCTGCCATGCTCAACATTCCAACACTTACAAGAACTACAGAACTCTACATTGAATCTCACTAGCTTAAAGTAGCTGTGCAGCCTTTCTGGAGTGTGTATATATATTGCTCTGAATGCAACAGTGTCACATTAGGTCACAAACATATGAAACAGTATTCTTTCAAAGCTAAGATTACCACATTAGTTCATTGCAACTTGTTCTTTTTAGTTTCAATTTATGTCCGACAGATATTAAGAGGTAAGAATTTCCAGGTCTCCTTGCCATATGACTTTAACTTGACATATTCAGTTGCTATGTTTTGAATTTGATGCACATGGAGACAAAAAAGAAGAATTAAAGTCGATGTAAATCAAAAAATCAGCAACTAATTTAAAAAACATTGCTAGAATATGAAAAATATGTTCATCAACATTACTCCTCCAATCAGGAATTGTATTCAAATGACAACCATAGTCCAGATGAGGAGAATTTATTCTGTGTACAGTTACCTGTCTTCATTCTGCAAACTGTGAGCACCAGAAGACTCCATGAAGATAGAATCTTCAACAAAGCTTACGGCGTGTACTTGATGAACGAGACTGCCTTCATCATTCGCCAACAGCATAGCACCCACCTCGTCTACTCGGTCTTTTAACCTTATGTATATATACACACACATGCATACAAGTATGCAGTTCATAATATGGTACAAAACAGGACGCATGTCAACCTAACAGTATTTACATTGGTAAAAATCACAAATTGTTTGCTCAATGATTTAATTCAAGGAGCAGCCCTGTATCAATTCAGCTTTATTAACAAGAGTACTTGAATCCTTAATCACAATATACAAATCTTTATCTTCTCAAGGCATTCCTTTAATTTCAAATACTTAAGAGTTTTGGGAAACGGAATGGGAGATATACAAAGGTCGATTTAGAAGCAAAATATCAGAATTCAGGCAGCAGTAGTAAAATTTTACTAAGAATGGAGAAGCTATAATTAAGGAGATGTTACTTCCTTTGAGTAGAAAAAGATCCATGGTTGCATAATCAATATGCTTTTAAATTCTTGGGTAGTTCTGAATTTCCAGGCCAATTAAGAAGTTAGCAATTGAAAAATAAAGTGGGGAAGTAGAGTAGTAGGGTAGTAGTTGTTCTGATGGAACAATGAGATTAAAAACAGCAGACACTTGAAAGGGAATAATCAAAAATGGTTAAAATTAGCATTAGAAGGATATTGGTAAACCATTGGCTCATGAAATCCTAAAGGAAACTGAAATTACCTTTCTTGGTCAAGAGAAACTAGCATTAGCTAGGCAGGAACACAAGGGATGAGATATCAATACAGAATATTAGGAAAGGAATTTTGCTGAAGGACATACAAGAAGAATATATTCTGAACAGCAGAACTAATAAACTAAAAAAGATTTAAATCTAAATCCTGACTCTCACTTTTCTGGAGTCAAATAAAAATTACTCAATAAAACTAATTGTTGATGCTGGTTCTGTTCAACAATGTATGTGGGTAAAAAATAAAATGCAGCATAATGGAGTAGTTTAACAGCAATGAGACAGACCAGCTACAGGATTAGGCAAAGATTTGCCATTAATAAAAAAAAACTGTGGAGTACTTTTAATGAAGATAGATCTTTCTGTAGGAAATAGCAAAGTAAGGATATTACTTAATTAAAACTCCTAGATTTTGCTCCATTTCCAAAAGTTAGGGTATAAACTTTAAATTACATCATTAAATTCATATGATTTGCAGTTTAACAGGACTGCCCCTTTATCAGGATGACAAAGATTATTTATATGATCATTCAGTTCCAATTTCAGCCACCTACTATTTCAATAACAATTCTTTGTTCTGATGTCCATATCAAATTGACCAATACAAACAGAGGCTTACATGAATACAATGGCCTGTTAGTGACAAGTGGCTGCAGTTACTTTCTAACTGAGCATGCTCAAGCCTAGTTAACGAGAGTTAGGAAACGTCAATATAATTCAAAGATATCTTGGGGTTAGCAAGATTCCTGGTTATGGCTCGGTTATGGTGCAGTGGACTTCAAACACCAGTAGACCACGATGTGAATAGCAGCAACATACACATTCACAGAAAACTGGCCAGCTGAAGGCAGTGCAGCAAGAAGAAGAAATGCAATTGTGAATGTGAGACTCAGTCTATCTAATAAATGGCTTCAGTAAAGAATATATTCACAATAAGCATGTGTTCTAAGTTAAGGGCGATAAAATTTACAGTCAACAGTTATGCACTGAAGGTACATAACTGTTACACCCACATTTCATTTCAAGAGCAGTTACATGCAACATGGCCAACAGATGACTAAGGGGTTGTTACAACACTTGAAATCTCAACAAGGACATCCAAGCCCAAATATCAGTCTCATCAGTCAATTTTATTCAAAGTTTTCACAAAATGACAAAAGCTACAACACTTTTGGCAAAAGTCAATATAGCGTTGGTGACTGTGCAGGCATGCATGGAAAGGAAATTGGAAAAACAAAATTTCTTCACACACTGTTGCGACACTAGATTTTCTAGTGTGTATTGAAACATGTTGATTGAAATGACTGTTAAGCATGAAGGGGTGCTTGTATGGAAATTCAATTTGAATCAAAATTATTATGAGATTAAGATATTGCAGTATTTGTTTTCCATAAACACTATAATATGCAGACTTAAAAAAAAACTGAATGGCTGCATTGGCAATGAAACAACTAGTCCTTCCAAAATGGATCTGGGTGTATTTTCATGCCATCAGATCAATAATGACACATTTTGAAGTAAAATCTCTAAATATTTGTTGTACGAAAAACCTGCAAGTCATCAGCATTGCTCAAATACCAAAGTGAAATCCTGCTGAAGGGAGGAGTGAGAATAATAAACCAAAAGCTATAGTTGGACATAAATATCAATATCACAATCCAAAGCAGATGATTTTTTTTCCATCCCCAAGAATAAAGTCAAATCATTCTCACATCAGAGATGGGGTAAGGAAGGATAAGTAAACAGACATGATGTAATAATAAAGTGATATGGTGCAAGTGGAATAGAAACAGTGCCAGCAGGCAAACAAAATATAAACAAACACCCAAAAGATAGAAAATTAGAAAAGAAAAAGTACATGTTATGACACACTAAATTATCCACAATTTGTCTTCACATGTGCATGCAACAATGACTCATCAGCTTCACAACAGGAAATGCAATAGCAGTAGTTCAAACCATCAAGCTTTGTGACTTAAGAAATGGAAAGGGCACATTGGGTTGGGAATGTCTAAAATTTTGACACGTATGACGGCAGAACACAATGCACAGTATAAGGCAAACTATTCACATTCACCCAGAAATCAAAAATTACAATTAGAATTCTGATAACAATTCCTTATTCAAAAGAAGTTTTAAATCTAAACTAACTTCCAAATTAAGATTCTGCCTGTCATTCCAACAGCCCATTCAAATGATGAGATGAGTGAGAGATCATTTATTTTTTGCAACACCTGTCCATTCCACTATATTAAGCAATCAGCATCTTTATGAAATAAAAGTTAGAGTTCAGCAAAAATATGTAAGGAAAGATTGGGAATTTTGAAAACTTAAACTTGGTTTTCAATAAGAAATTTGATCAGGGACATTGAAAAATTAAAACGAATTCTCACTTCAAAAACTCAAGCTAGCTATTAATATGATGCATTATTTGAGAAGTGTTTATTCTGCAGGGTAAGAGTTTATTAAATAAAAATCCTAGTGAAGTTATTTAGTATCTATGTGGAACTGAAATGATACATAAACCTTTCCATCCAAATAGAACGAAAATAATTTACAATCATTGTCGTATTTTTGATATTCAAAAACAAGCATCTCTGTTAAGGGCCAGAACGGTGGCTCATTGGTTAGCACTGCTGCCTCACAGCGCCAAGGACCTGGGTTCAATCCCCACCTCGGGCAACTGTCTGTGTGGAGTTTGCACGTTCTCCCCGTGTCTGCGTGAGTTTCCTCCGGGTGCTCCGGTTTCCTCCCACAGTCCAAAGATATGCAGGTTAGGTGAACTGGCCATGCTAAATTGCCTGTAGTGTTAGGTGCATTAGTCAGGGGTAAATGTAGGGGAATGGGTTTGGGTGGGTTGCTCTTCGTAGGGTTGGTGTGGACTTGTTGGGCCGAAGGGCTTGTTTCCACACTGTATGGAATCTAATCTAAGTGATCAGAGCATAAACTCTGGTAGATATTGTTCTCTATAGTCTGTAGATATTTGGAAAATTCACAGTGGCTCTGCATCACTCTGGCTGAATTCAGTTAACTCATCACTGGGCACACATTGAATCCAGGATGTGCTGTTACTTGCATTCAATCTTTGTCACTGATTCAGTCCATGAGTTATTTTCTCCAGTTTAATATATTTTGTGCCAATTTACTTAAGGTGGTATATATCAGTGCATATTACACACAGACTTTATAATTCTAGAAAATTGTTTCAGAAGAAGATTCTATGCTCCATCAACACCATACCTTTATGGAGGGCAGACTTAAGGTGTGGAGGGCTGAAGAGATAGATGGAAGTCAAATCGCTAAGTAGAGACTAATTTACCAGCATGCACCTTCCAAATTGAAATAGATAGTCTGTCTGTGTCCTTATGTGCAAGACAGAATGGATCCCTTTTATTAATGCTAGCATGAAGGTTTGAACTCTCAAAACAGATCCAGAGCAGGGAAAAGCTTACTACCCCTTGCTGTTAATAAAGGCATTGTGGACAGAAATCAAACAATACAACCAACTGAACTACAGGTAAAGTAATTTTCAAATAAACTCAGGACACCATTCATTGCATCAATGTAAATTGACAAGTCTTCACTAAAATATTCAGTCTTTCTACATTGCATTGGAACTATTGTTGCCTACGCAAAGAAGATTAGTATTAATTTTTTTATATAGTAAATAGTAATTTTTCGTATATAGTAATTTAATCCACTTTGGTAAAGTCAGCCAACTTAAGAGTGGGTCTGCACTTGCAGACCTACAGGATTTTCATAATAATCATTTTCTTCTCCCCCCACCGCATCCCAAAAAAAACTTTTCTAGTTTTCAGTAATTTCAGTTGGATGGTGAACTGAATATCTTAAAGATGCAGGATGTCTGTTATGGGAAGCACTTGATCAAAATTTTAGCATTCCTGAACAAGTTGGTTGTACTCTGGAATCCTGCATTTGTTTAAAGATTCTTCAATAACAGCCTTATTCACGGCATATCCACTGTTTTTCGCTTCAACTCACAAGCTAGCCTGAAGGAGGGATTTTAAAAAAATAAAATTATGAAACCAATTAGTCTGCAAGCCCAGGTGGTTGTACATGATCTCTGAACAAGTTTAGGAAGCTACACACTATTTTCCTGGATAGGAACAAATTTCTTAGTGGACCAGCAGTTTTAATTACTGGCCCTTTAAGCAAAAGGTTGGTATGAAAAGTGTCATGAACTGTGCAGAAATTTGCATTAATAAGAGGGCATCTCACTGTCGAGAGATAACTGCCCATGACAGACTCAGACATCTTAACTCAAATGCCAAAAATACAAGGTAGCTTTTCAGGCCTGGTCACAATTTGTTGCTCTACTCCAGAGATTAGCAAACAGGATATATTATGTAAAGCTAGATCTTTTGTTGGAATACAAATTACTGTACGAAATTGGGAAAGAATGAGAATAAGGGCCTGAGATCAATGGTGAAAACCTGCAATGCACTACCATGATCGACTTACACAGAATTACAAGAAAGAAATTAGGAGTTAATGCTATAAATGGATTATAAAGTGGAAATAGGTCTTCAGTTCAATAGGATTAATTGGCACCATTCTAATATTTAAATAAAGCTAGAAACATTAACTTGAAAACTATGTAGAAATTAAGTTCACATCCAGAGCGCAAGTATTGAAACACATCCATTGACTGCAAGGAATTTGTGTTTCAGGAGATCAGTAGTTATAAACATAATGCAAAACATTTTTCAAAATTATACCATGAAAGGTTTTAGTTGATTGGCAATATGAATGCTTTAAAAATTTCACCATTTATAATTAAATCTGTACAAGATGATTTAAAAAAAAAATTATCCAAAGATTGTGGGTGTCACTGGATAGAGTTAGAATTTATTTCCCAGCCCTACAT
This sequence comes from Chiloscyllium plagiosum, assembly GCF_004010195.1. Classification (NCBI taxonomy): domain Eukaryota; kingdom Metazoa; phylum Chordata; class Chondrichthyes; order Orectolobiformes; family Hemiscylliidae; genus Chiloscyllium; species Chiloscyllium plagiosum. Next base: position 51,919,522 of record NC_057733.1, on the reverse strand, counting down.
GCCCCTGAAAAGATGGCAATGAGTTGCTTTTTGAATCCTGGCAGTCAATCTAATGTAGGTACACCCAGTGCTACTAGAGATGGAGGAGTGGAGCAGGGGGTTTCCAGGATATTTGATCCACAAACCAGTAATGTATTTCTAAGCCAGAATGGTATGCATCTTAGAGGACAGCATGCAAGTGTTGGCCTCCCTGTGCACTGGGATCCTTGTTCTTCTGTGTTGTAGAGATTGCTGGTTTGGTAGACATGAGTTAAAGGAGCTTTGGTGTGTTGAGGTGTATCTTATAGGGAGGATGCATCATTATGAAACATAATGAAGACCATAAGATATGCAAGTAGTAGGAAGTATAACGTTCTACGAAATTGGTTCTGGCCTCACAGTTCACCAGTTGGACAAATCCCTTCTTGGTGAAAATCAAGAGGAATTTCCTGAGGTGGGTGCAAAAACATTGGAGTGTTCAAACAAATTTCTTCACATCTGGGCTACTTATAGTATTGCCTCAACCAGTGAATATGAACTTAAGTGATTGCAAGTGATAGAGAGTCGAGGAATAGGGAGAGAGAACAGTTAAATGCGGGCTACAGGGATGGTGCAGGAGGGAGGGATTCCGGTATCTGGAAAGCTGGGGTTCTTTCTGGGGAAGGTGGGATCTCTATAAACAGGATGGTCTACACCTGAACCTGAGGGGCACCAGTATCATTGGGGGAGTTTAAATTAACTCTGCAGGGGCATGGGAACCTAGACTGTAGCTTAGGGTGCAGGACCTGGAGTGTAGGGAGGTTAGGAACATGGCATCAATCTCAAAGGAGGGTGCCTGTAAACAGGAAAGTGGCTTGAAGTGTGTATACTTCAATGCAAGAAGTATACGAAATAAGGTAGGTGAACTTGCAGCGTGGGTTGGTACCTGGGATTTCGATGTTGTG
>NC_057733.1:51883736-51916871 GCF_004010195.1 Chiloscyllium plagiosum | reverse complement strand
TTTCCCTCCCCCCCCCCCCCCAACGAATCAGAAGTATTTATCCTTTTCGCTAGAACACTGGTTCCAGATCAGTTCAGGTGGAGAACGTCCGTTTATGTGTCTGATTGTTACATACCTTTATTCTAGTGAATCTTTCTCAAGAGTTTTTAAAAGATATCTACCGCTTGACTGTTCTCTTGTACCACACGGACTTGTACCTGGCAATGTAAAATAGGCAAGTTAAACATTTAAAGCAAGAGTGCCATCTACAGATAGAAAGACAGTGTGTTTTTATTTCAAATTTTAAAAAATGAAGACATTTCAGATAGACAAATTTAATGTGTTTTAATTCTGTAATGGATATGGTCCATTTATATGTGTTTCTGGATCTGATTTATGAAAACAGAGAATGAGTAAACTTTAATTGAAATCATAATGTTTCTGTCTGCATCATGAGTAGATTTATTTCTTTTTGTCCAGATTTATTTGAAGTTTCAAATTCCATTGTTATGGTACTAGCATTAAAACAAAATAAAGCCGGAATAATTATGCCTCTATATTTTCCAGACTGGGTGCACCGGCACATAATTTAGCATTTGGGCTTCTGAGCCTGCCCACTCCAAACCTGTATCTATCTCTCTCTCTCCTTTTTAGTCTTTCTTTCTCCTTTTACTTTTGCAGTTGTATAAGACTCTGGTGCGGTCGCATCTGGAGTATTGTGTGCAGTTTTGTTCGCCATACAATAGGAAGGATGTGGGGCACTGGAACGGGTGCAGAGGAGGTTTACCGGGATGTTGCCTGGTATGGTAGGAAGTTCGTATGAGGAAAGGCTGAGGCACTTGGGGCTGTTTTCATTGGAGAAAAGAAGGTTTAGGGGTGACTTGATAGAGATGTACAAGATGATTAGGGGTTTAGATAGGGTTGACCATGAGAACCTTTTCCACGCATGGAGTCAGCTATTACGAGGGGGCATAGCTTTAAATTAAGGGGTGGTAGGTATAGGACAAATGTTAGGGGTAGATTCTTTCCTCAGCGAGTTGTGAGTTCATGGAATGCCCTGCCTAGCTATTACGAGGGGGCATAGCTTTAAATTAAGGAGTGATAGGTAAGGACAAATGTTAGGGGTAGATTCTTTCCTCAGCGAGTTGTGCGAGTTCATGGAATGCCCTGCCAGTAGCAGTGGTGGACTCTCCCTCTTTATGGGCATTTAAACGGACATTGGTTAGGCATATGGAGGATAGTGGGCTAGTGTAGGTTAGGTGGGCTTGGATCGGCGCAACATCGAGGGCCAAAGGGCCTGTACTGCGCTGTATTTTTCTATGTTCTATGTTCTAAGTGAACACTTTTTGGCCAGATTCGAAATTAAATTTGAGCACTAGAAAAAAAAGAGAATAAGTAGCCTGAATCACAATTCAAGTACAAGATGTATTGACTATCAAGATCTTATTTTTTTAAAACTTGAACAAAATGTATTATCACAACGGTGCCAAGTTCCACCCAAATTATAACTTCACATATTCACTCATCAACCTATATAAACTTTTAATTAAATCCACTGAAGGGAGAGATTATGGTACCTCTGTTTTACATTTGCAACTTCTGGGCAATAAATTACAATGCTCCAATGATGTCTCTACACCCCAAAACATCCAAAACCTTTGGGACAGGCAACAGGAAGGGGAAGGGATAGGGGGCTGCTGAATTGTATACTTAAAACATGATCATAGCATAGTTATGAGCAGGATTGTTAGATGGCAGTGGTCAGTTTATGAATGACACATACATACACAGCAAATATTCACGAGCAAAAAGTGATTAGGTACATGAATAATGACAGCACATCTTTTCAAGTGTGTATGGTTTCGGTATGAAAATATGCCTTTTATATATAGTTCCTGTATCCAACTGAATTGCTAGTCAAATAATCACCAGCTTCTCCATCACTAGCACCTCATTCTGTTTTCAAATAGCTTCCATTTCAGTGGACCATCACTTTGCCCAAATTACATGTACAAGAATGTACAACAATAAAAGTTGTGTCAATTCAAACTACATGTTCATTATTTGGTAATACATGGACCTACATTTGATCAGCTTCAATAATATACTGAGCAGTTATTGTAAAACTTTTAGGAGGCATAGTATTAAAGCACCAACTTTAACATTAATCTAGCAATAAGTAATCGTAAATGTTAGGCAAGCAGAAAAATATACTGACTCATCTCAAGTTTTAAGCTGTAGAATTGGCAATTTAAAAAAAAGGAAAGATAGAGGAACTTTACTCAAATAATCATTTGATAGTACATAACCTATGTCTCACTGAAAAAAGGACACATTCTGTCAAAGCTTTTATTTTGAACTCATCAGGACAATTAACAAGACTATCAATTCAAGTGGAAAGCCAACATTTATACTGCATGACAGTAGACAGCCGATAGTGCCTCAAGCAATCATGGAGAACACACCGATCAATACTGATTAACATAACTGTCAGGCTTTGTTTAAAGTTTAAACCAGGTAGGTTGACTGATATCTTCGGAAAGTCCCCCGACCAATGAATCCGCAATGTGTTTGTTTTGCAAAAAACAGGGCCCTGTGTATTAGTAAATGTTGTTTCCAACAACACAAATTTTCCCACACTGATTGGTCAACTGATTGTCAAGAATATTCTTTGCATACTTAGGATTATCCAGTAAATGATGTCCAGTTGCAAAATTGCATTTAATGTTGATCGTTGTGCTGGATCCTTTTGCAGGTGCAGGCTGGTAGGATACAGTTAATACCTTTCTTGTTCTGAACAACTTAAAGGGACATGCTGTTTGACACAATCCATCAATCTCTAGAATGTATAGCCTCCGTTTCCGACATTACACCAGCAATGAAATTCTTATACCACATGACCCATTTGTGTAATAGAATACCCTTTTAGCTTGATGGTAACATCCTGCATTGCTATTGCACAGTAACATGTGAAACAACTAACTTCACTGTTGTTCAACCTTTTAAGGTATCTCACTCTTTCAAAATAATTAGAAGTAGGCTGGACATTTTCAGGAGTAAAAATCCATGCTGCATACACGGATTTTATTAAGGCGTTTGACAAGGTCTCTCACAGTCGGCTTATCCAGATGCAAAGGATTCACAATGACTTGGTCACATGGATTCAGAATTGGCTCGCCTACTGTGACGAAGCTGCTTCTTTAACAAAGTTATGCAATCCTTGGCTGTTTTTTCAGAGAGGTCATAAACGACAGAGACTCCAAAAAGAAGTGTCGTGGTTGAAGGGTTTTTGGGCCAGTTTGAGAATAGCTAACAGAGACTGCCTCAGGCAGAAGGCTCTCAAGTTAAAACAAAACACTTGTACAATGAAAGGGGTGTGGCCAGTTCTCCAGCTCAACTTTACTCTGGTTTGGTTTGGTTTTAGCAGGAGTAGGAAAAGAAAGGCTGCTGGACCCAAAGAAGCAGGTCCAGGCTAGTACTCTCTCTCTCTCATACTCTCTCTGTCTGACTTCTATCCTTTAAGAACCTGTGTTTGACTTTTCCTTTTGAGTCAAGGGGTGTTTATGGGGATTGTTGCAAATATTTGGAACAGCATCATTATGTTGGGATAGTCTGCTAGGTTTTCACATAGAATAGGTTATTCGGTATTCTGTTCTCTGTTGTTTGTGTTTCATTCAGTAATCCTGTAAATAAATTCTGTTTTGTTTAAAACTAAGTGGTTTCACCAGCTGATTCTTTCCTGGAATATCCACTTGACACCTGCTTAAAACAACTAGCAAAGTTAGGGTCTGGGCTACTAGGGAGCATGAGAAAGGTGACATCAGACCTTGAAGACCATGTTGAGAACATACTGTCAGCATTACCCGAATGATTGGGATATAGCTATCCTATTCACATTGTTTGCCATTAGAGATGCCCCAAATGAATCTACTCAGTTCACTCCCTTCAAGTTAATATTTGAGCATTAAGTGAGGGGCCCTTTGAAATTAATTAAAGAAAAATTGACAGGACCACAGTCGGAGATCTCACACTTGGATTACATATCAGAGGTGAGGGAAAGATGAAATCGAAGTGGTGAATGGGCTAAACAGCACCTAATGAAGGCACAGTGTAGAGTGAAGCTGGTGGCAGATAAAAGCTGAGACTCTGAGACATGTTTTCCCGAGGGGATGACATGTTAGTACTGTTACCAGTTATAGGAGATGCCTTCACAGCCAAGTTTAGTGGTCCCTATCAAATTGGAGAAAAAGTTGAGACCTGTCTGGTAAAGATGCCAGATCAAAAAAAAATGGTATCGGGCATGTCATGTGAACAGGTTGAAATCATATTATACTAGAGAGAAAGAACTAGAGAAACACATATTAGTTACTGCCCCGCAGAGCGAGGAATCAAATCCAGAGGATGTGGATTTTGATGTGCCTCAAAATATTTTAAAAATGCAGAAGTCCTTGAAGAGTGGGATAGGTTAGTAAATTACCTGTCTCATGAGCATAGAATGTAGTTGCAAGATTTGTTACTGCAGTATAAGAATCAGATGGGGAGGACTAATGCTATTGTACATGAAGTAGGGAATATTGCTCCGATAAAACAACACCCCTTTAAGCAATCCTTTCAAAGCCAGACAGATCCAGATGGAGGTGGAGACCATGCTCGATGAGGATATCGTCAAACCAAGGCAGAGTGAATGGTTTGGTTTGGTTTGGTTTCAGACAACCCGATTGTCTGAAGTGGCCACGCAAGCAGATAAGATGGTCAGGAAAGTACAGAGTTAAAAATCACGCAACACCAGGTTATAGTCCAATTCTGGTAGCCACATTACAGAAAGGATCTGGAGGCTTTGGAGAGGGTGCAGAAGAGGTTTACCAGGATGCTACCTGGATTGAAGGGTATGAGCTATAAGACGAGGCTAGAAAAAACTTGAGTTGTTTTCCGTGGAGCATTGGAGGCTGAGGGGAGTCTTTATAGAAGTATATAAAATTATGATTCGGAGATGCCGGTGTTGGACTGGGGTGTACAAAGTTAAAAATCACACAACACCAGGTTATAGTCCAACAGGTTTAATTGGAAGCACACTAGCTTTCGGAGCGACGAAGGAGTGTCGCTCCGAAAGCTAGTGTGCTTCCAATTAAACCTGTTGGACTATAACCTGGTGTTGTGTGATTTTTAACTTTATAAAATTATGAGATGCATAGACTGGTTTGACAGTCATATCATTTTTCCCCCAAGTTGAAATGTCTAATACTAGAGGGCATGCATTTAAGGTGAGAGGGGGAAAGTTCAAAGCAGATGTGAGGGGCAAGGTTTTTTTTAAAAACACAGTGTGGTGAGAGTTTGGACACGCTGCCAGGGATGATGATGTGACAGGTGGATTTAAGGAACTTTTAGATAAGCACATGCTTAAGCAAGGAATGGAGGGATATGGATCAAGGACAGGCACAAGGGATTAATTTAATTTGTCATCATGTTCAGCACAACATCGTAGGCCAAAAGGCCCATTTCAATTGGTACTTTTGTGAATTGTTCTGACGAATGCAATACAAAGAGCTTTGACAAAATGTGTGTTTTTCAGTAATACTTAAGTTCGCTCAAAGTCCGTTAATCTATAATACAGTTTATGAAGAAATACTGAGTCAGAGGAATTGGGTTCAAGTCCCATTCCTGTACTTCAGCATATGATAAAGGCTCACACTGCAGAGACCTATTTTGAAGAGTCGGATTAGACTCGAAACATTAACTCTACTTCTTTTTCCACAGGTAGTGCCAGATCTGTTACATTTCTCCAGAATTTTCTATTTTCATTTCAGAATCTATAGTTATTTTGGGCGGGGGGGGGGGGGGGGGGGGGGGTGGAGAAGAGATGGAATATGGAATTCAGAACACAACAATATCAGTTCAATAGACTATGTGTGATCTTGATTTGTTGATTTGTGCATTTGTATGTTGTACTGGGAAACTCCTTTTTTCTTGGTCAACATCACCAAACTGATCAACTCGTCATTTATCTTACTGCTGTTTATGAAGTCTCGCCAAATGGCCATTCAATTTGAAATTTGTAGAATGCTATATGGCAAAGCAGTTTGTGAACAAATTTGGTATTTCTTAGAGATAAGATAAGGTGATATTTAACAAGCACTGTATACATTACTAATATTTTGCAAGTATTCTCATCTGGAAAGCTCTGAAGAAACACACACTACCAGAGATTTAAAAATGCCTGATCAAGGACACTGTCTTATATGCATCATCTCAACAATCCTGAGGGGAGATTTAGAAAAAAAGGAATACCTATTAAGCTTCTTTTAAATTGAAAACTTGAAACTTAGATTTTGGAACAACACTCTTTCCCTCATCGTGCATCTCCATAAAGCAAAGTAACAATTTTGACAAAGAGACAAAAGTTGGAGATTCTTAAATTATAATGTTTTAAATGATTACTACCGTTGTATTGCCAACTCTCAGCACTCTGGAATTGAGGAAAGCAGTAGATATTAATTATGCCTATATGTGACACTTGGATCATTAGAGACATGAAGGAACAACAGAGTTCTTTTTAACAATTAAAAAGTTGGCAATGCATCCACACTTAGGCCAATATATATTGGTACCTGAAAAACAGCATCTTATGATCTAACTACCTCCTTATGAGAAACTAATAACATTATTCTGCACACAGTGACAGGTACGAAGTATTTCGTTGCACAGGTGACTATAATACAGAATAAATTCAGCTACCTTCCTACTGACAACATATTTGCTCAATATATGTTATATCCTTCCTTCAACAGATAGACTTTTCAGACTTGCCAGCCAATTATTGGTAAGAACACCAGATAAAGAGTGGAATATATATTAAAAGAACACCATTCAGTAATCATGTTGAAATATGCATTTCAATGGCCACCATTATTCTTGCATGTGAGGGCAAAGGGCTTCAAAGGATTTTTTCCCCCCAGTAAAGACTTTTAAAATCCCTATTAATAAATATCTTGAAAATGTAAATAATTCAGTGGATATGCTGAGTGAAGCTGACTTTGAAGGTTACTCCTCTCCCACCCACCAATGAAAAACAATTTGAAAAAACCTTCTGAAACCCAGTAAATAAAATGAAGAACCTGTTAAGAACTGCAGTGAAGAATTTGGTCTTTACAGATTGCAGCAAGTCTGAGTTGAGGAAGTTCTGACAGATGCAAAATGAACACCTGTTGCAGGTACATAAACAGCGTAACCGGGCATGGCTGCGAAAACACACAGAAGTAAGGCAATTGAGTCTCTGCTTACAAAGTTAAAAAAAATTCAGATTCACACCATTCTTGTAAATCACTTGCAAAGGTACCAAATGTCCAATGCCACTTCTGAACACATTTCAGCAAGTTGCCATGGGGAGAACACATAACATGCTACAATCCTACATGAGCAGAGGAAGCAAATCTTACTTGTAAGAACAGATACAATGATGATAAAGAACATTAAAAGCATGTGTGTCATACAATAATTTTATTTTTGTTGTGTTTAAAAGATAATATGCAACTGCAGCAGGTCCAGTTTACTGGATATGAAAGAAAATAATACCAAGCCTTTGTAATAATCTAGTGCATTACTGTCTGCCATTCTCAGCTGAGGTCAAGATATATTTTGTAATGTTTTACCTATTTAAGAAAAGAAAAATCTGCATTATAGAGGAGTTCAAGTAATTAAACTATGAATGTACGAGTGCCAGCTGTCATACTGTCAACAGCCTGCAGTTATTACATATATCAGAAGTCACCTGCATGCACTTAATTCCATCACATCCTAAAGGAAGCAATATTTTAGACTGTCCTTATAATACAGCAAATAAATTGGATTGAGAGATTATAAAATAGAAATGTTCCAGAATAACGGAATGCCAACGACAGCATATTCTATTTTGTTTAATTTGCATGCAGTGCAGTGAGCAGTCCATCAGGTTTGACTGGGACAGGTCTGTTCCTCGGAGGGGCTCACACTTAGCTCCAGTCTCTCCAATCTATTATGTTTAGAAAAAATCAGGTCCAAAATTGTCCGATGAATAAGTACCCAGTGCAAAGAAAACACTGGCAATATATATCTAAAAGAAACACAAGTAGATCAGCTGGCTCTTTGACCCTGTTCAGTCATTCCATAGAATTATGTCTGATCTGATTTTAATCTAATCTCTGCATTCCTGTATAACTCTGATCATCGTTCATCTCCATGGTAATCAAGAATCTATCTACTTCTGTCTCAAAAAATATTTAAAGACTCTGTACTCTTGTCTTTTGAGGAAGGGAATTCCAAAGACTAAACCCTCTGGGAAAAAAAGAGGTTTCTTTATCTCTATTTTAAATGGAGTCCACTCAGGATCCTCTAAAGGCGGTTTACTGGACTCAAAATGTTACTTCAGCTTGCTTTCCACAAATGCTCCCGAACTTGCTGAGTTTTTCCAGCAATTTCTGTTTCTGATTTCAATTAAATCTCATCTAACCCTTCTAAATGTTAGAGGCTACCGGCCTCGTCTGTCTAGCTTCTCCTCGTAAGGCAACGTGATCATTCCTGGCATTTGTCTAATAAACCTTCTCTAAACTGTTTCTGATACATTAACATCCTGCTACAAGAATGTGACCAGTCTTCTATTCAGTACTCGAGTTACAGACTCACCAATGCCCTGCAAAAGTGAAGCATAACTTCCCTACTCAAACTCAATTCCCCTTGCAATAAAACATGACATTTTATCATCCTTCCTGATTACTTGCAGTACTAGCATAATAACCTCCTGTGATTCATGCATTAGGACACTAACAGTTTTGATACTAACTTTAATATGTATGCTATGAGAGATGTTAAGCTAAGTGAATATAGTTATAGCTCCCTGCTTTTTGCCTCCATTCCTTTTTGAACAGTTACATTAGCTATTTTTCAATCTAAAAGAATCTTCTCCAAACCTAGTGAGCTTTGGAAAATTAAAATGCATAAACAATCTCACTAGCTACTTCCTTTTAAGACCCTAAGATGAAATCCATCAGCATATTTCAGTTCTAAGAATAACTTGCTTTTACTTTAAACCTATGAGGGTCAAGAGAGCCCCATGATGGAAACTTATTTTTGTTTGACATATGCATTAGAATAATTTTGCCCAATAAATTCGATATTTTCCTACACATTTTCTTGAAATTCATTTTGCAAGTGCAATGGAGCCAATGTTTCTCCATGGAAAGATCATATTCTGATTAGCTTCCCATCATTCAACTGAAACCACCAGAAATGATAATCATAGCTGTATAGGCAGCTTTTATTCAGTCTAGGTGCTTGTACTTTTCAAGCAAAACACTAGCAGAAAAGTATTATTGAGAATACAATATGAAAAAAGGGAGACTTCAAAAGATAGACTGACCAACTTTCTCTGCATATGCTTGAGGAGGAAATACTAAAATTAGAAAACTAATCAGGCAAGGGATGCAAGCCTGAGAGTATGATAATTTGAGCAGCCCAAATTAAGGGAGACTATCAGTGCAAACAATTGGCCCAGCTTTAACACTATCACTGCATCTACAGTGTAAACTTAATCCCAACACCTCTGCCTTGTGCTGACATTTGGCCATACTGTCCAACCATTGGTTGCTTTACAAATACATTTTTAAAAAATTAACATGTGGCTCTTCTGAGAATATTTTAAGTTGTTATTCGCTGAGGCCTTAAAGAGAATTCAATAACCATCTGAGACAGAAAATTTGCAGAGCTATAGGGCATAAATGGGGAGTATATAATATATATAGAATATCAGCTTTTCCCCAGAACTGTCAGTCCTATCAGGCCAACTGGCCACCTTCTGTGTTGTCACCATACTATGATTGCTTTCATAATTGCAGAATATTTTCCTGTTATTATCTCAGATTACCCTCTAAAATATTGCTTCAAACTGCAGTTAATGATGGTGATCCATGCAAATCTTAACACAACTCATGCAAGACTGTACTGGCTTGATGCCCTGTACTTACGGATACATGGCTATGGTAGTCACTTTGACAAAGAAGTCTTTGCTTGGTGTGCCGACACTGTTGCAAGTATAACTTTGAGGTGGTGGCATTTTGTGTTTGTTGCAGAACTCAATGGGAGAAATGCTGTGATCCTGTTTAGCTTCATGCAGATCAGACTTTGCAGCTACAATAATACATGGTGTTTTGCTATCAATGAAATGTTGCTACAAAAATAAAAAAAAATTTCCATTAGTTGCAGTGTCAGCTACGACGACAAATTAATATTTATTAACAATTTTTTTGTGATAAGTTTAGAAATAGCTTTCGAATGAACTGGATTAAGGTTCCAATAATGGTTTTAAAGGACTTACTTTAGAGAAATTATAAACATATCTTTTCTTAGCACCGTCTCATCATACATAGTTCCTCTGATGATTTGCTCCTTGTCAATGCCATCATTTACAGTCCTACTTGATTGATATGTACATGAGCAGTTACTTTTCTATATTTTCCCAATGAGGAAGTACACATTGCCACAACTCCAACAGGACAGATCAGATACAGAGGGTATAAAATCGCACGTGCAAAATGTATGCTACAACTCAACATATTGTACATTGAAACAGAACCCTATTGGTAATACTTCCATCAAGTTGTTCAAGGGCAAAAATGTAATCATATTTTTAATTGTACATTTGGGTATCAGGCATTGTTGTATTGTTTAGTTGATAAGATAAAATACACATGAAAAAAAGACACTGTGCAACAAACTGGTAAATAAACATATGAAAGCTGTTATGCCCTTTCATCTGTCTGGAATCTCTTGAGCAGGTCTTCTCAAATAATATGTAATATTAATGAAACTGTCTGCAACCTTAGTCAGGAAACTAGGTTCAGCACAGCAAAATATAGCAAGGTCTGAACTTTTCATCAACAATTTACTCTTGCGTAGCAGTTTTATTGTAGAAAGATATTGCAATGCTACACAGTTAGATGTCAGATCAGAGGATAGAAATTTGGAAATATTTAGGAAGAAGGTTTCAGACCTTAACACGAGTTACTAAAGGTCCTGCCACCAAGAGGAGGAACTTGGATGCTCCATAGTCAAAAACTCAAGGACCGAGAAAGGACTGGAGGAGGTTAGAGTAATAGAGGAAGGCAACCCACCAAGGGATCTACAAGTAAAGATTTTGAACAAATGTGGAAAAATGTGACAAATGCAATGTTGGCCATTTCTGCTTTTAAAAACACAGTATCTATTTGCATGATTAAGAGATAGTTACACAAATCAAAAGATATCAGACAAGTCCAAAACTTCTCAAAGTCTGTTGGATGATCATTAAATTTGGCAATTATCATTCACTATTTGAAAAAAAAGTAAAGATTTTGTAGAGAAAATTGTTGTCACAATCATACAGATGCACAAAATAAAGAGAAACTGAGAGAAAGGAAACACTGTGCAAATCTTTAAACTAGATGCTGCAAATACCTTGAAGATCCTTGTACAATAATCAAATGATTTGGGATTGCTGACATCATATACCAAGCAAACAACATCACAAACGGTATCAGAGGCAGTAATAAATTCGGAGTCAGACAAAACTTCATGTAGCTTTAAAAAGGAAAAGAAATACAAACTTAGAGTTGTCTTCATGTTTAAAAGATTGTTAAAACAAAATGCAAGCTTAAAGCACAAACTGGAAAATTTAAAAGAGGAATCCTGCAAAGAATGACATCAACTGTGGTACAACCGTGAATATTAGAATTCTAGAGATATCTAAATGAGAAAATTAATAAACAATGTTTGTGCATTTGTGTTCCCATTTATTGGCATATCTGGTAGACAGTTAAAATCATGTGAATTTAATTACCATATACAATACTAGGTTACAAATGTTGATTATCATGCTTGAAAGAGTACATTAGGTCAATCTTTTACTAATTATTTAATGAAGTGCAAAAAAAGTTTAAAGCAGTTTGCAGGCTTCAGTCTAAAGAGAGGGTAAGCAAGGCAGCTTCAATACAGTCAACAAAAAAAAAATGCAAATAAACAGTGTGAAACACAGTTTGAATCCTACTTCAGTAAATGAGCAAATAGCAGTTTAACTAAACACATCAATGTAATGTTGAATTTTTGAACAAATTGAATTTAGTATAATATTCCCACATCTCTGTTGTAATAGCATGACCAGTTTTATTTAAATGTCTTATTTATAACCTGACTGGGATTATATTTTTGTTGAACAGCTAAAGAGAAATGCCATTTGAATTCAAACTAGTTAGCACCATTTCAATAAAATGTAAAATATTTCCTTTGTGCTGAATCAGAATCAACAAACACCCTATAACAATAGAAAACAGAACTTCCATTTGGAAAATAATTGCTTATTTTAATGCAACCTTATATTCAGTTTTCATGACAGAAAAATTACTACTTTTGAACAGTTATCTGTGACAATAGCATGTTAATATACAAATTACTAAAAGTGAATGATGATGTACATTGCAAAAATATTGAAATGCACCTCCCTCTTCTCCTGCTATCTTATTCATTCACCAGCCAGAAAATGCTGACCACACTGTAACCACAACACATTAATAACAGCGGTAGCAGCTGCTAGACAGTGCACATGGTGGTGTCCAAATTGATTACTGTGTCTTGGACATGTATACCAAGGAAATGCCCATATTGTCAGATAAATTTCAGTGTTGTGACTATGTGGGACAATTTAAAGATGGATGCAACTAAGACTTGAAATGCAGTCTATAGTCTACAATTGGGACATTGTTAACACTCATACCCGAGTAAAGTGCACAGGTTGTTTCTTGACATAACAATTAAAAAGAAAATTCATTCACAGAATGAGGACATAGCAAGCTGGACAAGTATTTATTACCTTTCCTTAATTGCTCAATGGGCAGTTAAGGAGCTATCACATTGCTGTGGGTCTGGAGTGACATATAGCCAAACCAGATTTGGATGGCAATTTCCTTCTCTAAAAGGTCCTTTGTGAAATAGATGGGTTTTTCTGACAATATTCATGAGACTCTGAATCCCAAATTTTTACTGAATTCAAATCCACCATCTGCCATGTCAGGATTCAAACCTTGGTCCCCAGAACATTACCTAGGTCTTTGGATTAACAGTCCAGCGAGAAAAGCACTAGGTCGTCACCTCAGTTTTGTTACACCCATCTAATTTATGGTGAGACAGACAGTCTAGGCTTTGTTTTGTTCTATCATCTGGGAATTGTATTAAAACATTAGTCCAGGATAACTGCTGAAGTCAGAGAGTGGGACTTGAAACTGATTTAGACACTGATTTAGTATTACCACTGAACTAAACTGATAAATTCAGGTCAGTTCAATTGCTGCTTTTCAGTATAATAATTCAAAAATACTATTGTGGTGATTACTTAGTGTGATGGAAATTATCCTCAAAAATGTACATGCAAAAGTTGTTAAAGTTTCCACCTTTGACTTTTTCTGGCTATAAACGAAGTGCTTCTCCAAGGAATTCACCTGACAAAGTAGGTAAAGTATCTTGTAGTAAACAAACAATGTCAACTTAATTGCAACCTACTCCCTTCACAGGAACACTTGTTCAAAAGCTAGTTAACATTAAAACTTACATCATTCTTCTATTTAAAGATTTTAGAGAATTGTAGAAATCAAATTTAACAACCAGCATCACAAAACTTCCAAGAAAATAAATGAACCACTACGTGAAAAGTTCAATATTTAATAGATTTAATATTTTCTTCCCAAGATGTTTCCTGTAGGTGTAAACAGAAATGTGAAGAATTATGACTTTGGATCTAAAGTAAGATAGCATGGATCACAGAAGGAAAGAGGTGTGAACATGCTGTGCATTTTGATCATATTCACATAATTACCTACCAGTAAGTATTTTTCTTGCCCATACACATAGGTTGTGTTTATGGCATAAAGTGACTTGTGTTCCTCTTTTATCTGTTTTTGTTTCTGTGAAGTGGAACAAAGCAAGTCAGTTAATCACAGATGATGAAAGTTACAACTCATATGAAAAATGGATTTAAATATAAAAAATGTACTTCACATAATTTAATTGCCTAAATAAGTGAAAAAACCCAATATATACAGGAAGATAAAGTATTAAAATATTTCCTGTTTTATTCCAGAGCATTAAACAAACATTTTGATCCACCTCATTCACCTTAAATTAATAGCACTGAAAAATAGCCTCCCTGGTTCCAGATGACACATGAGATATATTCTAAATATAAACAGCCAAAACTGATCAGCTTTTTCCTCAGGTCTTTCAAAGATTCAACTCCGATCTTTATTCAATGTTTTGCACAGCTAAGAGAAAAGAAATTATTCTATAATATTTAATAGCAAGTGGAAGAAATCTTCACGTTCTGTCTTTCTACTATTCATTCACACGCTGTGGATATTTGCTGGTTAGACCAGCATTTATTGCCCATCCCTAATTGAGGTGGTGGTGGTGGTGGTTGACATCTTAAACTATTGAGGCATAGGTTTACCCACAGTGTTTATTAGGGAGGGAGTGATAGTGAAGGAATGATGATTATGGTTCTAAGTCAGGATTTTGTTAGTTTGGATTGACTTGCAGGTGATGGTGTTCCATATATCTGCTGCCCTTGTCCTTCTATGCTGTAGAGGTTATGGGCTTAGAAATCAGTAAGAATGTTGCCAATCCACTCCATGATGGACATCCAAGTTCCCATCCAAGAGTACATTCAGTGTCCTTGCCACCTTCAGTACGTCTCCAAGTGGTGTTCAATATGGCAGAAAACTGATTTATCAGCTGGGGCAGAAATCAGCAGAAACTTGACTTGCCCACATTTGACCTTATGCTACGGAATTTCATGAAGTCCAGAGTAAATGTTGAGGTCTCCAAGGCCAACTGCTTCCTGTTTTCCATTGTACCACCATCTCTGTTGGATTTGCTCTATTGGTGAGACAGTACATACCCAGAGATGTCAATGTTAGTCTCTGGGATACTGGCTATAACGTATGATTCTGTGAGAATGACTATGTCAGACTGTCGCTTGATTAGTTTGAGGGACGGTTGTAAAAACTTTGGGAGAAATCTCTAGTTGTTAGTATGAGGACTCTTTTGCAGGGTTGAAAAGCCTGCATGTGCCACTGTCATTTACTGTGCCTTGAGGCTTTTTATCTACATACTTCAACATTTTAAAGACTTGAACAATGACATCTTCTTATTGTGTCATCAAATTCCACCACCAGAAGCAAAATGGAGTTCTGAAAATATTTCTTTACAAATTGAATAGTCCCGTATAGAAGAGGGTTAAAACCTTTACACTCTAGGACTTAGTGTAACATCTGTGGCTTTAAAAATACTTTCAAGTCAAAGACCTAAAAATCCAACATCAAAACAAAATCCAGACTTTAATAACTTGTTCTCAGATCAATAAAGTGGCTGATGTTGGAAATAAAGATGTCACTGATGCTGCTATGGCGTCCTTCTGCCAATTATATTGAGCAAGGTACAGGAAATCTATAACTCAATGTTCAACTTTGAAAGGTCAATAACTCCTTGAATATTCACCCTGCACCCAAAGTCTCATTCCAGAAAGCACAAAATGCAAAAAAAAATTTAGGAGTCGGGGGTGAGGGATGGAAAGAATTGAATAGGAGATTCAATCTCCATTTCATATTCTACGAGAGGCTACCAATGAATAAAAGTTATACAGCTCTAATGGGTAGAAAATGAATAGAAGGTGACTCCATAATTACTCTTTGATACACCAAAAAATGTTTTAAAAGGTTTATAACTATTCCAATATACAGTAGTACAGAAATCTTCATGCTTTCACAAAATCTGCATGATTTGTGTACCATTACATTGCAACGTAGGTGGTAATTTTATCAAAGTACAATGTTACAGAGAATGATCATATAATTTTAGATGAGTACTTAGTTCTCAATAAATAGTTTTGTAGTGTTATCTTTAATAACTAATAATGATTTTCTTTTTACTAATACATTACAATACATTAAACTAGACAGTTGTTCAATAATTTGAATTTCAGGACCTGTACACATTAAAATGCAAATAAGAGGAGGAATGCAGTACTCTAAAAATTCTAAGGTGCTCACCATTAAATTTCGGCCAAGAAAGCCTTGCAGAATTCCAGTTTTGCCACAGTTTTTCATGCCAATAAGATTACACTGAAACACATTCCTTTGTGTTTGTTTTTTTTGCAGATCTAGTTTCTTATCTCTCGTTACTGCAAGAATATAAAGTTTGATTAATAAATCATTTATCAGACACTCAGAGTAAATGCAATCCCACTTTCTTTCCCACCTAACATATATGTTCCAGGCAATGCTGTATAAAGTGACTAAATGCTGTAGGAGCACATTTCTGCAGATATTTGAATCAGTGCAGAGCTCTGAACAGTCATCTAGACTCAAAACATCAGCTTGCTCTCTCTCCACGGATAGTGCAAGACCTGCTTTGATTTCCAGCATTTTTTGTCTTCTGTCTAAACGTTGCAGCAGGAACAGAGATATCAAGGGTCAATATTTGCAGAATCTACCAAATATAGGAAAGTTTGAAAGCTACAGTAGGTATTTTGGTGTCTCAACATCTGCACCACAGTACTAAATTAATATTTTCTGGGATTGAGTGGTTTAATGAAATTATAAAGCGAATTTGATGTTCCAATTTCAGTCTCCAAAGCTTTCAATGGTGCTGTTTTGTAATGCTACATAAAGTCCTTGCAAATAGTAATGTAATCAGTTAAAGAGTTTAGATTAGAATTTTCTGAAATACGTTGCTCACATTTTTATAATGATCATTGTTAGCGATTTTTGAGAAGATTTCTAGCTCAGGTTGATAATATGGATGTATGTTAGCTCGCTGAACTAGAAGGGTTGTTTCCAGAAGGTATGTCACCATGAATAGGTAACATCATCAGTGAGAGTCTCAGGTGAAGTGCTGGTGGTATGGCCTGCCTCACTATTCATAGGTCTTGGTTCTTAAAGTGGGTGATGTCATTTACGGTTCTGCTTTGCTCAAGGGAAGGTAGATGGGATCTAAATCGATGTGTTTATTGATAGAGTTCTGGTTAGAATGCCAGGCCTCTAGGAATTCTCGTGTGTGTTTTTGTTTCGACGTCCCATGATGTGTGCGTTGTTCCAGTCAAAGTGGTGTCCTTCTTTGTCTGTATGTATGGAAACTAGTGATGGTGGGGCGTATCTTTTGGTGGCCAGTTGGTGTTTATCAGTCCTGGTGGCAAGTTTCCTGCTAGTTTATCCAATGCAGTGTTTTTACACAGTTCTTGCATGGTATTGTGTAAATGATGTTAGATTTGCTGGTAGTATCTAACAGATCCTTTCAGCTCGGCGAACAGAACCACAGCAACGAGCACCCGAGCTACAAATCTTCTCACAAACTTTGAAGATCCTTTCAGTTCATTAGTTGCTGTTTAAGCGTGTTGGTAGGTTTGTGGGTTACCATGGTGACAAGGGTATCTGCTTGTTTGGGTTTGTTTCTGAGGAATCGACTATCTTGCGCGGATAATCGATTATTCGGTTAATCGATTCAATGCCTTTCCGCTGGGGTTCGGAGTTTTTAAAGTCTGCTCCCTGTTCAGGAGACTGCAGAAGCACACAGCGTGCGAGACCCCGCCCCCCCCCCAAACCCCTTCCAACACCATCCCTACCCACCAGCACAAAGCACGTGAGTCACCGCACCCCACCTACCTCCAGAACCCCATCCAACCCTGCCCCCCCACCCCCTCAACCTCATCCAACACCCCCCCACCACTGTCCAATGCCACCCTCAAATTCCCATTCACCCCGCCCGCTCTCAGGGGCAGCCGGACTGTACACCAAGACTGCTGCTGCAGCTGCCTTTGTGAGGTCAAGTCTCCAAATAGTGTGTACACACACACATCCACCTTTTCACTGCAACTTTTTGACAGGTTATCTGGGGAAGCAAGGTGGGGTGGGGGTGGGGGGTTGAACTCCAGGGAAAGAGTGAGGAGAGGGGGCGGGCTGTTAGTCATTTGGAGACGGTGCCTGTTTAAATCACTAAACAAAAGACGCAATCACTGTTGGAAACATATTTTTGATGTAATGTTTCTATCGGGACCTCTAGATCGCCTTCGGATAATCTGATTTTCGGATAATCGCGGTTTCTCTGTATTGGGTACCTGTTTTTCTCAAAAACGTTGTCTAGG
This sequence comes from Chiloscyllium plagiosum, assembly GCF_004010195.1. Taxonomy (NCBI): domain Eukaryota; kingdom Metazoa; phylum Chordata; class Chondrichthyes; order Orectolobiformes; family Hemiscylliidae; genus Chiloscyllium; species Chiloscyllium plagiosum. The sequence continues at coordinate 51,898,705 of NC_057733.1, read as the reverse complement.
TATTTTTCTTCTGCTGTTTGTAGTTCTTGGGTGCTGCAATGTGATGTAGCTCATTGAAATAACGTCTTGACGCAACTCCATTTGTGGGTGTTGGGACGATTGCTTCTGAAGGTAAGTATTTGGTCTGTGTTTGTTGTTTTTCTGTAGACGCTGGTTTGAAGCTCTGCATTTACTGTACTTTTAACTGTCACATCTAGGAATGGAAATCTGTTGTTGTTCTCCTCTTTTGTGAATTTTATGCCAGTAAGGACATTGTTGATGGTGTCGTATGTTTCCTCCAATTTGTTCCATTTTGTGATGACAAAGGTGTTATCCATGTAGCAGACCCAAACAACACAACCAAATTCTATAACCACATAACCTTACATCAAAGAAACACTGGAAATGACTTCCAGACTACTCAGACCCCTTGTCATCATGGTAGCCCACAAACCTACCAACACGCTTAAACAGCAACTAATAAACCTAAAACTAATGTCATTTGAAGATAAACCTTCCAGCTCAGTGAGCTAACTTATATCCATATGATCATTGCTTTTCATCAGATGGAAAAATACCTTGAATAAAAGCAAACATTGCATCTCTTTTAAGCAGAACCGATTAATAGTACTCAGATTCCATTAGCAGTAAGGTTGGAATGGACACATTTCTGATATCTCAGGGAATAAAGAGCTATGGGAAGCAGGAAATTGAAGCTAGGGTTCAACCAAGATTAGTATGACTGCATTGAATGGCAGAGCAGGGTTGATGGGTTTTAAGGTCTATTGTTCCGGTGGTATGATATTGAGATGTAATAGCAAAGGTTTTTATCATCAGTAATGGGATCATTAAAACCTAGCTGGGATGATGGGTGGGAAGATTTAATTCATTTCCTCATACACATGTAATAATAGCAAGCGCAGACATAATTTGAATGACACCCATCCCATTTAGGCAAGAAAAATAAGAAAACACATAAATGGCATTTTAATTAAAATGATGTGCTTAACTAAAATAAAAACAAAATACCACAAAGGCTGGAAATCTGAGGCAAAATCAAAGCTCTGGAAAAACTCAACAGATTTGATAACATCTCAGAGTTAACACTGAGTTGAAAATGACTGCCCTTCAGATCTGGAGAGTAAGATTTGCTTAATCTCATAGTCCCTCATTACAATTTACATTTATTTTATGTAAATTTCAAATTTATTACAGACCTCTTCAAAGTAAATTAGATAGTTATAAATTAATATCTGTTACTGTATGTTAGAAAGAAGAACTTCAATAGCATTCAAAAAAGTTAAGAATTTGAAATATAAAGTTATGTATTTCAGTGTACAATGCAAAATAATAAATGTAGGAGGGTATCAACAAGGTGGAGATGCCAATGTCTCTCCACTCTTAATATAGAAACTTTAATGAAACAGACAACTGATGCTATATCAAAACATAAAAATGATATGCAAAACAGGCGGTAGTTTAAAAAAATGCTTGAGTTTGTCAAGATCAGCTCAATATTAGAAAAAATTACACTGTAGACATACTTGCTTCAGATTAATAAGTCAAACATAAATTCAAGCCAATACAAAAAAAAACCAATATGCACGATGGAGACAATGGTTAAAGATAGAGGAGGGCATAGAATCAGGGACCTTGAACAGGAACAGGACCCATGCTTTCTCACTTGGTTCTGCCAATGAAGCCCACGTTCAATGAGAGAATAAAGAATAAATGACAGACAACTTGATGAACTCGTTGGGGCAGCAAAGAAACTTACAGGCCAACAGGTCGGTTTGAATTATTCAGATAATATGTACACACCATATACTCGTGTAAAAGTCAATCATTTTAGATTTTTATTAAGGTTAAATTTATGGATTTGACTATTACATCAATACTACTTATGTGGGGCTGAAATTCATGCACAATGAAGTATGGTAATTCCACAAGTGCTGTAGGGGAACTGAGCTCAGTTGAGCTGCACACAAAGAGAGGGTGTCATCTGACTCTGATCTGATGTGTCTTAGACTTTTGTGCCATATTCTTCCATTTCCCTTTGTTTTCTCTTGTCTATTGTTGTTTTAGTTTTTCAAACTGACATTTCAAGCTTTTATTTCTGATAAAAAAGTTATCAAACATTTGACTCTCATACAGTCTCACCGATCATTGTAGCTGTGACAAATCATCAACAGCTGCACAATAATTACAGTGAAGTAAATGCATATAGGCCTATCTCATATAGGAAATGATGGTTGATAAAATTTGTATCATACTGATTATAGTGTTCGTTCGATAATGATCTTAAGAAATCTGTAGCCTAACATGGTGTGAATTGCATATCAAAACACATAATAGCAAAAAAAAATTCATTTTCTCATTGTAACATTTACGTACAGGATAATACATTGACTCACAAATGTTGATCTGTTATTTGTGAAGAACTAGGGTTGACTTTTATATAAAATACACGGAAAATTCCAGATTTTTGATCAAATATAGGAGGTTAACTTTTACATGAGATCTACCTTTACTTGAGTATACACAGTAGGAAACATTCATTCCCAATGTGTAAAATGTCACATAGAATACTTTTGGTATCAGCTAAATTCAGGAGATTTTCTCGAGTGGATGTAGATTTGTTGCTATTATCATTGTTCAGTATGGATTAGTTTAGAACACTCTGGTGTTTTAGATCAAACAAATGTCAACTCCCTGTAAAAGTTCAATAAAAGTCTACTGCTTACCAGTGACAGCAGCTGCCTGAGACTCCTGTTCCCTTAGAATGGAATATCCTAGGTAACCTAAATATTCTAAACACCGCTGAACATCAAGGTATGTGGTCAGCCTAATTCAAAACACAAATATTCAGCTGTTCAAAAGTTTGAGATTTTAAATAGAAAGCAGATAAACTTAAAACACTGTTTGAAATTTTCGAAGGAAAATTACTCACGTCCATTGACAAATATAACCCTGATAAGTGACCCATCCCTTGTCATTGGTACAAACAGTGTTGTTGACATCAGGACCCCAAGGCATGTAAGGAAATACTTTGAATAAGTCTTTTAGTTCATCAGGTGACAATGCACAATCCCGATCCTGAGAAACAACCCAGAAGAATAAAGTTAAATAACTTGACATTTATACAGTGTCTTCAACAGAGTAGAAAAATCCCACAACATGGTACATATTGAAATAAGATGAATACTGAGCCAAAGAAGAAAATTGGTAACTAAAAGCATGGTTGAAGAGATAGGTTTATAACTAGGTCTTTAAGAAGACAGATTTAGTGGTGAGAAAGATCAAGTGAAAGCATAACCGTCATTGGATGGGGATGGAATGGTGTAAAAGACCATAGAAACGTAGATGATAGGAGCAGGAGTAAGCCATTCAAATCCTTGAGCCTGCTCCATTATTCCATATGATCATGGCTGATCTTTGAGCTCAATATCTTAATTCCACCCCTCCCTCTTCCTTTAATCCCTTTAGCCACAACAGCTACATCTATCTTCTTCTTGAAAGCAATGTTTTGCCCTGAACCACCATCTACGGTAGCGGATTCTATAGGCTCACCACTCTCTCAGTGAAGAAATTTCTCATTTCAGTCCTAGAAGTCCACAAGCTGGACTTCCCCACTATCAGGAATATCCTTCCTACATCCAACCTATCTAGTCCTGTTAGAATTTTATAGGTTTCTAGAAGATCTTCTAAACCAGAATTAGAGGAGTAGATTTAGATATTTTGAGAGTTCAAGGTGGTCATAACGATAGGGAGGGGTGAGGCCAAGAAGAAATCTTAACAGCAGGATGGGAATTTTAAAATAAAAGCTGTGGTGGATCAGGAGGCAAAGAACAAGCATAGAATGATACTGATGTCTTATTTGATGTGTGCTTGGATTAAGCTGCAGAATTTGTGCAGAATGGAATGCCAGCTAGATGACAACGAAACTACAGAGGAGATCTTTATAAAGGGATGAACTAAGGCAGGAATGGAGACAAGTGGTGTCATGGAAACAGGTAATCTTTGTGTTAGGAAGCTATGGAGTAAGAAGCTCAGTTTAAGGTTAATGCAATGCCAAGACAAGAACAGTCTGCCTCAGTCTAAAATGGTGACCAAAGACATAAACTAGGTTAATAGCAAAGAAACTGCATCTTATGGATTGAGAATTGGAAAAGATTTAAGGTTTGGAGAATTTCAGGGTTGCAGACAGTTTAATATGTATTTTCTTGGAATTAAAAAGTCAAAAAATCAAACATTAAAAAGAAATGGGGATACTCTGAAGTTTACATAATTAATGACGTGGGAGAAAAGCTTATAAAAAGAGAGAGACAAGAGATTATTTCAAAATTACATCAGAAAACAGTTGGTCATTGGTGGAAGTGTCTTGGTTCTGAAGGTTGCCTAGTAACAGCCTCTGACTGAAGTGGTATATGCATTTTACCACAGACTGGATGGACAGTTGTGTAGGAGCGTACAAGGAAGCAATGATATCTCTCTCTCTCTTGCATAGTAAATAAAAGATAACTCTTAAAGGAAGCCAGTTGAAAAGGTATCCGAGTGTAATATTCTCATGAGAATCAGGGAAATTTTCAGAAATGAATACCTTGGATATCCTCACAAACTCTGAATGCCAAACTAGTAGTAAGATCTATACGTAACTGACTTGTTAACTGAAGGGTTACCTACAATCACTTTTAAGCTGACAGCAACATGATTGCGTCAACAAGAAACCGAAAAGAACATTGAGAAAGTCACCTAATTTTACACTTTGGGTTGCTCAACAGGGTCTTCCTTATTTTTCCACTCATAATTGCTCTGTAGAGTTATTTCTTCTTGTCCTTTGCACAAATATGAGTGTCTTCATAAAGAATATAATTTAGTCCTGCATAGTAGTTTAATTGATAACTAGTCTGGCTATACGTTTAAAACACAAATCCATCTCGAATAAACAATTTTTAAAATTTACTGAAGCATCTTATTATTTTGAAGAACAGAACCATAGAAAATCGGAGCAGGAGTAGGCCATCTGGCTTTTCAAGTCTGCTCTGTCATTCAATATGATCAACCCAACTCAGTACCCTGTTCCCGCTGTTTCCCTGTACCCTTTGATCTTTTTAGTCCCAAGAACTATGTCTATCTTCAAAACTAATAATATTAATTCTCAAGCAGACATATGAGAACAAAAATGAGGAAGGGTTTTACTGAGGACAAAGGCATAACTGAGTATTTTTATAGACATATAAAAGGGAAAACTGTTATGAAAGCTCTTAACATATTATTTGATAATTTGCATTTTATAATAGAGAAAAAAATGGATTTTAATATTTCAGTTTTGTGAAGATCTGACTTTTTTTAAGAAAGCAACCAGAAGGCCATTTTGAAAATTGAGTTCAAAACAGTATTTTCAATAAATTGCATCATTTCAGTTAAATGGCTAGAGCTCCACTGGGGAGATAACAGCCAAGGTATTTACTGATTTGAGTTTTATGGTCACCAGAAATAGAGACAGGGAGAAACCAGAAGCAAGTTCATGCAGTGGAGAGAGGCCAATACCAGCAGCGGTGTGGTTATTAAACGTTTCTAAGCATTCAGGAATGGGGAGATGCTTAAATGTCTGAGAAGAAGGTGGCTGTGGGGGTGTGTGTCAGAGAGGAAGACATCCTAAAAGCTGCTGAAGAATGAGTTTAGGGAACCCATGTTAAACAACAGCCAACTGAGTTGGCCATCTGTTTTAAACAATGTCTAATGAATGCAGTTTGCTGAAAGAAACCTTATTACAATCAAGCCTAATGAGCAAGGAGGCAATGTGGAGCAGAGGTATCTATTCAACGAGATTTGAGTATTGGAAGGGTATCGCTGGAATAAAAATGATAGATTTTTTTTCCCTGAAGTTTACTACGAGACTGCTCCAATAGTTCCTGCCTCATGTAATATATGTTTTTTTTCCTTTGTGAGATAAACCTCTACGGTATTTTGTTACCAGTAGACTGGCAGAGGTCAGTTACTGAAAACTAAATAACAAAAATTAAGACTTTGATTTATCAATCCAGATTTCACTCTGGAATCTTACTTGCCTAGTATTAACAGCGGTTGGAATCAAGTAAAACAAAAATCAGCCAAAACACGCACTATTAGCTCACCAAATCGTGTTTGTCAAAGATGCTTTGTAGGAATAAGTATGCATGATGGTTCAGTTCAGTTGTACAGTCTGGAGGAATTTTTAATCTGTGAAAAAAAGGAAATAAAAATCAGTCTGTCATTCACAATGAAGTCACACTATGTGACAAATCAATTACCTTACAATGTTCCTGCAGAACTGCAAAGCAATCCAAAAATCCATTCCTGTGAATAATGCAACATTGAATAATGTGACCATGTAATGTCAATTTTTAATTTGATTCTTAAAAGCTAAGCTGAGGGAGTAGCAAGATTGTGCTTAACTTAAAGAACTAGAGCAGATATTCATGTGAGCACTCCAGGTCATCATATCCAAATTAACGTAAAACTGTCCACATGGTTTCAAATCTCCCTCCTTGTATGAAGTATATGCAAAATAAATCAATCTGAGATTTATTCTTTGGTTTCACTCTCACAAGGGAATGACTTGTGAGGAATTTAATCAATGATTAATCAATTCCCACCTTCTGATGTTGTATTTGCCCCTTTTCATTACAGACAAGGGGGAAAAAAAAGACAGCATTTTCATGTTCACCTTTGCTCCATCCCATTTGTCTCCCCACAATATCACTTTGTAAAAGGTGGGAAATCTATGTCTTTGCACGCTTTAGCATCTCATAGCAGGACAGAATCTACATCCAAGTTACAAATTTCTAAAAACCTACGCACCCTTTCCTACCAAAAAAAAGCAATCCTGGCTGAACCTAATACAAGATTACACCACAATTTGAAGTATTATATTGATGCATCCAGCTAAATTGAATGGCAACCAGCAACTAATTTTAGCATTCAATAGGATGGGGCAATGAACAAGTGGGAAACACAGGCACACTGAATAAATAAAGGACCATAGCTAACCTGATTTCCCTCAGTTGCAGCCCATTGTATTCCTGTGCACCCATTACTGCCATCAGATTACATACTGTGAATGTTAACCAAAACTATTTTTTTGGAGTCGATATTTTGGTTATCTACAGAAATAAATTAAACCATTAAGTGTACAAATGTTAAAATCATACAAGTGAACTTCTATTTTAAATTGTAATATTGAAAAGAACTTCAACCAAAATGTCTGTAATAATGTATTCAATACAAATTCAATACGGGAAACAAAATGCTTTATTAGGGGAACTGGCTTTCTCACACTCTGGTAGCCAATTGATTTCTAGAACTTGGAGGGAAAGACATCAGCTCTTTACGGTTAAGTAAAATAGAAGTAAAACAGGTAAAAATATGACATGGTGGGAAGCGCAAAGTGCTTCATTATGATAGTTTGGCTATCATGGCACATGGATCAGTTGGCCTACTTCATCATCAAGTATCAGATTTGCAAGTTAAGCAGGAGTATCGAAGATATTGGATTCAGTCTGATAACCTCCAGCCAATTACTCTAACTATGGAGTTTACGCTTTGCAAAGTCAATGTGAGTAGAACAAGGGGGTGAAGCAATTAAATACCATCACAAAACAATCCTAGATACCCAAGAAAGCAAATTTCAGATATGGCCTAGATTTAAATGCCTACTTAAGCTACTTAATGATATGTCAGAGATAAACTTTTTTCTGGGCCTGTGTATAATGGATATTCAACTTAATCTGTACTAAATAACTGCAGTCACACCAAATCAATGCAATTCATCAGAGAAGAAGTGCTTGAAATATTTAAACGACAAGATGGCAGTTAACTACAAGGTTAAAAATAAATTGACACAAAATATTTATTCTTCAAACCCCAAAACATATTTTCACTTAAATATTTGCATTTTAACTTCTAAGTCTACAGTGTACCTCATAGCTGTTGACAGGGAGTGACAGTGTATTAGCAGTAATATTAGACCAGCAATTCAGAGTAATGTTCTGGGGGCAAGAGTTCAAATTCATGGCAGATGATAAAATCTGAATTTATTAACAAAAAAATCTGGAACTTAGAATTCAATTAACTAATCTGAATGGTGTCTTATACAATCACGGATTGTCATAAATACCCATTTGGCTTACTCATGTCCTTGCAGGAAAGACGTTACCTGCCTGTGACTTCAGACTCATGGCAAAGTGAATTGATTCTTAACTGCCCTCTAGAAAACCATTCAGTTCAAGAGCAAATAGGGATGGGCAATAAATTTTGGCCTTGCCAGGGGCATATGTACCTCATGAATAAAAACAAAAGCAGATGCAGAAACTGAAGCAAAGAGGACAGTTTGCTCAGTGATTTTCCAGTTTATCCCAAACTGAATAGAACAACAAAACCAGCTTTTGTTCACTCCTCAATCTGCTATTATTTAGCGGTCACTTAATAACATCCGCTTTCTCTAGAAAAATTCTTGCGTAAATATGCAACATTTAAAAGTCACCATTCCACAATGCAATAGTGGAATACTTATCTCCAATACCTACATCGGGAACAGATATTCATGTGTGAGCTCCAGGTCATCATCATATCCAAATCGACGTAAAACTGTCCATGTAGTTTCATGTCTTCCTCTTTGTATAAATAATGTATGCAAAAATAAAAAACCTGCAACAGAGCAGAATGATCAAACATCTGATTGGAATTGCCCTTGACAATATCCAAAACTATCTATTGACAGCAAATGGGTGTGTAAATGGAAACTCTCACTAATGTAGTTCCAACACGATACCAATACCATTTGCTAAGCCTGGAGGTTATAAATTCCAATGCCACTACTGAGCTTGTGTGCATAATCAAAACTGACACTTCAATGTAATATTGACAGTGCTACATTATTAAAAGTGTCAACCTGATTCTTAATCTCAGTGCTCTGAACAATAATCCAGACATTTAGTACATTATTTGAAGCACTGGATTCTCCTGGTGCCCTGGCCAAAATTTCATTCTCAAGCAACATCTGCAAAGATTAACTATACTGTGATTTAATTGAATACAAACAAAACTTGAAAGTATAACATGGTTACTTAATTGTCTATACAAGTCAATCTAACCTAATTTGAGAGGCACAAATATATATTAGTTATAAGTTTATTCTCTGGGTCAAGCAGAGGAAAAGAAGAGGCAAAATTAGAATGGTGCTGGAAATGCACAGCAGGTCAGGCAGCACCCGAGGAGCAGGATGTGACATGCTGTGCTTTTCCAACACCATTCTAATCTTGCCTCTGATCTGCAGCATCTACAGCCCTCACTTTCGCTTAGAGGAAAATAAGCCAGAATTTCATTGCTAGTCATAAATCTTAATGATCCTTATGAGAATTAGGTTTGTAGATTAGATCTCAATGTCTATGTGCTCCACCTTGGTGTCTGTGTCCATAAATTTAAAGGACAAGGGTGTGCTGGAATCAAAACCCACTGAGTAGTCAGCTGCAGATAAAGAGGAAGGCAGAAAATAAAATGGTAAATTTAAAAAAAGCATCATCTTACATAGTTCTGGAAAAACTGTTAAAAACCAAATAATACATGACAGGTTATATTTCATAATCATTTGACTGTAGCCTGAAATTATGGTTTCAGCCTGAGATGCAACCTTATGGCATGGTCCATTGTGGAGCTCCTCAATGTTCAGATAATTACAGGTCACCTGTAACATCTTTCTGGGTGGTACTTTCCTTATTAATCACTCAAAACAGGTATCAATCTCAATTAATGCATTAATTAAATGAATACAATAATGCAAACAGTTTTTCTTTTGTGCTTTTTATTGACTGAAAATTATCAAAGTAAAATAATCTCCATTTCATTGAGATTGGAAGAGGAATGTATGGAAGTTCAATTTACTGATGACTCAAAGACAGGAGAGCAGAATGTGAAGATGACATAAGGAGTCTGTAAAGTGATATGGATTGGTTGAAGTGCAGGGCAAAAATTTGGCTGATACAATATTATGTAGAGGAAAAAGGGGAACTTGTTCACTTGTCCAGGAAGAATAGAAATAACATTATTTAAAGAGAGATATTGCAGAACTTGTGGGGGGAGATGGATTTAGGTGTCCTGATTTATGATTTGCAGAAAGTTAGTACTCAGGTACAGGAAGTAATTAGGAAGGCAAATGGAATATTGCCGTTTTTGGCAAAAATGCAACATAAAAGTAGGAAGGTTTTGCTACAGACATACAGGGTTTTAGTGAGACCACACAAGGACTATAGTATCATGTGTTGTGCTATGAGGAATTCTGGGACAGGTTCAACCTATATCCACTGGAGTTCAAAAGAATGAGCGATGGTCTGACTGAAACACAAGATCCTGAGAACTTGACAGGGTGGAACTTGACAGGATTATGGAAGAATGTTTCACCCTATGGAAGAGACTAGAACTAGGGTTAACAGTTAAAAAGGGCCTTTCCACTTAAGATTGAGATGAAGGAGAAAATTTTCTGAGGGTTGTTAGACAATAGAATGGTCTTTCATGGAGAACAACGGAGGCAAGAAAGAACGTCAGAGGGTTTTGGGGTAGACAGGAAAGCAGAAGCACAACCAGATCAGCCATGATTGTGTCAAATGACAGAGTAGGCTTGATTGGCAAAACAACTTACTTCTGCTCTTAATCGGACTGTCTGTATAAGACGCAAAAGATAATGACGACCTCAATCTCTGAAGCAGTTTACATTTCTCTGGAATTGTTCCTATTAATAATATATTCTCAGTATTTCAAGCATCATCTTGTAGAAAATTGGACTGTAAAGAAGCAAGCAACTTAGCAGGAGTTATCCATTGGCAACTGTAAGCTTGCATTTTCAATCAAAAGATGCCAAGCCAAAAAATGGTTATTCTTCATTTTCTCCAGTCCTAGATTCTGTTAGAAATACAACAAAATGCATACCTGGGCATATTTACAGTATCAAAAACATATGTAGTGTATAAACTGCACCATTCTCATTTCAATTCTCATATCTCAGTTGTTATTGTGAACAAGGCCAAACACAAGAGGGAGATAGAAAGAAATCATATTCACCAAAGCCTGAGTTAGGTTACTCGGTTACCCTATCACCTACAGGTAGTGGCAGATCAGGAATATCACAGTTAAGGAAAGAGAATAGAATCTTATATTCAGTAGAATTTGAAGTCAAAATAAATAAAACTTTATCCATCGAGAGAGAATTCTAACAGCAAAGTTTTGTTTCCAGTTACAAGCATCAATAATTTATTAATATGCACATTTGAACACACTCCCCTCTTGTGGCAAGATCGTGCAGGGATTTATACACTGAAGCGTTTTCTGGTGGCCTTGCTAGTAAACTCTCACATTGATGAGTGTTAAAACTGAATTTCTACAGACCTTTGGAAAAGATGCTGTTGATTGCTTTGTTGTATAAATGGGGTAAATTTCGAAAGAAGTTAAACAGCTACCAGTCAACCAAATTTCAAACTGCAGCTTCAAAAGTTCATAAGCTATTTATTAAATTAAAAAATGCAAGCTTTTCCACACGTCAGTTTGGTAAAATAAAGCTGATTCCTCCCGTTCATAAAACATTATCATGACCCAGTTTTGGCATGTAGCTATATGTCATGGGACTTGGGCTATTAGCTCTTCCAACAAACACAAATTAGGGACTTTAAGGGATTTTATTTTTATTCACTTAGGGAAAGAGAATGTCACAGGCCATAAAAATGTCTAGCCAATCTCTAGTTGCCCTCGAGAAGGTGGTGGTGAGTTGCCTTCTTTAAACCACTGCAGCCCATCTGCTTAGGTTAATCCACAATACTGTTGGAGAGGGAATTTCAGGACTTTGATCAAACAACAGAGAAGGAATGACAATATGCTTCCAAGTCAGGATGGTGTGTGGCTTGGAGGGAACTTGCAGGTGCTGGCATTCCCATGTATCCACTGCCCTTGCCCGAGACAAAACTGATTATCAGAATGGAAGTTGCTGTCTAAGGATCATTGGTAAATTACTGCACTGCATTTTGTAGATAGTACACTGTTGCTACTGAGCACCAGTGGTGGAGGGAGTAGATGTTCATGGATGCAGTACCAAATCAAGTGGTCTTTATCCTGAATGGTCAAGATTAGAGTGACACTGGACAAGCACAGCAGGTCAGTCAGCGTCCAAGGAGCAGGAAAAACAACATTTCAGGCAAAAGCCCTTCAATAGGATGGTGTCATGCTTAAGTGCTGTTGCAGTTGGAGTCAACTGTTGCAAGTGGGTAGCATTTCATTGCACTCCGGAGTTGTGCCTTCAGGTTTTGGGAAGTCAGTGGTTTACTCACCAGTGTTCCTCGTTTCTGACCTGCTCTTGTAGCCACTGTATTTATATGGCAAGTCCAGTTCAGTTTCTGGTGAATGGCAATCCTACCAGGTTGTTGATAGTGGGGGATTCAATGATGGCAATGTCATTGAATGTCAAGGGATGGTGATTAGATTGTCTGTTACTGGAGATGGTCATTGCCTGACATTTGCGTGGCGTACATGTTATTTGCCACTTTTCAGCCCAAGCCTGGATACTGTCCCAGTCTTGCTGCATTTGTACTTGGAAAGCTTCAGTATCGGAGGAGTCCCAAATAGTGCTGAACGTTGTGCAATTATCAGTAAGCACACCTACTTCTGACTTGTACTACATTCTTCACAACTTCCAGAGTTTAAGGTTCTAATGAGGTGTTAAAACAAGAATTGTAAGAAATCCAAAGTACAGCAAAGTTAATGCAAAGTAAATTTAAACATAGCAGCATGTCACAATTGAGTGGAATGCTTAGCTTGTAATATAGGGAGTCATAGGCCTTAATGGTGTCCTAGACAATCACAAGTGCAGCGACACAAACTTGAGCTCTGGGGTTCAGAACTCCAACAGTAGCTGGAGATACTGTCACACATCCATGGATAGCACATTCAGAGAGGTAGTCACACTGTAGCTTAAGGGCCTGGAGGCAGAACGGAACAGGTGAACACCACATTCAAGAGAAATAGGCAGGTAGTGCAGAACAACCCTGTGGTCCCATTCAAAATATGGTTGCCCAATTTGGATGCTAGCTCCTCATGGAAATATAGTCAGAGACAAGCTTATAGCACAACTTGGGTACATTGGTCATTAAGATGGCAGGACAGGTGGTGAGGGCAGTTAATAAAGCATTCAGTAAACTGGATTTTATGATGATGTCGCCTAGCCAGGGGATGAAATGTTTGCAACAAAAACTTCCAGCTCGGCGAACAGAACCACAACGAGCACCCGAGCTACAAATCTTCGCACAAACTTTGGATTTTATTAATTGGGGCATAGATCAAGAGCAAGGAGGAAATGCTAAACTTGTATGAACTTGCTACACCGCAGATGGTTTACTGTGATCAGTTCTGGGTGTCATACTATAGGATGAACGTGAACACACTGAAGCGAGTGCAGAAGAGATTTACAAAAATGGCTCCAGAGGTAAGAAATATTAGTTCTCTAGATAGATTAATTTTCAAAATCATGAGGGGTCTGGATTGAGTAGATAGGGAGAAATTGTTCCTACTCTTTAAAAGGATCGAGAATGAGAGGGCAAAGATTTGAAATGATTTGCAAACATAAAAAACGTGATGCAACACAGAGTGGTTCAGGTTGGAATGCATTGCATGAAAGAATGAGGGAGGCAGAGGCAAGTTGAATTGAAGAAATCAGGAAGGCATTATACAATTATTTCTATAGAAACATGTATTGTGAATGCTCAGTGGATGAATGGCTAATAACTCACCCCCCCCCCCCCCAAAAGAAAATGTTATACACTTCTCCGATTTCAATGAAGTAAAGTTTACCTTTCAATGTCAGCCCATTATCAGCAACACCATCACTCATGTTCTTCCGTACTACATTCTTCACATCTTCCAGAGCTTGAGGTGCCAACGGGGTGTTAAAACAGGTTCTCTAAACAAAATACATTAGTAACAGTCACAAAATGTCCACAATACAGCAAGTCACCTTGGTTATGGAGAGAGATAGGTGCGTGCAACAGGGTAGGTTTTACAATTGGGGGAAGTGTAAATACGATGCTGTAAGACAGGATCTGAGGAGCATAAGTTGGGAGCATAGGCTGTCAGGGAAGGATGTCGTGGAAATGTGGAACTTTTTCAAGGAACAGATACGACGTGTCCTTGATATGTATGTACCTGTCAGGCAGAAAAGAGATGGTCGTGTGAGGGAACCTTGGTTGATGAGGGAGGTTGAATATCTTGTAAAGAGGAAGGAGGAGGCTTACATAAGGTTGAGGAAACAAGGTTCAGACAGAGCGTTGGGGGGGGATACAGGATAGCCAGAAGGGAGCTGAAGAAAGGGATTAGGAGAGCTAAGAGAGGGCATGAAAAATCTTTGGCGGGTAGGATCAAGGATAACCCCAAGGCATTTTATGCATATCTGAGAAACATGAGAATGAGGATAGGTCCGATCAAGGACAGTAGTGGGAGACTGTGTATTGAGTCGGAAGAGATAGGAGAGGTCTTGAATGAGTACTTTTCTTCGGTATTTACAAATGAGAGGGACCATATTGTTGAAGAGGAGAGTGTGAAACGGACTGGTAAGCTAAAAGAGATACTTGTTAGGAAGGAAGAGGTGTTGGGCATTTTGAAAAACTTGAGGATAGACAAGTCCCCCAGGCCTGACGGGATATATCCTAGGATTATGTGGGAAGCAAGAGAGGAAATTGCAGAGCCGTTGGCAATGATCTTTTCGTCTTCACTGTCAACGGGGGTGGTACCAGGGAACTGGAGAATGGCAAATGTTGTGCCCCTGTTCAAAAAAGGGAATAGGAATAACCCCGGGAATTACAGGCCAGTTAGTCTTACTTCGGTGGTAGGCAAAGTAATGGAAAGGGTACTGAGGGATAGGATTTATGAGTATCTGGAAAAACACTGCTTGATTAGGGACAGCCAGCACAGATTTGTGA
>NC_057733.1:51863899-51883546 GCF_004010195.1 Chiloscyllium plagiosum | reverse complement strand
GGTGGTACTAGGGGACTGGAGAGTGGCGAATGTTGTGCCCTTGTTCAAAAAAGGGAATAGGGATAACCCCGGGAATTACAGGCCTGTTAGTTTTACTTCTGTGGTAGGCAAAGTAATGGAAAGGGTACTGAGTGATAGGATTTATGAGTATCTGGAAAGACACTGCTTGATTAGGGACAGCCAGCACGGATTTGTGAAGGGTAGGTCTTGCCTTACAAGTCTTATTGAATATTTTGAGGAGGTGACCAAGCATGTGGATGAGGGTAGAGCAGTGGATGTAGTATAAATGGATTTTAGTAAGGCATTTGATAAGGTTCCCCATGGTAACTTACTCGGAAAGTCAGGAGGCATTGGATAGAGGGAAATTTGGCCAGTTGGATAGAAAACTGGCTAACCAGTCGAAGTCAGAGAGTGGTGGTAGATGGTAAATATTTAGCCTGGAGCCCAGTTACAAGTGGAGTTTCACAGGGAACAGTTCTGGGTCCTCTGCTGTTTGTAATTTTTATTAATGACTTAGAAGAGGGAGTCAAAGGGTGGGTCAGTAAATTTGCAGATGATACGAAGATTGGTGGAATTGTAGATAGTGAGGAGGGCTGGTGTCGGCTGCAAAAGGACTTAGATATGATGCGGAGCTGGGCTGAGGAGTGGCAGATAGAGTTCAACCCTGTCAAGTGTGAGGTTGTCCATTTTGGAAGGACAAATAAGAATGCGGAATACAGGGTTAACAGTAGGGTTCTTAGTAAGGTGGAGGAGCAGAGGGATCTTGGGGTCTATGTTCATAGGTCTTTGAAAGTTGCCACTCAGGTGGATAGAGCTTGTAAGAAGGCCTATGGTGTATTAGCGTTCATTAGCAGAGGGATTGAATTCAAGAGTCGTGAAGTGATGTTGCAGCTGTACAGGACCTTGGTTAGGCCACATTTGGAGTACTGTGTGCAGTTCTGGTCGCCTCACTTTAGGAAAGATGTGGAAGCTTTGGAGAGGGTACAGAGAAGATTTACCAGGATGTTACCTGGAGTGGAGAATAGGTCGTACGGGGATAGGTTGAGAGTGCTAGGCCTTTTCTCATTGGAACGGCGAAGGATGAGGGGTGACTTGATAGCGGTTTATAGGATGATCAGAGGAATAGATAGAGTAGACAGTCAGAAACTTTTTCCCCGGGTACAACAGAGTGTCGTACATAAGGGGACATAAATTTAAGGTGAAGGGTGGAAGGTATGGGAGGGATGTCAGGGATAGGTTCTTTACCCAAAGAGTGGTGGGGGCATAGAATGCGCTGCCTGTGGGAGTGGCAGAGTCAGAATCATTGGTGACCTTTAACCGGCAATTGGATAGGTATATGGATGGGTGCTTAAGCTAGGACAAATGTTCGGCACAACATCGTGTGCCGAAGGGCCTGTTCTGTGCTGTATTGTTCTATGTTCCACTAACCAGGACATCTGAGTGGCAATTAATAGCATTGGGTTGGAAAGACATTTTTGTAATGTCCAAGAGACTGGCATTCAAACAAAGACCCATGACGTCCATTTACTACTCTCGTCAACTTTTCTTTATGGCCCGCTAAAGACTAGAAATCAGCAATTTCCACTCAACAGATAGGAAAGGCTACAGAGGAAATGCAGAACCTAAGATTTACTAGGTCAGTGATACAGTCAAGATTCTGGATTTTAGACTCTTTAATATTTTGGAAGAATGACGGAAGGAAAACTGCACATTTAATAATTCATGTCATATGAACACAAAGGTCTTCAACATACATCTATACAGTCTCAAACTGACAACAAAGAAAAGATTAGCACCTGAGTTCTAATTTCACACAGCTCCAATCTTTCACTAAGGTGCTCCACAGCCATACACATCTTTGAATTACATTTTTAAATCCATGTTGAATTAACCACTTCATTTATCTGCTATTAAAAAAAAACTTTCACAGCATTTAAAAAAAAAAAATGACCATGGCTTTGTATATACCTAACTTACAAGGAATGGTGTCATATATTGCTTAATAATGCCACTGTGAAGCATCTTAGAATGTTTCTTTACAATAAAGGGAACTGAACAAGTGACTGCTGCCTTGCTACCTTCAGAGACCTACAGACATATTCTAATGTCCCTCAGGTCCTCTATATTTCTCAGAAACCTGCACTTTTTTTTGATGCATCCCCTTTCCATGTTTGTCATTTATAGATGCATTATTTACACTTAGCAGAATTGAATTCCGTTTGCTAGTTTTCTGTCCACCTGACCAATCCAAACGGTACTTCCCTGCAGATTATAGCTTTTATCCCCAGTTAACAACCACACCAACAATTTTATTTACATCTGAGAATGGTTAATCATACTACCTATATGCAAGCATAAATCAACCATCAATATACTCTGTGCATCATGAATCCAGTGCTGAGCCCGAAGGGACCGGAGTAGAAACAGCTTTCAAGGAACAAAAACTCCTGTCAAACACAAACATTTGCTTCCTGCCACTGAGCCAATTTTGGATCTAATGTCACTTTGCCTTGGATCCAAATTGTGAAACTCATTAATAGTTTTGCTAATATCTATGCATCAACATTTAACATCAAAATCCTGGGGGCTTAACTACTCACACACAAATTAGTAAATACTGTGCTGCAACAGCAAGTCAGAGGCGGTGTTTTACATGAATAGTTCTCCATGGCTGGCATGGTGGCTCAGTAATTAGCATGGCTGCCTCACAGCGCAAGGAAGCCAGGTTCGATTCCGACCTCGGGCGACTGTCTGTGTGGAGTTTGCACATTCTCCCAGTGTCTGCGTGGGTTTCCTCCAGGTGCTCCAGTTTCCTCCCACAATCCAAAGATGTGCAGGTCAGATGAAATGGCCTTGCACATAACACTACGAGCAATTTAGCATTAGTCAGGGGTAAACATAGGGGAATGGGTCTGGATGGGTTACCCTTTGGAGGGTCGGTGTGGACTTGTTGGGCCGAAGGGCCTGTTTCCACACTATAGGGAAACTAATCTAATCTCCTGTCTTCCAAAATCCTGCCCACAAGTTAGGAGTACGGTGGAGTACTCCCAATTTGCCTGAATGGGTGCAGCTCCAATAACACTCAAAAAGCTTGACACCATCCAGCACAAAGCAGCCCACTTGATTGACACCATATCCCATGGCTAATGCACAGTGGCAGCAGTGTGTATAATCTTATGAGATGGACTGCAGTAACTCATTAAACCCATGACCACTATCATCCAGAAGGACAAGGGCACGAGACCCACCACCTGCAAGCAACTCACCAGTCTGATTTAGAAATATATCGCTGTTCTTTCATTGTCTCAGGTTATAATCCTGGACCTCCCTTCCTAGCAGCATTTTGTGGGAGCACCTACATCACATGGACTACAGCAGACCATTCAAGATGGATATGAGGAGAATGCTTCTGTCTCAGACTGCAGAGGATTTGAGTTCAAAAGCAGAGATACTTAATCCACATACACAGAAGCTTAGCAAGACCACATGGAAAATTGCATGCAGCTATAATTACTGTAGAGGGAGTGCAGCAGAGGTTCATTGGGCTGATGTTGGGTGTGGCAGGATGGTCCTGTGAGAAGACTTTGGTTCGTTGGGCCTGTATTCACCAGAGTTTTAGAAGGATGAGATGGGATCTGGCAGATGTATAAAATTCTAACTGGGTTAGACAGATGACCCAGTTTCCTGACTGAGAACAGGGGGTCACAGTGATATGAAAGGATTTAGAGGGATATGGGCCAAGTGCTGGCAATGGGACTAAATTACATCTGGTCATCATGGACGAAGGAACTGTTTCCATGTTGTACATCTCTATGACTCTGTACGGGTAGATCATCTAGGATTGAGAGGAGGAAAAAGTTCTTCTCTCAGGGGATTGTTGTCGTCGTCGGTAAACATTTGTTAATGAGTATGATTGTCCTTCTGGGAAATTCTGTGTCACTGGTCACGGGTTCTATGAGTTCTTGCATGGCTGATGAGCAGGGATCCTACATTCACACCTCTAAACACACAATTGGCAATTTTTTCCAGATGGCGGAACTGGTTCTTGAGATCATTGGAATTCCTTTCTCCAGTTCCTTTTCCATACTTCTTGCCGCTGGCATTCTCAAAGAATTGTGTCCCTTCATTCATGGGTTTTCTCCAAGGTGGTTTCTTCTGAATAAAGGTCTCCCATGCATTGACATCGATGCTGTATTTCTTGAAGGAAGCCTTCAGGGAGTCTTTGAAACACTTTGTGCTCCTTTCATTCAAATCCCTTCCTTGATCTGGGTGAAGAGGATTTGTTTTGGTAGTCAGAACTCAAGCACGTGGCTGGCCCATTGACATTGGTTTTCAATTATTACGGCTTTAATGCTGGTGAGCTGCTCTAAGGATGCTGATGTTTGCAAGCCTCTTTCCAGTTGATGTGGAGAATCTGTCTTAAATAGCATTGATGTACTTCTCAAGGGTCTTGAGGCGATGCCGACACATAATCAAAGGTGTAGAGCGGTACAGAGGAGTTAGAAGGATCTATATACACAAGGAACTTGGTATCAGCATGGATGTCAGAGTTAAAGGCTTTGCTCCTTAGCTTTTGAAAAGCAGTGCTTCCAGATTGGATGTAATGTTGAATCTGGGCAATTATGAATGGCCAATAAGTAGTCAAGGAGGCAGCACATCACCACATTTTCAAGGGTTATTAGAAAATAGCAAAAGTGCTGGGCTAGTCAGCAGTTTCCACATCCAGTGAAATCATAAAATAAATGTAGATACAGGAAATATGCCACATTCATTAAATCCTCAAATAAAATCCAAACAAGCTTGTCAGACATGACCTTTCTTTACTAATTCCATTTGGTTGACCTTTCTAGGTCGAAACAATTCCAAACAATAAAAAGCACTGTTAGTGTGTGCATACACTAGATTTCTACCTGGAAAAAATTGAGTTCTGCATCATTGAGAATCCCATCATTATCCTGGTCTGATATTTTAAAAATACGAGTTAGGGCTTTGATACAGGCAGGCTTCATCTGTAAGTAGATAAATAAGTGAAACATGTTAGGTTTACTCGTTAGAGACTTTTTTTAAAAACGTATAGTCTGTGATTTAAAAAAAACAAGTAAAAATGCTTAAAAAGCCAAGACATAATTATCCAAGATTCAGGCTTTAATAATGGAAAGCACTCGCAGGGACACAGTATATCAGGACTCTGGCTCACCAGAGTGCCATGCTTCGGGTTCATACCTACAATCTCCTGACAATCCACAATCTTGCAAGGCCAGGTGATTATGATAAGGCCAAACAAGGCTAGGAGAAAAGCTGAAGAGAGACGTGCATTTTATACAGCACTCTTTGAGACAGATTGTTAAAAGTAATTTTCATTTACAAAACACTTTTAAAATTAGATTAGGTTAGATTACTTACAGTGAGGAAACAGGTCCTTCGCCCAACAAGTCCACACTGATCCTCCAAAGAGCAACCTACCCAGACCCATTCCCCTACATTCACCCCTTCACCTAACACTACAGGCAATTTAGCATGGCCAATTCACCTAACCTGCACATCTTTGGACTATGGGAGGAAACCGGAGCACCTGGAGGAAACTCACGCAGACACGGGGAGAATGTGCAAACTCCACACAGACAGTTGCCCGAGGTGGGAAGTGAACCCAGGTCTCTGGCGCTGTGAGGCAGCAGTGCTAACCACTGTGCCACCATGCCGCCACAAAATGTAGTCACTGTCCATCTATTAAGCAGATACAACGGTCAACTGCTGCTCCTAATTCACATGTGGCTGCAAATTAAGAGTGGTTCTAACAGACCTTTGATAACAGGTTACCTGCACACAATTATTCAGGGAATGAGGTTCACTCAATACAATGTAAACAGAGACATGATGTGGACATTTTATGGTATGCTAGCACTTTGGAAGGACACAGCTATTTTTCACCCAGGGCTGTCTTTACCTCTTTCTCTTCTGGACAGTACAGCGGACCTGTTGGGTGCAGAACAGCCTTCTGTGCATAGTAAAATAGTTCAGAAATATTCTTCAGGTTCTTTGCTGAACACTGAAAAATTTAACAAAATTTCACATTTTCAATAATTTAAAAATAATTCAATAGTTACAGTACATATCAGTTTAACTATTAGGACATTTTACAAATAATTCTTAATGGGGCCAACAAAAATGATTAATTTCTTTGCAAAAAATCTCCATAGAATTGACTATCAGACTGTAAAATAATTTTAAGTATTTCTTTAAAGTCATATTATTAATGCTGCCTGACTGTCTTTTTATAAAAAAAAGTTGTAAATTTATTTTTGAGTAACAACTACAAGTTTTGTGAAGTTAAAATGACAATGAAAATAAACCAGTCTTTGTGAACTGAGCATGTGATATGAATGATCATATTGTTTGGGACGTTTAGGTGTTGTTGGCAAGGCAGGCATTTACTGCACATGTGTAGTTGTGCCTGAGGAAGTGGTTTTGGGTAGCCTTCTTGAACCACTGCCACCCAAATGCTGAAGCCAAGTAAATATGGTCATATTAGTAAGGCTTCATACTAACAAGTGATATGGTCACAAGCACCTCAAATCGAGAAAAACCTAAGTGGAGAAATGAAAGGATTAGAAACTTTCATCTTTCCTATGAAGTTTAGCGATGAAGCTTACATTACTGCAGTGATATATCTGCTAAAGAATGTCAAGACCGCTTTCCGCTGTCAGCTTTCACCAATACTGACAAACACCTCGTCCCAAAACACACAAGTAAAATAGTTTGAATTTTTAGTTCTAATTTGTATATTTGCTAAAACAAAATCATAACAAATGCAGTCACTGAAGTTTAATTATTATTTTGCGTAAAAAAGACACGCCTTCCGTCTAAATCTTTAAATCAGAGCATGAAATTACAAATGATTCAAAAACTTATGATGCTGACACAAAAACTTATCCATTAGATTCTGACATTACATCAATGATAAACAAAGTGCCAATCAATAAACCTTTGATCAGTGCCCATCTGCAGCAATTTAACAATTAGTAATGCCCTTCTCTCATGCAAACTTCAATTACAAAATTGGAAATATTGTTTGTTGGGGGAGGGGTACAGCAAAAGAAAGAGAAATTTTCACAGTTATGCAGCTGAACAGAGTTTTGATTTCCTTCTTAACTTGATACATTAAAATCAATTAAATGCTCCTCTTTGTAAACTATAATTCAACATTGCAAATCCAATGTGCAGTACTGAAAGAATGACGTACCTCAACACAGGTCTCTATTTCAGTGTACTGGTTCATTATGGGAAGAATAGCTTCCATGCTACTATGTTCTACAAGATCAGATTTATTTCCCACCAGTATGAGGGGCATTCTGGAAAAAGGATACATTTATAAGGATTAAGGTTGGTTCATTAAAGCTGATTAAAAACAAATTTTGATTTTCTGTAGTAATTTTGATTTGATTCTAACTTCTTATTAAATAAACAGAGAGCAAGACAATATCTTGCCAGAAAGCTGCATACAAGTTAAATTGCAAAAACTCTCTTTAACCATTTCACTTTCTAGCCTTTCAAAGCAAATTGCTGTACTAATTAATTTCACAGTACCTGCTATCTTTATCAGTCCTGTCATTTATTAAAGGAATCCATCGACTTGTTACCTGCAACAGGCAAACATTTAATTTTGCAACAATAAGCTTCAAATTTAGCCAAAGAAAATCTGATTGACTATTTTTTGCAAGAAATTGATGTACTAAAATACTTTTTCAGTCCAAAACTTGATACATTTTAACATTTAAAATACACCCACCTTGTCAATGGAATTTTTGCTATTTACAGCATACACTATGCAGATTACATTAGCCTGCAACAGAAAGCATAAAACAAGTAGAGTTAAATCAGTATGTACAAATAGAAACATTGATCAGCTTTCTCTTAACACAGTGAAGTCCTGACATTTTCTGGGTGCTGCTGGAAACTGTCACAATTGTTGATTTTTGTGAAACCATACGCAGTGGGCTCATTTAGTCCCTAAGAACAGCAAATACTCGAGTAGCAGTGATCAATAAAATTAAATACATTGTGTGGAAAAGCAAATTCAAAGAGGATAGACAAGAGCTTGGCAAGACTTCATCGTATATAAAATGCTAGAACGGCACTGATAGATACCATACAATCACTAGCATCAACACTGACTTGACCAGTTTCCAAATATTCCCAACCCTCACCTCACCCCAGACCCAACCCTCCAACTCAGCATGTCCCTCTTCACCTGACCTATTTGTCCATCCTTCCCGTCTATCCTACCCACCCTCCCCACCGAGCCATCAATCACTTCCCACCTATCTTCCCCCCAGCCCATCCCCCCATTTATTTCTCAGCCTCCTTTCCTCTCCAGATTCCTGATGAATGGCTTATGCCCAAACATCGACTCTCCTGCTTCTCGGATGCTGCTTGACCTGTTGAGTGCTGCAGTTTTCGACCCTGACGGAGCTTGGATTGTTAAGTTAATTGGTATACTTAACTCATTGAAAGTAGTAAAGATTGAAGGAGACCAAAAATTTTAAAAGACATTTAAACTCAATTGCTAACTTAAACACTTAAACCACAAGGTTTCGCATTTTAAACCAAAACCTCTATTGTACAAGAGCTAAATAACGCAAGTACTAATATCCTAACAATATATTTCTAAACCAATTGTTCTAAAACCAAAAATCTCAATGCATCACTCATCATTCTATTTTTATTCCCATCCAAGAGTTCGGATATACATTACAGGGCCTTAATGACTCATTCATTTCTCCTGAGACGAAATCAAGGTAATGCCACAGCTCTCAGAGGTTCATCTGATTCTGCTCAATTTGAGTGGACAAATATATTGCAGATGAAGTATAATGTGAAAAAACTGTGATGCTATCCATTTTTGTAGCAAAACTAAGGTGGCAGATTACTATCTGAATGGTGAAAGATTAGGAAAGGGGCAGATACAATGAGACTTGGGCATCCTTGCAAACCAGTTGCTGAAAATAAGCATGCAGGTGCAACAGGTGGTGAAGAAAGCAAATGGTATGCTGGAATTTTGGCCTTCACAGTGAAAGGATTCAAGGTGTGGGGATACCTTATTATAATTGTACAGAGCCTTGGTGCAGTCATAACCATGTGCAGTTTGGTCTCCTTATCTGAGGAAAGATGCTTTGGCTATGCTGGAACTGCAACAAAGGTTTACTAGAATGATTCTTGCGACTGTAGCACTGAGGTATGAGGACAGACTGGATTAATTAGAAATGTATTCACTGGAGTTTAGAAAGATTATGCGGATATCTAAAAAATTCTAACAGGACTAGACCAAGTCAATGCAGGAAGAATGTTCCTGATGACCGGGTAGTCCAGAGCGAGCAGTTACATTCTAAGGAAGTGGGGAGTGCCATTTAGGACTGAGATGAGAAGAAATTTCTACAACCCGAGCGTGATAAGTCTGTGGAATTCTCTGCCACAGAAAGTGGTTGAGGCCAAATTATTAAGTGCCTTCAAGTTGGAGTTAAGATATATTGCGGCTAAAGGGAACAAACAGTACAGGCAGAAAGTGGGATCAGCCATGATCATATTGAATGGCGGAGCAGCCTTGAAGGGCCAAATGGTCAACTTCTGCTCCTTTTCCTATTTGTATAGTTCTTTTCTCAAAGTACGAGATGCTTGGAGTTCTTCCAATAGCATTCAACCAGGTGATTCTCCAACTCTCTTCAAGAATGGGCTCATTGCTTTCTTGCTCAACTACTAAAATCTGCCTTTTGCTCTGGTCTTAGCTGTTGGCATATTTTTAAACCGTACTAACGCCAGTCAGAAACTATTGTCTGTTTTTATGAAGTCTTACAAAGATAAAATTGAATCAAAAGAGTAGTTCCCTGTAACCCTTTCCTTTGGAAGGAGGCATGTACCTGAAATGTTTCAAATGGAGATTTAAAGTCATTAGTTAAAAGTGATAACAGTCTTTGATCTGAAATCCACATTGGTACTTCCCTTTCTTACCTGTTGCTTTCAAATCTTCTTTTGATGTAGAACTCACATAGATAATTTAAACTCTTATGGAGACCAATGTAGGCATTTCCTCTCCTTGGTCTCCCTATCAAATAAGTACAGGCTATTGTCGCAAATAATCGAGATCTGTCTAACAACTTCTCAGACTAAGTGCTTCTATTAGCTTATATTTAAAACCCCAACTCTAAAGTTTCATTGCTAAAACACACAGATTATGAAATTAGGTGTTTTGCAACATAGCAGTCAATGCTATTGCTGTTGACCAGAATGACGACTATTCATTTCAGACTTCATTCCAGATCCTGTCCATTCTCAAAGAATAGAGGTGAGTTCCAAAGCTGAGATGAGAACGATGGCTCTTGACAACAAGACAGCATTGAACCAAGCGAGGTACTGAGGAGACCTCAGAAAATTGAAATAAATGGGTAAAGAGCAGTAACTCTCCATTGATTGGAGTCAAACTGAGCAAAATGGAAGATGGATGCTGTTGTTCAGTGTTCGGTTCCACTTGCACTGACACAGATAATGAAGCAGTCCCTGCCCAAATGCTGCAAGATGTGAACATTATCTAGGCTTGGACGAAAAGGTGGCAAATAACATAAATGACAGAGTAAAGAACACATTCAATAAGCCACATTGTGCCCATCTCTCATTGACATTCAAAGGCATTGGAGATATTGTCAAATTTCCCACCATCAACGTCCTGGAAGTCACTAATCAAAAGGTTAAGTGTACCAGCTATATAAATATTTTGGAAATAGCAGCAAGTCAGAGTAACACTGCACTGAGTGACTCTTCTCCTGAATCTCCACAAGCTTTTCACCATTTGCTTGGCGTATGCTGGAATTGTGAAGGAAAATTCTCCACTTGCCTGAATGAATAACAGCTCAAACAATACTAAAGTGGCTTGATACTTTCCAGGGCAAATCAAGAGTTGACCAGCATTGTATTCACCATGTTAACACTCTCTCCATCACTAGAGCAACATGTTTATGAGATGCACTGCAGCAACTCAAAAATTTGTACCACCTAGATAAACAATGTTTATTCGGGTTTTTCTTTTCAAGGGAATGTAGACAGGATCTAAGTCAATGTGTTTATTAATGGAGTGCTGGTTAGAATGCCATGCCTCTTAGAATTCTCACACGTGTCTTTGTCTGTCTCTAAGATATGTGTGTTGTCCCGGTCAAAGTGGTGTCCTTCTTTGTCTGTATGTATGGAAACTGGTGATAGTGCGGTGTGTGTTTTAGTGGCTAATTGGTGCTCATGTATCCTGGAGGCAAGTTTCCTGCTGGTTTGTCTAATGTAGTGTTTTTTTACTCTCACTGGAGTTACCTAGTCATGGTAACAAAATGTCTGAAAACAAACCCTCCAGCTCAGCGAGCTAACTTGCATACTTAACATCAACCTGAGCTACAAATCTTCTCAAAAATCGCTAGGTTAGGATATCTGGTCGGCATGGATGAGTTGGACTGAAGGGTCTGTTTCCACACTGTACATCCCTATGACTCCAAGTCTCTCTCTCTCCAACCTGATTTGAAAATATATCATTCCATCAGCATTACTTTCAAAATCCTGGAACATCCTTTCTACCAAAACTGCAGGAACACCTTCATCATACCTCTGTGGCAGTTCAAAGTAGAGGTTCAGTATCACCAACAGCAATTAAAGATAACTAAGGAATGCTGGCCTTGCCAATGTTAAGACCATAAGACATAGGAGTAGAAGTAAGGCCATTCGGCCCATCGAGTCCACTCCGCCATTCAGCATCTGGAGTCCTCACTTTCGCCTGGTTACAAAGATGAAATCCTTATGAAACCAAACCAGGATTCAGAGTATCCCAGAATAAGACAATTCTGTTTTTGTGAATCTTTTACAGTCATACTCAAACGTCAGAGAGAATGGACAAATTTCTTCTTGCTTCTACAGGGCAATGATATTTTGTAGGAACAAATTACTGCTGATGCTGGAATCTGTCCTGAAGACAACAAATGCTGCCACATCCAATGATTGATGACAAAGAATCTATACTTTGACAAAATTGGTAAAATTTGATAAACTTCAAAGTTTGTGCACATTTATTTTAAGCTTGATTTAGTATTTGTTTCTGCCTTCTGTTTCAAACTCTTTACTAAGTATTTTATCTTCTACTTCCCATCTTCATAATAAATCAAATGATTGAAAATAAGTTAATTGTAACAAACCTTCCTCTATAAAAAGACTAATCAAAAATAAAAACAATGAAATTAGGGCATTTTGAAATATATCAAAAGGGCTTTCACACCAACTATATTAACTTTAGACTCACCTTTGAAATTTCATTATGAAGTTGTTCCTCCGTCTGTTCTGCTTCTGTTGGTGAAAAACGAGTGTTCGACTGGAGATTATACAATTGCCATTATTGTGAAATGCATTTAACTTAAAGAATGTTTTAAAAGAATTCTATTGGGTGCACATGGATGCTCATATTTCAGAAATACAGCAAGTAAAAACTTGACAAACCAATAAAAGAAGGTATTTTTACATTTCAAAGTTTTAATCACAGTGAAAAAACCCCAGAAAGCTTGTACAAATTCTCTAGTCCTTTATTGTTTTATCCTAACCTCGAACTTCCAAGTAGTATTATATGCTAAACCAACTAATTTAAGAGGAGACCTATCCACATTATCACTTAACACAAGTGACTATAGTAACTATTGAAGTGTAAGGCCAAAACACACTATTTTGGTAAAAGGACAGAGATAAGATATGGCAAACTACTTAACACAAACTTTGTAAATTTCTAAATTTCAACGAACACAGGTCCAACCTATTCAAACTCTCCTTAGATGACAGCCCTACATACCAGTCATCAGCCGAGAGAATCTTCTCTGGACTGCCTGCAATACAATTATCTCTTTCCTTAGATAAGCGGAACAAAGCTGTTCACAGTATTCCAGCTGTGGTTTGCCTAATGCCTTGTATACTTTTAGCAAATCCTCCTTACTTTTATACTCCATTCCCCTTGAGGTAAAGGCCAATGCTGCATTTGCCTTCTCAAAACCTGATACTAGAATGTTAGCTTTTTATGATTCATGCATGAAGATTACTAAATCCCTTGCTCCTTAGCTTTCTGCAGCCTTGCTGCATTGAAATAATATTCTGCTCCTCTGCTCATGTCAAAATGCACAATCTCACATTTTCCCACATTATGTTCCAGCTACCAAGTTTTTGCCTACTTGCTGAACCTGTCTATGTCTATTTGTAGACTTTTTGTGTCATCTTCACCTCTTGTCTTCCCACCTGTTTTTGTCTCATCCACAAACTTGGCAACAGTAAGTTCACATTCTTCATCCAAATCACTAACCGCATACTGTAAATAAATGTGGCTTCAGCACTGATACCTGGGGCACTCCACAAGTTACAGGTTACCATCCCATTATCCCAAAATCTCTCTTCGACTGGTTAGTTAAACCTATATCCGTGCCAATAGACTACTTCCAATTCCATGGGTCTTATCTTATGAAATAGTGCAATGCTGTTCGGGCTGCCCATGACTGAGCGGAACAAAATGGTTGACAACTGCCAGACTAACTCTGCAGAACATGGCTGATGATAGTTACAGTGTGTGGAAAAATACTTGCTTAATGTAGTCTTAGCAAGTCGAACAAGACTGTTTAATAAATGATACTGGCTGGGATGCTGGACAAGCGCAGCAGGTCAGGTAGCATCCAAGGAGCAGGAGAATCTGCAGTATCTGCAGTCCTCACTTTGTCCAATTGGCTGAGATGGAATATACAGCTGCAATTTCTTACATAGAAAAGAACATTTTACACTAAGTAGTTGCTTTTCTTGAATTATTTAATCAACCTGTTACAATATTAATAACAGATTTTAGATCAGATCCTTCAGATAATCATAGATCTGCATATATACAAAACAAATCACCATGGAAAAGATTCAAACCAGGTTCAGACAGCAAAAGTGGTCCCTCTTATCATTACAGGGAGGACACAAATTATCAGACAATGGAATTTGGGTTAAATAAACACAAAGTCTGTGAAAATATAGTGACCAGGACCGCCAGCCTGTCTG
The DNA here is from genome assembly GCF_004010195.1 of Chiloscyllium plagiosum. Lineage (NCBI taxonomy): Eukaryota > Metazoa > Chordata > Chondrichthyes > Orectolobiformes > Hemiscylliidae > Chiloscyllium > Chiloscyllium plagiosum. The sequence continues at coordinate 51,869,461 of NC_057733.1, read as the reverse complement.
TCTCTTTAAGATGCTGTACCAGAGAGCCAATCATAGAGGGATAACCAAGCACCACTGGGTGGGGCATGTGCACGGCGATTTTCCTGCTCCTCGGACGCTGCCTGACCGGCTGTGCTTTTCCAGCACCACTCTAATCTAGACTCCGATTTCCAGCATCTGCAGTCCTCACTTTTGCCATGTGCACTGTTTATAATCTGAAGTTTATGTGTGCCTTACTGCAAAGGAAATCTGAAGCTGTAACAAAGTTGTACCAAAATAAAGTTGTACCTGAATCTAACGCTGGACATGGACTCTCATCTGAAAACACGAGATCTAACAAATGTTTTCTGAAGATCAAAATATATTTAAGTCCACAACTTCCTCTTTATCTAACCAGCTTGTTACCTCCTCTCAGAATGATTCAGGCATGATTACCCCATTATAAAGTGTGCTTTATCGTGTTATGTATTTCTAAATTCTCTTCTTTTATATACTTTTGTTCAAGGAAATAAAATTAAAACACCTAAAACCACTATGATAAAAGAAAATTAAATTGCTTGGGTTATTCAGCATCCACTGCACTCTGCCATTTTTACAATATTAATCCCTCAGGTTCTTTATTTTCAAAGTTCTTGTTAAAACTGAAGAAATTAAGTGTTGTTGTCAGAAGTACAATTTGAAATCATGCAACTATAACTTTTCATCTGTTTAACATGCTGGCAGCCAAAGAAGAATAAAATACCTGGCTTGAAATTAAAACATGCACTCTTCTCAGGTACAATAAATTAACTAGAGGTAAAATGCCACAATTTTGTTGTGAGCACTCGCTTTGAACAGGACTTTAATGTTGAATCTTATAGCAATATCTATTCCAATTGTTTCAAGTAGGAACGTGTCAAGTGAAATATTTATTGAGGTATCACACTTTGCAACCAGCATTACTCTGATCAAAGCACGTTGCAAATAATAGAATCATACAGCACAGAAGCCCATTGTGCCTGTGCAACTCAAAGTTATCCAATTAATTTCATTCCCTGCAGCCGTGCAAATATAATTCCTTCAAAATAAAAATGCATCCAGTTCTTTAAGATAACATTAAACCCATGTCTACCGTCCTTTTAGGCAGTGCATTATGATCATAACTTGCCATGTAAAAAAGAACCCCATCTTCCCTCCTAATTCTCAGGTCACCAGTAGAAAGTTTTTCTGCATTTACTCGATCAAAACTCTTGATAGTTTAGGTTAATATCTCTCCATGACACACACATCTGGCCACCTGCTTGAAAAGTTCAGGTCAAGTTGGTCAGACAAAATCTTCTGTTAGCATCAGAGGAGCAGGAAAATCGAAGTTTCGGGCAAAAGCCCTTCCTCAGGAACAGAACTCTATTCCTGATGAAGGGCTTTTGCCCGAAATGTTGATTTTCTTGCTCCTCGAATGCTGCCTGAACTGCTGTGCTTTTCCAGCACCACTCTAATCTAGAATCTGGTTTCCAGCATCTGCAGTTCTCGTTTTTACCTAGTTGATTTTAACCCTACTGCAAATCCTCTTGCAAGGATGCCTGCCTTGAAGAAGTTTTCCTCCTCTCTCTACAAGAATCTCAGGGAGTCCCTCTCCCACTACAACTCCCAGGTCATTTCCTCTACCCTGAAGCTCTATTCCTAATAAAGCTTTTGCCCGAAACGTCGATTTGCCTGCTCCTTGGATGCAGCCTGAACTGCTGGGCTTTGCCAGCACTACTCTAATCTAGAATCTGGTTTCCAGCATCTGCAGTCCTTGTTTTTACCTAAAATCTTCCGTTAACAAAACTATGCTGACTCTACTTGATTAATCCCTGCCTCTCCAAGTGTAGATTAATTCTGTCCCTACATGTGATCTCCAACTCCATGCACCGTGGTCCTTCAAGACCCTATCCTTCCCCTAGTTATCCTTTTGTCCTTCTTGTACTTCTAAACTAACTTAGGATTTTCCTTTTATTTTACATGCTATTATTTTTAGTCCCCTTTTTGCTCTCCTAATTTCCTTTTTATGATTCCCCCTTGTACATTCTATGTTCCTGTCGGGTGTCTGGTGTTTTGAGCCCTCAGTATCTGACAGAAGTCTCCTAGTTTTCCCTCTTTGCAATTTTGTATATCCCTCGATATCCAGAGTTCATTGGATTTGTGGTCTCACTCTATCTATATTGGAATATGTTGGCCTCAACTCTCCCAATTTCTTTCTTGAATACATCCCACTGTTCTGACACAGATCTACCTAGAAATATCTATTTCCAGTCCACTCCTGTTGGATCATATCTGTTTTTATTAAAATCAGCCACCCTCGTCCCATTTAGAACTTTTGATTTCAGGTCCATCCTGACCTTTTCCATAACAATCTTGAATCTAACTTAGTGGTGATCATGTGTTGTTTTATCCTGGATATTAACTTATGAAGGACATGGATAGGATAAATAAACAAGGTCCTTTCCCTGGGTTGGGGAACTGGATGGCATAGGTTTAGGGCGAGAGGGAAAACATTTAGAATCATAGAATCCCTACAGTGTAGAAACAGGCCCTTTGACCCAACAAAGTCCACACTGGCCCTCCGAAGAGTAATCCACCAAGTCCATTTCCCTACCCTATTATTCTACATTTACCCAACTAGCGCACCTAACCCACACGTCCCTGAACACTATGGACAATTTAGTATGGCCAATTCACCTAACCTACACGTGGACAATTTACCATGGCCAATTCACCTAACCTGCACGTGGACAATTTAGCATGGCCAATTCACCTAACCTGCACATCTTTGGATTGTGGGAGGAAACCGGAGCACCTGGACAAAACTCATGCAGACACGGGGAGAATGTGCAATTTAAAAAAAGAGACTTAAGGTGCAATGTTTTCAAGTAAAGGTGTGTGTATGGAATGATCTGGCAGAGGAACTGGTGGAGACAGGTACAATTACAACATCAGCAGTTTTATCTGCTGGCCACCGGGTTAAAGGCAGCATTACTGTCTCTTCAGGAGTGTCCTTGAGTTTCAAGAAATCAAAGACATCTGGATGGGTATATGAATAGGAAGGATTGAGAGGGATATGGGCCTAGTGCTGACAAATCGGACTAGATTAATTTCGGATATCTAGTTGGCATGGACGAGTTGGACCAAAGGATCTGTTTCTGTGCTGTACATCTCTATGACTCAGAAGGTGCATTCCAAATGTTAACATGTGCTGTGTGAACCATTTCCTCTTCGTATTATATCTGGTTGTTTTCCCACACTTTAAACTGGTATTTTTTTTACGAACATTATCAGAATTTGTCACACAAAGAAAGACTATTAAGATAAATGGCTTAGTTAGAGAGGTGGAGTTTAAAGACTGACTCAAAAGAGGAGGAGATTGGAGAGATTAAGAGAAGTAGCTAGCTTTTAGGATCTAGATAGCTGAAATCACAGCTGCTAATTTAAGATATTTCTTGCTATATTCTTTCTTCCTTTCCTGGAGTTGTGACTTTATGCAGTGGAACTGCAGCACTGGCTATGGGCATTCATTGATATTTCATCCGAGTAGTTATGTGTAGTGTCACGGGAATATCAAATCAAAATGGGCATCCAGTCTCACACACATGAAACTTCTAGCCAAGATCACAGGAAAAATTGATCTTCAGTGATTTTTCTTTTCCGTAATCCAGGGGACAGGGTTTGATTGCACTACCAAAACGGATTTGAAGATTAAATCTGGGGTTTCTTTGTCCGTTTGTACAAAGATTTCACATGCTCTTCACAACATTTCACTGAAATCAGAGTAGTGAGCATCAAATAACAGATTCAACTGAGTTAGTGAAATCATATTGCTGATATTGTAAACAATCATCAAGAGATCCCAGACTGGCAATGTCTCACACGAATTTAGCTACAGACAAGGCAATGCTTCCTAGGAACAAAACCAATCCTGATGACATCATTCTTTACCTGAATAGTCTACTATGTGTGTGGGAACCTTCTCTGGAGTGACATCTGCAGGAATAGTGATTTCTTCTGCACGTAGAGGAACCTTTAACAAAGCAAAGCATTATTGTGCAATGTGATGCACCCACAGGCAATAGTTAATTGACACAATGCACATTACATTTATTCCGTCTATCACTTGCCCATAATAAAAGAGAAAACATTTCAGGCCCACAATCTTCTATCAGAATAATTTGACCAGTAACTTCAACAGACATTTGACACAAATCAAATAATAACACCCAAGTTGACAGGGTTGTTAAGAAGGCATACAGTGTTTTAGCTTTTATTAACAGAGGGATTGAGTTTCGGAACCATGAGGTTATGCTGCAGTTGTACAAAACTCTAGTGCGGCCGCACTTGGAGTATCGTGTACAGTTCTGGTTACTGCATTTTAAGAAGGATGTGGAAGCTTTGGAAAGGGTACAGAGGAGATTTACTAGGATGTTGCCTGTATGGAGGAAAGGTCTTATGAGGAAAGGCTGAGGGACTGGAGGTTGTTTTCGTTAGAGATCAGAAGGTGGAGATGTGACTTTTTTTTAAAATAGATATTTTTATTGAAAATTTAACATATTTTTACAAGTTTACAAAATTTTTAAAAACCCCAAGTATAAACATTGATATACAATTAGATCTTAAATAAATAATAACCAAAATTTAACAAAAGAAAAATACCGAGAAAAAAACCAAAACTCAACTAACTACTAATCTAACCTACAACTAACCAGAGTGTATAATTAAGTCTCTTACATTATTCAAATAAGAGAAAAAAAAACCCCAACGGATAACACAGAAATTGGGTGGTGAGATACATGCTCGGAATGTATTAACATCAAATCGTAACAGAACCCGTATTCGAGCGGGATTCCTCTCCCAAGGGGCCCTGGACCAGCCAGGTTCGCCATCTCAATTAAATAAAAGCCCTTGTTAGGATGACCGAGATATCTGTATTTATATAATTCAAGAAGGGCTGCATTATTTATGGAATAATGCGGTCTTTTGGTGCACCATATTTGTAAGGAAGTCAAGGGTAATACATTCCATAATTAATCTGTGCCAATTTGAAAGTCCAGGGGGTCCTCAGCCACCCAGTTTACCAAAATATTTTTCCTTGCACAGAAAGAGAGAATAGAAAATAATCTCTTCCTGTCCATATCCAGGGAGGGTAAGTTCAAAAAGCCCTAAAGGAGAGATACAGGGTCCACTCTAATTTCCGTTCCTAAGATTTCTGTCAGAGCACTTGCTACTTTAGTGCAATATCTACGGATCTTATGACAGGTCCATAAGCAATGTACAAGAGTGCCCATCTCTATTTTACATTTGGGACACATTGGAGATGTTCCTGCCTTGAATTTTGCCAATCGATCCGGTGCTATACGGGCCCTATGAAGTATCTTCAACTGAATGGCCTGAGTTCTGTTGCAGATGGTGATTCTTCTGGCATTTTCCCAAATATCATTCCACGTTTCTATAGAGATTTCTAATCCCAAATCCTGATCCCATGTTTTAAGCAGATTGTCCATATCTCCCGATACTTCATCATGTAGTAAATGATAAATAGTACTGACGGAAGATACCCCCATTGGCCATAGCACT